>NW_026294413.1:82386839-82829130 GCF_007827085.1 Peromyscus californicus insignis | reverse complement strand
ACCAATTATATAATTAGATTTAATTATACCAATTGCACAAATAAACGATAGTCAACTACAAATTACTTAAAATAAAATCCAGAACTGGGCGTATGTCGGCAGTCGCCCTGAAGACAAGAATAGAACACGAGAGAAGATGGCGTTTTGAAAGCAGTTTTCACGTGGAAGGAATTATACGATCTGTGTAGATCTTCAGGGTAATGGTGGGAAATCAAGTCATCAGGAAGTTCATCATATTTTCCTCAAAGACAACATGGAGGGTATCAACCAAGTACAGGATGCCTCTATCTGCCCCATGCCATGATTTATTCCTGAGTCTCCAGGGCCTCCTGAGAATGGTAGAAGGAAAACAGCGGGAACGAGGAGAGAGTCAGAGGAGTATGAATGTGGCAGGTGGAGTGGAATGGGTGGTGGGATGGGGAAAGAGCACGTTTGATTTAGTGGTTAAAAATCATACAGTGTATTTTGAAGCAGAGCACAGAATCATGCTAACACAACTCAAATTGATCAATTTACCCTTAGCCCTCCTTACCTATGGCTTTCTGGAATTTCTGACTTTAAGTCTATTGCCCCCCTGGATAGGAAGTCCAAGTATAGATGCTAAGAATGGCAACCCAGGATCCCAAATCTATGCAGACAGAGCAGGAAGGTCTGTCCTTTGCAGGTTAAGACCTCAGGGCCAGTATCCTTTCAGGTTCTCTTTGAGTATAATTTGTGAGACAAAATTTGAATGGGCATGCAACTTGGTATTTGGTCCTATAATACAAGTTATACACATGATTGTTTGTCCTTTGTATAATCTCGGGGCTTTGGAGAAGTTGAATTTGGTACCATGTCATAGGTACCCCACCCACACAGGTGGAAACAGGTATCCTAGAAGCACGATATTTTCAGGAGAATAGGTCTTCTCTGGCTTAACTCTTAGAGCCCAAATAAAGCAGTGTGTCTAGGGCATGGGGCTTAGTTGATAGAGGGCTTGCTTAGTGTGCATGAGGGCCTGCGTTCAATCTCCAGCACTATGAAAAATACAGTGATGTCTTTACAAAATGAAATATGAATCGGCCCCCAAAAGAATGAAATCTGGTTATTTGCAGCAACATGATAGACCTGGCAGATATTGTGTTAAGTGAAGTAAGTCGTGCATTAAAAGATCAATATTGCACGTTTGTACTCATATGCAGAAGCTAAAATGTTGATTTCAATGTCCAGTAATGCTTACTAGAGGCTGGGAGGGTGAGGTAACTCAAAGGAGGTTAGATACCAGAGAGATCAGAGAGGAGGGATAAGTTCTGGTGTCCCACTGTGTAGCGGGGTAACCAGCTCATAGTAACCTATGGTGATCTACAAGAGAGAAGTTCAAAGGCTCCCAACATAAAGAAATGACCAAGAGGAGGAAATGCTAATGACACTGGTTTGACCTGTACATGCTGGACACTGCATGCTGTGAATATGTGCAGTTCACACGTGTTAATGAAGCTAAGAATCACCACTGCCCTATACCTGATACAGAGCCCTTGCCATCCACTGCTTCTGTACCTTAAAGGAGAATAAAGAGTCTTCCTTGTTAGGTGGTTGGTAAAAGCACATCTGGAATAGTGGGAACACCATAGTTGCACTCTACCAAAGAGATATAATTGGTAGGTACTACTTAAGTACATATATACTTAGGGAAAATTACCCTGCTGAGCACAGCTGAGTACTGAGAACCACTGAGTACGAGGGTTGCTCAGCTTGTGCCCTGGGATCTTCACAAAAGTTGACAAGCTATGGATTTGTGTAAAAGTACACATAATATCTGGTGTGTGCACTTAACACAGCTACAGAAATAAGCCTCAGTACTGTTCTGGGTCATGGTAGGGGTGCAGCGTACTTGGTGAATTTCATACATGGATGAAAAACTAACAAACCGTAGAGATGCAGTCACATGTGTGTGTGTGTGTGGTGGGGGATATGCTTTTAAGTCTCAGATAGAGGCATGAGCGTCCATTTCCTTCCCCCTGTATATTTGTTCATTGTGTGCCTCTGGAGTGGACCATGTAAGTTAAGCAGTGTTTCCCTTGGATGTCTCCATCTGCCCTTTGGTTTCCGCAATGCTCTGGGATGCTGTCCTACAGAAGGCTTTCATTTTTTGCATGTAGAATTGCAGGGGGTGGTCAACACACAGCTCTGGAAGGTGGCACCCAGCACAGGGAAGTGCCGTGGTAATGGAGATCTGAGCAAGCAAACCCTGGAAAACTGGAACGTAGGGAGGGGTCTCGGGCTGGCATGGCCCAGCTTACGCGACTTTCCTCACCTTCAGAAACTCCGCACCAGAACCAATAAGGAGAACAGATTCTTATCAGCAGGATGTCAACCAGTTGGTGTTCCACTGTCCACTTTGTTAGGAAGCGGAAAGGTGCAAAGCAGAAGACAGACTGATACCCGGTGTGGAGCAGCCACAGTGATGCTCTGAAGGCCGGCAAAGCCCACCAGCTGGTTATACACAGGAAGTGAACTTACCCAGCAACACAGTCTGCATTCCTGATTCTCGGCTCAGAGCTGACCAGCATCCCTGGCTAGCTTTTCTCAGCAGAACTGTCAAGAGAAAAATTAGAGTGGCATGTGCTGGTATTCAGAGCTCTGAAGTCGCTCTTGGACCACTCCCTGCTTAAGCACTTGTGGTATGCCTGCAAGCCTGGGATTCATAGGCTCAAGTCAACAAAACACCTTGTGTTTGCGGAGGAAAGGCAGCAGACCCCAAAGAAGCATCAGTGAAGAGGGGCGAAGGAACTGCCACATGGCCAGCACCAACCAGGTAGCCAGTGGTCGCCGTGACCATTCACACAGCAGGTGTCTATCAGATGATTACTAGTCAGGTACAAGCCTGGCTGGGAATTCTGGTCTTCTAAGTTGCTCTCTGTAACCCTAAGAGCTGTGTCTCTGGCTACGGAGAATTTACTCTATGTAAAGTGCCAATCTGCCTTTACCATCCCATTCATAGCACACTGAGATTTCCTTCATTTGAAGACGAGAGGGAACTTAACTTGTTGAGGTCATGTGGGTAGTAATTGAGACCAGAAATGGAGCCCCTGGTCGGAATGAGTACTTCATAATCCTGGGATGACACAATTCTGCTAGAGTCTAATATCTGTGGGACTCAAACCAATGTCATCAGCATAAGCATACTTTAAGTGTGGGTAAACATTGAAGTGATGCCACTCTTCAATTAATTGTACATGTAATATGTAGATCTTGGGACTAACATAGGTCAGACTGTCAAATGTTTTCTTTGCCTTTCCCAGATAATCAATTAACAAGGAGATAATTCTGTTTTACTTTGAATGAGATTGGAAGTAGTGGTTAAGTGTAACTCAAAATTAGATGTCAGATATCTTTCAAAGGGCATAATGGAGATGATTAAACTAGCAAATGACTCCTTTTAGTGTGAGAGATGAAACTCCTTTCAGGTGGTACAAAAGTTGTGTTTAAGTAGAAATTGGAGTGAGAGCTGCCTCGTGCTAGTACTGAGACCCGAGAGGGAAAGTACTGAAAACTGTATTGATCCAGAAGTAGCTTTGTAAAATTGGAAGAGGATGTTAACATTTACTTCCTTCCTGTATTCCCTCCTCTCTTCCCTCTGTCTATTTATTTGTTTAGGATGATTTGTTTGCAGAGCACTTCCTGGTTAGAAGATACATCTAGGCTTTGGTGAAAGGTTTCTGCTTTCATGGAGCTTGCTTTTCAGTTGAGATGGTCAAAACGTGGGATTTGGAGAAAATGACAGAGGATGGCTGTGGCTAGAGCTCTGTGGAAAAGGGGAGATTTGGGATGGAAACTGAGGCACGGTCAAGAGTTGCACTCTCTACCTAGACCTTCCCCAGAGCAGGTGGAAGCTTTCTGTTCAACAGTGATGACTGTAGTTGGCAGTAACTGAACCCTTCCTGGGAACACTGTCTCAGAACTTGTCATGGTCTAACTAATTTCAGAAAACCCCTACTCAGTAAATGTTAAATTATCTCTACCAAGTTAAAAGAAAAAATTCCATGTCATGTTGAAATTTGAAAAATACTTTTTGAGTGAACAGTGAGTTTTAGGACATGATAAGATGTAAATATTTGTTTTCAGCTTCACACAGTAATGAAGCTATCCTAATTTGCCTTATTACTAATGGATAACACTTTAAGAGGAGGAAAAGGATTGCTATTGAATATGATCATTCTTAAGATTTAGATAAAACCATGAGGTCTCTCTTCTCATGGTGAGTCTTTGTTCTTTTGCAAATAGCTCTGAGCTGGGCTACCTTGAACTTACACTATAATGTCATGTTTCATTTGAGCAACAGTGGTGTATGAATTCATACCATTTTGTTGTTGCTCATGATAAATAATTATAATTGAGAACTTCCTGAATAGGACTCATTTATCCAAGAATTAAGGCCAACATTGTTAATTCTCTACTCACAGTAATTACAACCAGTCCTTTCATAATTGCCTATTGACAGCACACTATTTCAGAAGCTAGTTGACAACTTTAAAACTTTTATAGTAATTTTACAGAATAATCCTGATTTACACACTTGACATTTAGAAAAAGTGATGACAGACTAAAGGAGATGGCTCAGTGAATAAAAGACTTTGCTACATAAACATTGAAGACCTGAGTTCAAATCCTAAGAGCCCCAAAGCCTGAATTTGTAATGTGATCATCTGTATTCCCAGAGTTCTTACAGAGAGATGGGAGGAGTCAGGAAAATTGCTGGGAGTTTATAGGACAGCCAGCCACCCTGGTGTGTGCAGGGGGAAAAAACCACAGAGACACCCTGTCTCAAGCAGGGTAGCAGATGAGGCTTGATGTCTAAGGTTGTCCTTTGACCTCAAGCATGTGCTATGACTTCTGTGAGCTCACATTCATACACATGAACACACACACACACACACACACACACACACACACACACACACACACACACAAAGAAAAAGTAGGAACCAAAGAAACTCCATGAAAATCAATGCTGATTTGAGAGGATAAATGAAGTGGAAAGTCAGTATTTAAAGACTTACGTGCAGGAACTCCCTAGTAAAATCTCCTTCATCCTGTGTCCAGAAAGGAGTTAAAACTGCTAGGGGCTTTCTTTGTCTGTGTAAGATACATAGGATCTGATATATTTTTGTAGGCTACTGTACATTATATTCCACTTAGCTTGAATAAGTAGGCATGTTAGCTTCTATCCAGCAAGCTTGGTATCTTCCCAAGGAGACTCTGTAGATCCAAATCCTCTTCTACAATCCTTTGCCATGTCTGTTTTTTTTTTTTAAATGTGTTTTTCCACCACTGCTTGGATCCTTGGCTCTTGTGCTGGATGCCTGAAGAAGTGGAAGAGTAAGATAGACTCAAGTTGATTTCCTAACTTCTAATGTATACACATCTCTAGAGTTTTAGCTTACGCTTCCAATACGCTTAGTGTCAAGTTTGGATCCAGCTTTCTGAACTAAAGAACAATAAAAAGTAATTACAATCTAACTAAAAGGAAGATGCATCTCTTTGTGTTGTTTTTTTTTTTTTTATCCTGAATTGCCGGGTTTATATCTGTCCAGATAAAGAGGAAATGGTTACCTATTAACTTATGAGAAATTAATTTAATATTGTGACGGATAATGACACAGATACCAAATCCCTTGGAACAGACCCTCCTAATATAGGATTCAAAATCTGCCAAAGCATCTCAGGACATTGGCCTTTCTTGGCTGAGAAGAACAGATGGATTTGTGGGTGGTGGGTGTTCTACCTACAAGATCATCCTCACCTTTCATCTTCAAGTGTGCTATGTGATAGGTAAAAATAACCCATACTTTGCCTGGGACACGGGAGGTGTCAGTAAGTCAGTCTCTTGAGGTCACCACATTTTCTGGGATGGCATTAATGTGGGGAATGAAAACATCACATAACTTAGGTTTGCTCTATACTTGATTCCGGGGCTACGTGAAAACTACTTTGGAAGATGGGATTTCTTGACTGGGTTTAGTAGCTCAAGGATTGTGATCTGCTTTCTAAAGTCTTCCTATTTTCTTCCTCCATCCTTTCGTTTCTCACTTTCTCTTTAAACCCTTCTTTGGGGACTATGTGTAGCCTACTACACCCCCATCAGAGAGCTCCAGGTACAGCAGGGAAGGGAGAGACAAACAGACACAGATTGTCTTATGTCAGTGATGAATGCTGGGAAAGAATCACAGATAAGAAGGGAAAAAGTCAGAGAAGGGCTCAGTGAATTTAGGTGAGAGGGGGATGCAGGAAGACTTCCATGAGGAGGTAACCACTGAGCTGAGTGTTCAGGGTCCAGTGTATTTGCCTTTGAAAGGTACCAGCATAGGCATCCAACGGGCAAGACAGTGACCAATCCTTAGCGGATGTATATTCTTGTAGTTTCTAGTTCCCTGGGATCCTTCTCTCTTTCACTGGCTAAGACATTCCCTTAAAAAGCAGTTATAACTTGGAAAGGCCCCTTCTTCAACAGCAGAAGTTTCCTAGCTCTTAGGAAAATGCTTTAAATAAGTAACTTGTTTGTTCCCAGGCCAAGCTGTTCTGGTTGATTAGCACTTAAACAGAGAAAGGTGGAAGCTCCAGACTTTTGAAAACCCCAAGCCACCTGCAGGTGAAGTTACAGGTGGCCAGCCACAGGAGTACTGTTTTATTTTCAGGAAGGGCTGGATCTGCTCTTTCTGGTTCATTTGCTAGCCCTTCAGTTCCAGGAGCTTTGGGGCTTTGCACATTTCTCTGTTCATCTCACAGAAAGATGAAAATCATAGCCATGTGAACTCTTCCATCATCTAAGGATTCATCTTTGTGGCTTCATTTTTGGCCTTGACTTTACTTTCAACACTATTGGATAGAGCAAGTGTAGGTAAAGTAGACGCTGCCCACGGTCAATGGCAGAAGGTGTTATAAGATGCCTTCATTCTAAATTTGGCTTGTCTCTCCTTCTAACTTGCTGCTTATCTGTGATTCCATGGCTGATGTTCATTGTCAGAGCCCTTTTCAATTGTTTCTCCTGGGAGTAGATCTTCATATCTCCTTGCATCTTAAGTAGACATCAGTTTTTGGCTTCTAAGTGGGATGAGCATTGAGTTTTCAGCAAGGGAAAAGCTAAACTTGAATAGCAAGAATAAGGGTAGCTTTGTGAGGGCCCAACAGGAATAGCATTGTTCAGTCCCATGCTAGCAAACATCTGCTTACCTGAGGAGAGGACTATGATCTCTTCACCTCAGGAGTTACCTTATCACATTGTGTTAATGACTTTGTTTATTGACAGCTGATTTTGTCTTGAGGGATTGTCTCTGAGAATGCATGTGGTAAGTCAATGATGCTTTTGTTTACATTCATGTCCCTTTGAGGGAGAGGATGCTGGCATGCATCTCTGTAGCTTCTTACACCTCTTGGTGTCCTTTCCATGTGTTACTACACATGCAACAAGTGCCCAATACAGGCTTCCTAAAGAAACGAGCATGCTGATTTTCAATAGGTCCTGCTCCTTAAACCACAAATAGGCATTACATTGGCTCTTCAATACATTAAAGCCAAACAGGTGAAGGACAGATGTTTTAAGATGTGTTTTGCTTGTATATATACATGTGCACTCTGCTTGTGCAGTGCCTATAGAGGTCAGAAGAGGGCATCAGATCCTCTAGCACTTGAGTTCCAGACAGTTGTGAGGTGCTGGGATGTGAACCTGTGTCCTCTGCAAGAGCAAATTTGTTGAAGGATAATTTTATTTCACAATAGCTGAACACCTACAAGAGGATCGCAAGAGTTGTACAGCATTTCAGGGTGCGCCACCCCATCTCCAATAATTTCTGTTACATAGCCGTAGCTCATTGTCACAACAGGAGGCTGTAGCACATGCTGTTAAGATGAGGGGATTCTGCCAGCTCGCTCCTTTTTGGCTTTGTTCTGTTTGCCATAGAGACCGATGATGCCGCACCCCTTCTTAATGTGTGTCGCCAACTCCTGGGTCAGCAAACAGAATTCTCCTGGCAGCACCAAGTCACTCTCTTGTGAGAAACTGAATTTGAAAACGAGGAACAACTTTAAAAGGACACACTAAAGTTTATATTAAGTCACATTAGTGGATTGGGAGATGGTGCAAATTCCAAAATGTTGTTTAAAATTCAACAACAACAAAATGATTATTCTTCAGACAACTACTTTTAAATATTGGACTATAGGTTTTAGATTTTAAAACACCTATTTTTACTTGGTGTCTTTACCGAACCATACACAATAAAAACGTCCTTGAACCCTTTCTGATCTCTGTTAATCCGAATATGAAGCTGCTGTCTACTGAATCATGATCCCTCCTCACTGTATGCTCCTCTGGAATTGCTAACAAATGTGGGTATGTGGAGGCCCTTACTTTCACAGTGGGGCTGCTGGGGAAGGCAGAGCCTGAGCTCTTTCTGTTGATGGGGTTGCTGGAGCATGCAGGCAGGAGCTTTATCTAGTCTTTTCTGGTTTACCATTTCTATCTCACGAGTACCATTGTCGCTCGGGGAAGGCGACAGACAGTGCTGATGTTACTGTATAGGGTTCCATTTGCCAGGACTGTGCATGAGTTTGTCTGCTGGGGCCAGCAGAGAGAAGGATGCAGCCTTTGCTGGGTTTTCTCACTTTTATTCAGTTGGGAGAGAAAGGAACAGGTATCAGGTTACACAGACTAATCCCTGCTCTCTGCAAACCTGGAGAGACGTTCTCCATCCTTTAGAGGTGACAGCTAGGAAGACTGGACCTTTTCAGTTTAAGATCTGTTAGAGTGTCCTGGATGGTGGGGGTGGGCGGAGACAAAAGACCCAAACAAAGCCTCTAGCAATGTTCCTTCACTTTGAGCACATTGAGCATTCCCTGGCTGAATGGCGACTAAGCACCACAGTGGGCGTGGCTATAGGGGAATCTCAGTCGGTTTCCATGGGGTTAAGTTCAGGGCATCACTCTTCTCTCTAAGACCACAGGCAGAGGGACTTGGGACCAAGGTAAATCCATCCAGGAAGCATGATTACATAGTCTCAGCAACAGCTTCATGAGCTGAGGGGGTAGAGTTCCCATCATGGTTATACTAGAAAGTTGAGCTTAAATGGGTATAGCCATACTTGGTTGCTCTTTAAAGAGAAAGCGCTCTCTGAAAATATAACCTTTCTTCTTACTCTTTGGACCAAAAGAAAGCCTCACTCTAAGAACATTTTTCAGGGCATCTCTAGGGAGCTCAAATGTCCAAGCCCTAAAAGGACCAGGGTTGTGGTAAGTGTCACGGATGGTTCTGGTGATATTACTAAGTTCTTTAGGAAGTGAGCTGTGGAGGCGAAGAAAGTGCTGGGCACACCTCCCTAAGTATGACCACATGCTGTGTGCCTGACATTGTGGCTGTGTGTCTATCTGCACAGCCGCCCCTGGTCAGAGTATACAAACATGCCTATCTTGGATGCTCTTCTTCTGTCATTTTAACACTGCCTTCGTCGTAGCCTCTAAGCAAGGTAGTTTCTTTCAAAAGATAAAGAGCCATGTGCTTTCGTTTCTTGGTGGCACAAAGACCCAGAAATACACTTGGAGGGACACTGTGATTCAGGTAACTGCTTTGATGATATTATGAGCCAGTCCCTAAAGAGACCCTGACAGCACCAGTCTCCGAAGAAAGCCACTCCCAAGGTGGCCTTCGTTGTCCTTCAGGGCAGAATTTCACCTTGAGATTTGCATAGGTTGGAGCTGAAGCGATGGACTAGAGGTTAACAGCACTGGCTGCTCCTGCAGAGGACCTGGGTTTGGTTCCTAGCATCTACATGGTGGCATACAACTGTCTGTAACTCCAGTTCTGGAATCTGATACCTTCTTCTTGCCTTCTCGGGTACCAGGCTTGTACCTAGTACACATACACACATACCTGCAGGAAAATATTCACCCACATAAATTTTAATGAAGATTTGCATAAGTGACTTCTTTCCTCTGGGATTTAATTTGATAAACTGACCTCTCTTTCTCCATATTCTTAAAAACTTCGACTTCCTGCTCTGTGTGGCCCCCAGAGTTAACTCACCGTCAGACAAGGCTAATGTTGCCATTCCCCTACATTGAAGTTTCTGTCAGCTTCCAGCTTTCTCTAGGATGGAGACCAGCCGTATTACTTGGCACACAGATACTTCACCATCTTCTTCCTGTCTCGCCTCAGTTCTTCCTAGTCATGCAAGCCACCCGGCTCCAGAATAGGTGAGGCTCTGTGTCCTGTTGTACACCAAATCTCTGCCCACACTTACCCCTCCACTCCTGTGCCCTCAACCCACTTTCTCTCTCAGATTAGTGTCTACTCATCACTCAGAATCCATCCCAGCTCACTCAGAGATGGTCTTCTCATTCTAGAAGCCTCTGCTCTGTTACCTGGATTTGAGTATTAGAGGTCACAGTAGGTGTTGCCGACATAGTGTCCCCCAGAGCTGGCCACTAACACAGCAGTTAACATTTACTTGTTCATTTCTCTCAACATCCCAGACACGCAGTAGTTACATGTTAGTAAGTTCTTTGAAGTCCGGAGAGATACACAGCTTGTCTCCAGTCAGAAAAAAAAAAATGTATTTGGTAGAACTTTGAAGCAAGCCTCTATTGGCTGTATTTATTATTCTGGAACAGCAACTGTATTTCATTGAAATTTGTGTCCTTCCAATGAGCGGAGTTGTCACTGAAGAACTCTGGAAGTATCTGTTGACTGAATAGTCTCGTGTGTCCTGTCTGACTGTATTTACCTGTATGTTCTGGTGGAACTCAGGTCCAAGAGGGTGCTCTGCTGTCAGTGACTGTGACAGCTGGATACCAGGTCCTGTTTGTTCACAGTGTGCCAAAGTCCTTGTCGCAGCTGCCATCATGGTCCACACAAGCTGTGAGCACCAGGAAAGCATATTAAAAGGAGCGAGTTACAAACAGTAAACTTGATTTCTCCCTCTTCTTCCAACTGGAGAGCTATGGGAGAGAACAACGTGGCTGGGGTTATAGCACAGCACAGACCTCCATGAAGTGTGTTAAATGCGTTCGAGGTCACAGAAAGCAGAACAGGCAGGGGTGGGGGAGAGCAGGATGCTGTGGGGCAGGCAACTTGCTAGACAGCACTCCTCAGCTAGCTGATGCGTCCTTGACATTTGAAGGAAGCTTGATGCCCTTCCCCAATCAGTGCTGCTTTCAGTTTTCAAGGAAAGACTTGGAAGTGCTTGCCTTGAAAATGATCGCCAGGAACCCACATTTTAAAAAATGGACTTGGTATCATGTGTTTTAAATCCCAGTACAGGGAGCCGGGGAAGCAGGCAGATCCTGGGGCTCACTAGCCATTCAGCTTATCTATAGGGTGAGATGAAGACCAGAGAGAGAGAGACCCTGTCTCGAAAGGCAGATAGTCTGTGAGGGACAATACCCAAGGTGGTCCTCTGGCCTCCACAGCAAAGAATGCACAGGGATATACACATAGAGATGACAGAGATGGAGAGACAGAAAGATGAAGACAGAGACAGAGAGATGGAGAGAGAGAGAGACAGAGAAGAATCTAAAAGTTTCAAGTGCTTAGTTGTTTGCTGATTAGTCACTTTTAATTAAAAGAATATATCAAGGCATCTCACCACTATCCAAGGTTCCATTCCCTGAATATGGCGTAAGGAAAAAAATGACTTCACTGGGAGTGTGTGGAAGTTAAGGGGCGTAGGTAGCTTTAAGGGGTGATGTTGCCGTTCACAAGCTTTGGGTTCTCAATGCTTTGTTCTGCGTGGAGGTTCCCTATGAACTCTGAAACCACAGTATGTTGGAGTTTAAATGCCTGTTCTTCATCTACCCAACTTCAGCCCCGCTTCTCAAATAAACTGTCCCAGCAGGAATTCATGGTGTGTATCTTTATGTCACCAATACCTTGCTCCTCCTGAATATTCAAAACACCTAAACAGTTGTGGCAGATGTCATGAGGTTATCTGTCAAATCAAAAGACACTGTATAAAAACACATGCATATGGAGGGCTGGCCAAGAAACTGTCAAATCTGAAGAACAGTCTGTGTTCCCTTTCTGTCTCCCCCACTGGGCCCCAAAGCTGCCTCTTTTCGTGTGAAATGCCAGTGCTCTGTATGGTGTTCTGTATATAGTGGTTTGAACCTTTTCTGCCCATGTCTGTCACTGCTGAAGTAACTCACCTCTCTCATATCGACTCTTACCCAGGAGCCGCACAGCCGACTCTTTGATGTAGGTCTTTTCTGCATGGCAGCCAAGGCCAAGTGTGGTTTACAATGCATGCTGCAACCTCACCCTTTTGGTTGTTGCCTCCAGGTTAACTAGATCCTTTCCCTGCACTGCCCATGCATGCGACATGCTTTTCTTGGTAGCTCTGAATGTAGCAAGCACTGGACGCATGCATGGAATTACAGCAGGAAGCGTTCTGATACACTGAAGACTTGGGATATATGATTCCTCCTGGACATCCTTGTGGGCCCCCAATTTGTTGATATTTCCCCAGAGCACTCCATCTCATGAAAACTCAAGACTGGAGGACTGGGAAAGAGATAACAAAGTCTCATGTTAAGCTGGTGTTGAGTGTAAGGCTCATGACCAGGGGTTTAGAATAGAAGGTCCATTTTCAAGTAGCAGCTTACCCGACAGTCAGTTCTGTGCCTTCCCAACTTGGCAGGGATGTGCTCACAGTGCCCGGGGTCCCACCTTTTCTCATGGCTTCCTGAACAATGTTTTCTATTTTGGTTCAGTGTTTTCTATTTTGGTTTTGCTTAGATCTGATAAATATATAGATTTAATAAAACCAAGAAAATACAATTATTCCCCCAAGAAATACAATTATTCGCCTTTCACATAGTTTATTGTATCTAGCAATACCACTAATTCAACTTGAAAATATATAAAACAGTAGTACTCTAAAGGATATTTATATTCATGGAAGCACGTTGGCACTGTAGTCAGCTTTATTGATTAATAACTGTGATCGTTTTCTCTCCCTGTTGTAACGCACCTTTTACCATAGGGATGTTGATGACTTTCTTTAAAAGTGCTTTTAATTCTTTTTTATTTTAAATTGTTATGATCAAATGTCTACCCTGTCTTTCTGTCTTGTGTTCTTGGGATGATGGACTTTGGTAAAATTTAACAGCCAGGATCTTGCTGGATCCGTGCCTGGTATTATTTCACATAAGTGGGTGTTTTAAGTTGCAGACAAACCAGCTGTGAATGCAGGCAAATGAAAAGTGGAGTGTTATCCGGCTCTGATAATCCCACTGTGGGAGGAGAAGTCCCATAGTAGTAGCTTCCAGCATACTTAGACTAAAACGACACAGTTCAGCAGTTAGAGTAAAACAAAACCGAAGGCCTCTTGCCTCCCTTTTCCTCCTTTGGATTTCTATTTTCTTATATCTGGGGGCTTAGGAGAGTCTAGTCCCTTCTACCTGCCACTTCTTCCCATTCTGTTGGACATATCCTCTTCACTCCACAGAAGTAGACTTTGTTTAGATTTTCAAAAATGTTCTTTGGGTAACCACTACAGAGTCCTTTGAGAAGGGTATGTTTTCCTTTCTGAAAGGAGCCTGATGGGATGAAAGGGCAGCCCCCTGCAGGCAGGCGATTCTGACCCAGGGGTTGAAGTGCTCACCATTAGGAAAGCTTTTACCTAGAGCTCCAGAAAAGGAGACATCTGAGTCTCTCTGAGAGGCTCTTCCAAAAGGAAATAGTGCTCTTTGTTCCTGGAAACACATGGCACTTCCTGGCATAGTGATGGGGTGGCTGCAGCGAGACAGAGCCGGGGTGAGAGGGTCCATTCATGGGGGCAAGGGAGACAGCCCTAAGAGACTGGCTCCTAGGGCCCCTCAGACCACACTGCTGTGCTTTCAAAGGCACGTAGACAGTTTCACTAGGAGAAATCAGAGGCAGTACCTACCACTGTAAGGACGAGCAGCAGGAGAAGCTTGCTGCTTTCAGTTCACAGTACTCTCCAAATTTAGATCCACAAGCCGAGTGCACAACACTGAGACTGTGGCAAGAGTTATTTCTATGGCCTGAAGAGATAAAGTGAATTTTGATAAATAAATGGCTTCCACTGTGAACCAGCAGCAAGAGGGAAAGAAAAAAAAAATGAAGGGAAAGAATTGCTCCTAGAGCTAAGACATTAATTTCTCAAAGTAGATAAAAAGAACATACACTTGGGGGATATTATTATATAAGTATAGGGTTTACTAAGGAATTCTCTTGGCCCGGTTAATGAAGATACTTTGATTCTGAAGGTAGCTTGTCCCACTGATTACCCATAGTTTTCTTGGTCTCTACTGCCCAGGTTGCTTTATGACATTCCTAAGAAATGACTCTCCCCTCCCTGTGCTCAGCAGATTCATGACCACTAATCAGCACCATCTCAGGTTGTCCTTTTTGGTTGTGATGCTGCGGTCTCTGTGCAAAACTCCTAAATAGGAATGCTTAACAAAGCATCCATGCCTCTGCTGTCAGCCAAAGACAGAGCTAACACATAGCTATTTTACTTCCTTGTGCAATAAAGGTATAATTGTTTTCTATGCTAGATGTCAACAAGAATGGTACCAGGTCTCTCCCAGGGTCTTAAAAACAACAACAACAACCCAGTAACAAAACAACCTCAGGATACCACAAACAAAGCTATCACCAGCCATTAGTGACAGAATACACCCCAGGCTGAGTGTAAGTGTTTCTGGTTATTGCTTTTTATTCTTCAAGGAAAAGCAACAGATGAGGGAACTGCTGTTGCCAGTGCCTGATGCTACAGGGCTCCTAACATGAGCTCGAGGCAGACCCTCAGCACTGAAGGTCTTTGTTGGGGTAGACCTGGAGTGGACTGCTCAAGTGTATGTACCTGCGGTTGAGAGGTAGCAGAATTGGAACTGTGGAGTGAGTTAGTTGAGCATTCCCCTTGAAGTCCTTGCAGGTAAAATCAGCATGAGGTGGCAGTGCCAGAGGCAGCCTCTCAAGGACAGGGGAAAGAACCTAAGTAGCAAGCCAGTGAGTGATCTCCATGGGTCGGAGTCCAAAATCTGGAGAAGGCTCACAAAGAATTGTTTTGCCCACTGCCTGTAAGAACAGCTGGAAGTCCTAGTTATTTGCAAGCTTATTATGTGATGAAATGCCAGCATACCTGGTCAAGCTTGCCCTTGTGTACAACTTTTAATATGTATAGAGACCATGTTTTCCTTTCCCAGCCTCTTCCACTTCCTATGTAAGTGTGAGAGCTTATTTGAGAAGCATTGATACGCAGCTACCTTGAAACTTTTTTTTCCAGGCTGTTTTCTTCATGAATGTTGACCCTGGGCCATTACTTGCCATTGTGTAGTTGTGGCTGCCTATTGGTTGTCACTGTTTAGAGATGATTGTCTATGAACCTCTTAATACATGTGTGACATTTAATGTCCAGAGAGAAGCCATGGGAACAGAAAGCACAGTGATTTGATGAATACTCTTGCCCTGGTCAAGGAACTTCTTTTCCAAGAGGAAGCATGGTCTTAGCGATCAGTGTCTTACCCTAACCCACCACATGCCAGGCTGTGTGTCTGAGTTCCCAGCTCTTTGTCCTGGCCTGGAGCTTTTTCTCTAGCCTCTGTCCCTGCTAATTTACCTTGCCTAAGCTATCCCATTCAGCAAATAGACCCATCAGTGGAGTTGGGGTCAGGGTAGAACATTTGTCTATGCTGCAGGGCTCTAGGCATGTATGTGCACATGCTTTTTTTGTGCCCGCTCCCCATACCTACATACAGCTCTTGAGCTCTATCCTTGAAGGACTCTCCATCTGTACCTGGAATACACATCTGAGTGAAGATCCGTTTAGTACTAATTAAATAATCTCTTTTCTCTCTTTCCTCCTCTAGATTAAAGGGGAAAGGGCTGGGATGCGTGGAGGTAGAGAAGTGGCTGACCAGAATGGATCCATTGTGCTCTCACGGACAATTTAGTAAAAACTGCAGTGAGCAGCCCTTGTTGGGCAAGACAGTTTTTATGTAATGGCATAACTCTGATTTATTATCTAAAAGTTGCTGGCAAATCTGAACACTAATTCCACTCTGGTAACAACTGTGATTGAAATAATTGTAGTCTGTAGTCAAGCTAGAGAAAATAAGCATTAGTGGGATAGGTTGTCTTGGCTATCATTCCAGGACTCCAGCAGTGAAAAAGTACATTTCTGGGAGTGCAGCTAGAAGAGATTATTTACGAAGTGTTTAGCTGCTTCATGCCTTTGCCTCTCCTCCACATGCACATGAAGCCAATGGGGCAAATGGAGCCTAAGGTCTGGGAGCAAGACTGTCCAGCCTCCCACAAGCCACTCATTAAAGTGACTCATGACTTCCACTGTTAAGAAAGCTTGGTTAATTATTTAGTATTTATGACACAGTATGGCTGTCTTTCTGGGAAGATCTTTTTCCCATGTTTCATTTTAAAGTTTATCCAAAATTAATATTCTGACATGTAGATTCTTGCTGTGTGGTAGTGAGCTCTCCAATCAAGAGCTTACAGCATATCCTGTCGTGTATGTGAATCACATCAGAGTGTCTTATAAGGACTCAGCAATGTAGACATAATAGGGGAAATAGAGCATAGAGATTACTAATCCTCTCAGCTTTCATTGTCTTTGGGGCCATTTTCCATTGACAGTTGCTCTTGTCATTACCACTATTACTTAGTTGTAAATATAAGTATTGTTGATTGAACGCATAGGCAACCAATTTTCTCCTTACAGAAGCCTTTAAATTTTGTGTCCTTATCCCCAGTTTACAGGCAAGAAAACCAAGGCTTGGCGAGGTCATATTGCTTCAGCAACACAATACAGGTCATAGGTGATACAGCTAGGATCTTGAGTAGTCTGTCCAACTTGAAAACAGCCCAGTTGCCCATTGCTGATGAGGTCGACTTGCAATGTATGTGTTTTGCCTTTAAAATAGTCAGGTGCATTTGCATATAGAAAGAGGGTAAACATAAACCCAGAAAAGACACGGTTCTAGTTTTCTTTTTTGTTGCCAACCGAAATGAAGCTTGGGGAGGAAAGAGATTTTTTTTCAACTTACAGATTATAGTTCATCACATGAAGGGAATTCAGGGCAGGAGCTCAAGCAGGAGTCTGGAGGCAAAAACTAAAGCAGAGACAATGGAGGAGTGCAGCCTACTGGCTTGTTTCCCTTGGCTTGCTTTGCTAGCTTTCTTATATAGCTCAGGCCCACCTACTAGGGATGGGATTTCCTACATCAATCAGTAATTTAGAAAATGCCTCTGTGACATACCCATAGGCCAGTCTGATGGAGGCAGTTTCTCGCTCGAGATTCTCTTCCCAGATATGTCTATGTTTGTATCACATTGACAAAAACTAACCAGTCCAGACATTGCATTCTTTTTGTAGAGAGAATTAAAAAGGCTCTATAAGAAAGTAGCAAGGCTCTTACCACCTGAGTTTTGTGATAACACGTTATCTGTGTATTTCATTGAGAAATCCAGCGTGTAAGGAACTGGCGTGTTTTGTCTCTTCATCAGCAATCTGTGTCATTTTCTTTGTCTCCTAGAAGAATGCTTTATTCTTAGGACTAATTACTCAGGTAGACACCCTGTGCCATGCAAATGCTCTGAGATCCACTGCTGTCACTGTTGCTCTGAGCTGAAGATCACAGAGCACAGAAGGACTCAACAGAGCAGGGAGGGTTCACACACCACCCCTCTGTATGCCCCGTTTATCTCGGCACAGTTCAGATGATCTGTGTGTTTATTGCTATTGAATCCCATCTTATCATTTGAGCACTGGCATCATTAAAAGCTGTTGTCAGGAAGATGAGTAAATTATCGACCCAAACCATAGCTAAGAACTTCCTGATAAAGCCATTTAACAAGTGGGCTTAGCGTCATGGTAGATCCATACTAGAGAGTGACAAAGAGTGTTTTCTATTTACATTGAAACAAGTGCAATGCCCTTTAGGAAAAATGCAAAACAAGTGCAATGTCTGAGAAAAATGCCTTAAAATTAAACAAAGAGCCTACTTGATGTAATTATCATTAGCTTTGATCAATCATTGATCAGAGCCTACCTGTCAAAGATAGAGGCCTAGGAGACAGTCTTAGAGATGTTCTTCAGTGAAGTCCTAATGTAGATGGACAGAAGAGACTTGATTCTCTGTGCTAAAAAGGATATAAACTAGAGTACTTAGTGAATATATGTCCCACCTTGATATTATAAAATAAACTTTTTGGTTTTTTAGGGTTTATTTACTTCTACTTTCTATGTCTGGGTATTTTGCTTGCATGTATGTCTGTGCACCACATGCATGCAGTGCTAATGAAGACCAGAAGAGGGCTTGGATCCCCTGAAACTCGAGTTACAGGCAGTTGTTAGTCACCATGTGAGTTCTGGGAACTGAGCCCCCATCTTCTGTGAGAGCAACAAGTGCTGTTAACTGCTAAGTCATCTCTCAAACCCCAAAAGATAAACTCTTAAGTGCATAACTCTGATCCAGGTGCTTAAGAGCAGGTATTAAGAAAGGTAAAAAGATACAAAGACTATAACTTGGGTTGTTCAGGACCTGAGATGCTGTCCAGTTTATAAGGTAATGGTCCACATGGAGATTTAAGCCGTTTCAATGATTAATTAGCATCTTGTCACTCATGCTAGTTCCATTATTGTTATGAGTTTACAAGATATTTTTCAAGACCCAAAGTTATGTGAATAACACTGATTTATAATTTGGGGTACACTGCAAAGATTTCCTTTTCTTTTAAAATTAGTCTTGATAGTGTGGCTATTCGGTACATATATCCTAATTAGCACACAGGAAAGGTGAGGCACTGATTTTGACCCTTACATTCAGATATTACCAAGAAAAAACTTCTCATTGGTGAGATCAATACTCCCCATTGTCTGAAGATGAATTCTACAGAATCTATGTCTAAATTATGTTATCTTTTCTTTTACTTTGATTAGATAAAATGGTGAGGAAAGTTTATTAATCTCCCAGTCCATATTAGGAAGGAATATTCAAGGGTTCAAATATTATCAGATTTTACTGTATTCATTTTGCTTGTTATTTGGGGACAGGGTGTTATGTAGCCCAAAGAGTTCTCTAATTCACTAGGTACCCAAAGATGGCCTCCAACTATTTATCTTCCTGCATCTTTGGGGGGTTACAGGCATATGTTTGAGAGAAAGAGAGAGAGACTGACTATGAATTACAGTAGTTTTCAGGAGGATAACTAGAAACCAATTCTATGTAAATATCTAAGTGGCATGGCATTTTCTCTACAAGTGGAACATTTCTGTTTCTGGAAACACTGGAGTCCCAGGCAGGACTTCTGGGGATGATTGACATCCCATATACCCACCTTGACAGAACAATGTTGGATATAGAGAAGCCAGCTTCCTCTGGATCTTCCCAGACAACTCCACAAACACATGATGTCTTGCTAGGGTAGTTTTACCTCAGCAATCCATCAATCTACTTCCTTGTTTTTGCATGAACCTCTTGGGATGCTCTGTTGATAACAGATACTGTGTCTTACACATCTTCCTTTCCAAGAAGATGGCATTGCATTGGAAAGGTAACATGAGATTATAATAAGGCCACTTGATCCTCATCCCAACTCAACCACTCAGTTATATGAACTTGGAAAGATATTGAAGTCTCTAATTTTCTATTTGTAAACTAACAATTTTAACAAATACATAGTTTATGTAATCCTTTTGTGAAGATCAAATGCATTAGTATGTGTAAATGCCATACAGTTGAATTGAAGAAGAATTGAGCATGAGCTGATGAGGCACTTTCCAATCCCAGATCTGTAGAAACTCACGTGTGAGGGGCTGGAGCGATGCCTCAGTGATTAGGAGCACTGGCTGCTCTTCCAGTGAACCTGGGTTCAATTCCTAGCATCCTAATGGCAGCTAATAACCATCTGTGATTCTAGTTCCGGAGATCCAATGCTATCTTCCAGCCTCTACAGGCAATGCACATGGTCCACAGATATCCATGTAGGCAAAACACCCATAGACAAAATAAAAATGAATAAATCTTTTTAAAGTGTATGCTCTAAAATCCATTGAAAAGAAACTCCGAGATGAAGGAAGGTCTGTAAGGATACAGATTCTCTGTATACAAGGATACAAGTTATCTAATGAGTCAGGCTTTTAGACTCACTGCTAAGGATGCCTGCAGTTAGAACACAGAAAGACAAGAGCACTTGAACAGGTCACGGCACAAGCACAGATTTAGAGTTGGCAATATTTGGGTCTCATTCCTGAGGGAACAAAGACATCCCCTTGTGGTAGCAAAGGGTTTAACCTAAAGCAAATAGCAAAACAACAACAACAACAACAACAACAACAAAAAAAACAACGTAGAGTGGAACTTGAGAATGAAGTAGGTTTTGGAGTTCTTCACAGCTGGACTCAGAGTTGATATTCGAGACAGAAGGGTCCCTAGTGCTCCGTGAATGACATCTTTTAATTAGATTAATCTAGCAACATTGCAGCGGTGAGCTGGATGAGTAGAGTGTGCTATCATTGAGCTTATTGAATTGATTCATATCTGCAGTGCCTTGAATCTGACCTCTGGTGGTCCATAATCCTGGTGGAGATTGGGAAAGCCCCATTCAATTTTAAAAGGAACTAGCCTTCAAGAGTGGGGAGAATTTGAATGTTAGAAATTATTGCGCAAAGTGCTACTTTGTTTCTCCACTGGTCCCTTCCCTCTTAAATCATCTTGAATGTTGTTGCGTTCCTAAGCTGCTTAGCATTTCCTTATTTCCCATAAACCACCGTCCCCTTCACCCCTTGTCATCTAGACTTCCTCATTTTTCCCTTCTAATCTAGAATTGAGAATGTGCTCTCTGATTGTTAATTGGAACGTCCACTGTCAAAGCATATAGGATGCTGTTGTAATTATACCCCTGTATCTTTTTAGCCCTTTCCCTCTTGTCCATATCTGAAACTGAAAATATCTGTTCAAAGCCTTGATCTTAGTTAAGTAGTATGCAATTAGTTAAGTAGTATGCAGCTGATTGTCTGAGGACAGGCTCAAACTCCTAATCATCTCTGTTCAGGTCTGAGTGGGAGTCTTCTTGAGCAGTAGTGCCTGTAATTAGTGCGCAGTTGCTAGGAAATTCTTCCAAAGTCGTGGTTATCAAAGTGGGGTCCCCAGACAACAGCGTCAACGGAATTTGGGAGATCGAGGAAAAAGCTAAACGTTAGACCCCTAACCCAGAGTAGTGAATCGGAAACTCTGGAGCTGAGGCCTAGCAAGCTTTAGCAAAGCCCTCCAGGTGCAGGCCAGAGTCTGAGAACCCCAGTCTGGAAGACCTAGACTCATGCAGTCAAAGGCAGGAGGTAGAAAAACAGAGTTTGGGGATATGAGGCAAAGTATGGAAGCTCAGGAGAAGGGTCAGTACTTCCCCCTTGGAGATGACGCAGGATTCCAAAGGGTGGCCTTTGGAAGGAGAACCCAGGAAAGCTCTTACCTTGTGCTTTGACAAGTTCCAAAGCCAAGTTCAGGAAGTTCTATCTATCGACTCATCATGCTCAAGGGTACTTACAGGAAATTTTATTGTTTAGTGGATGTAGAAAGAGATTCATTTTCATACAGAGTATCTTATTTCCTCTGGAGACAATGAATGTTAAGCATTTGCTTTCAAGAAGTTCATATTTCAGCCATGTCCTATTGCACCTGCCCCATCAAAAGGAACTTTGTAGTGGGGATCTTTAGAAAGGTCCTCAATCTTAGATTTCTCATCAACACACTAAATATCCCCAAGGCTTCAATATCACGCCCAATCCGTATAGATGGTGGGAACCTAGGAAGGAAAAGTCCATCGGATACAAGAATTACATCCTCTACTTCCCCAGTTACTCATGAACTAGGAATGAGTTAGGGTTGGCCAGATTGCTGCTATCCGAGTTAGAGCTGGTGTCTTCTTTCTATTCTTAAGCCCTCCACCCCCAGTTGGCTTTGCATGTTCACCTAAAGCCTTTTCTGATGTGGGCATGCCTCGTCAGAATGGCAATCTAAATTTAAGAATGTGACTCAGAGTCATTTTCTTTTGTGGTTTTAAATAGAAGCCCTGTTTCCCTGCTGCTGTCTGCGGATGTAGACAAGGAAACTCTGAGGCTTTGCACAAGACAGAAGAGGTGCTTCCATTTCAGTTTCCTCCTGCAATGAGTAATCACCACCAAGAGAAAGTCTCTTGGGGAGAAAAATAAATCCTGATAGGCCAACCTTTTGGTTGTTGAGTTAGGGATTCTCTTTTTAAAAGATCAATGAACTCCATGGGTTGTTTCCATTTGGGGAATGAAATAATGGGGCTTTGGCATCTCTGCTCTGTGGTCTCTGATTGTGTGAGAGCATGAACTATAGGCACTCAGAGGATTTATCTCAGAAGGGATCCTTGATAAATAGTTCTGTTGGCACTTGAAAAACCATGCAGGATGTTGTTCCCAGTACTCCCATGGCAGGGGAAAGTTGCTGAAAGGGATATAAAATACATCCCCAGAATGTTCCAATTCCACCAGAGGTCCCAGAGGCTCAGTTCAGTTTTTGTCTCAGGATTTCCCACCTTTTGCCCCTTATCCCAACGTTGTCCATAGCTCAGGATGTGTTTCTGATACCTTGCACCTCAGCTAGAGGAATAGCCACTCAATAGCAGAACAGCTTGTTTTATTGTTTTTGCTCAAGTAGAACTCTGCAAATGGTAAGGAAGGAATGATTAATTTCTAAATTTTGAACAGCAGATGACAAGGTCTATTATGTTTTTTGTATTACTTTCTATAAATGGGGGTGGATTGTTGACATATGGTTTCCAACATGGCATACTTTAAACCTTTTCAATGTTGCTCTTAAACATTGTACAATATGGAAAGGGTCAGAACAAAAGAAATGACCAGGAAATCAAGGAACAATGGAGAAGAGTTGCTGTGGCCTGATCGTTTATACTTCTTTGAATATCTCTTCCCATTTATGTTGAGCAATCAGTGGCACTAAAATGCCACCTCTCTATCACAGTCCAGAAAAATCTTTTCCAAGAAACCCCTAAAGTAATCCACAAACTCTTGGAATTAGTAGGCACTAGAGAACTCATAAGAGCACCCAAATGCCACCCACATCTCCATCGATGAGTATTGGGAAGGCGATATTGAGCTTACTGCTTGGTCGTGAAGTAATTATGGATGTTCCTTGATAAACCTGGACCCAAGGCTTTCCTTTGGTTCCCTTGACTATGTGTCCAACAAAATAGATGACTGTAGACTTTTAATGCAGAAGCCAAGTTCCTGATAGCACAATGGTGCACGTGAGTGTGATGTTTATTTACAAACTCTTGCCTCCTCACTCACTTATTCTCTTACACACACACACACACACACACACACACACACACACACACACACACACCACTTAATTTTCAATAGTGTATACTGCCATTGGCTCTCTACTACAGAGACACATACTGTCAACTTATGGTCTTTGGGATCTGTAGTGGGTCTTTCCTGTCAACCTTTATGCATATGCATATTATTATACGAACACACTGTATTCTTGTTCTTGGCAATACCACACCATAGCTTAAGAACTGCAGACATGTCCCTTGTTAACTACAGGCCCTGGTTTTCATTGAAGTGCGTGCTGGGGGTGGGGTGGGACCACAATGACAATCAAAGGACAGTGGTGGGCTGTTCCCTGTAAGCTGTTGTTCCTGCCTCTCTGCGGCACTGGGCTAACCAGATTCCAGTCTGTCTCCCCTCTCACTTTTCCTGCCTTAGCGAGAACTCAACAGTTGTCATTCCCTTTGGGAAAGAACCATTTTCTATTGCCTTTGTTCAGTCTGCTGACTTTGTAAATGCAAGAATAGGTTACCTTGCCTTTGTGTGTGGAGGGTTATCACGTATCAGCGGTTTGCAACACTTGCAATCAAGGGGCATGTTTGATTTGGAATCCCAATGAAGAATGGGGCAAGCCGGTGCATGTCACATGACTGGAGGTTCCCATAGACTGACTGACTGTGTCTCTGAGTGGGCCCTGCATTCCCAGGCTGCACCGATTCCTGCCTGTTGAACAGCCAAGCATTACCCTGACTGAAGTACAACTATACTAACTGGTATCGTATGCAATGATTTCTAAAGTGGCAATGCTGCTCAGAAATCTTCCCTGATGCACCTCTCCAGCTCCCTCTCTCTTGAGGGGAGAGGTCCATGTTTGCTTCCCATCTGAAGAAGAATGGGGGGGCTCTCCATTCTCCCTCCCTTTTCCTCACCTCACCATCTTATTGTTCCTGCTTCCATTTGCTTACAGGCAGCAGTATGCTGGAATTTCTTTTATAGTATTGAGATGTTTGTGAGACTTTGATGCTTCCCACCTGGCCCAAACTTCGGGACTGTTCACACAGTGATGCTCTGATCAGTTTGCTGTGGGAAATCTCATGGAAGCCATGTACCAGTTTGTATAGTGGTACCCTTTAGAACTGCCGACTCTTGAACAAAGGAGAGTGTGCTGGGGGTGCGAATTGGCTGCTTGGCACACACACACACAGCCCCTTAACCTGCATGCCAACTACAACAACAAACAAAATTAACCCTTAGAGTACTGCTTCCATACATTAATTTAATGGTCTTGAATTTTATTGTTGAACATTGCTTCCTTCCCCAGTGCAGAGTACCATGCAGGAAGTCCATGCTTCGTCTAGCCAGAACAGTAACCAGGATCTTCTCCTCCAAAGCTCTCTTGAGATGCTCCTGGGTCCTTTACAAATCTGCTAATGGCTTTTATAAGATCCAGAAGTAACTGCTGGAAAATGGGCTCCATTTCTAATGGGCTGGAGGGCATAGGGTCTGAAGTTTTAGCCTTGTTATGAGTCCTTTTAACAGAAGAAATCAGTTCTTTAAGGGTTAATGTGAAATCAAAGAATTTGGTAGTCCTTCCTGCTTGTCCTTCCTCCAAGGAGTCTGCATGATCCTCTTTTGAGTCTTAGATCAACTGTTGAATGACGATTAAAAATATATATATATATTTAAAACTACCCCCCTCCCTCCAGCAAATAAAAGAACCAAACACTGAATGGTTGAATGGAAAGCCCTTTGGCAAATGCTTGCTTGATGGTCACAAGGGGTAGAAAGACCAAATGTATTCAGCGAGCATTCATTTTGTCCTCTACCTCCCCCCACACCGTTTCTCAGCATTGTGGAAGCTGGAACGAGGTTGGCCTTGTCTTTTATTTACCGCTTGCTTTTTCTTCTTCCCGTCTACTAGCCCAATAGAATCCTGCCAGAATTTCTACAAAGATTTCACATTACAGATCGACATGGCTTTCAACGTGTTCTTCCTTCTCTACTTTGGCTTGCGGGTAAGTTTGGCAGCATCGCCCCATAGGTACCGCAGTGGGGTGTGAGACTCTGAAACTCCAGGATAAAATGCCACCTGTGATGGCTCTCCCAGGCAGTGTGACGCCTGAGGTCTCCATGGTGGACAAACACACCTGCTTTCTGGTTTGGGGGTCTGTGGGAAAGCCCATGGCTTAGCTGGGCATTTTCTGTAATATGTGTGTGTTTTGGTTCAAGGAGGGAGGGGTTGAAACAAAGATACCTTCACTGACTCAGTGTTTCCCAGTCCTCTCTGTTTGAACACCAATGTGGTCTTTGTATTAAAAAGGTAAATTGAAAAAAAGTATCTTAAGCTCGCCAATTTATATTTAACAGTGTTGAGATTGCAACTATCAGGTCCAACCAGGAGTGAAAGCTGCTGGGATTTGGGGGTCCATACTAGATGGTGTCACGGAGAGTTTTGTATGGAAGTGCAGACGTGGGCAGACGTGTGTGAATGCACATATATGTGCTTTATTCATGGTTAGATTTACATTAGAAAGACCAAGGAAAGTGAGATTACCCAGCCTTCTCCACGAGGCTGTCAGGAGCCACAGGAAATAACGTTGCCTGATCATTCTCTGAGACGAATGTGGCATATAGTCATTTTCTAAGAAAGGTTGTGTTTTCATCCAAGCCAGCTAGCGGACTGACATACAGGAAAATATGAGAAGAGCAGAACATCACCCTCCAGACCCCACAGAAACCCAACACTTATCCTTTGACAAAAGGACATAATATATTAAGTGCTGACACCATGCTTCTCATTTTGTTTCTCTATCTTCTTTCTCTTTTCCCCCCAGTTTATTGCGGCCAACGATAAGCTGTGGTTCTGGCTGGAAGTGAATTCTGTAGTGGATTTCTTCACCGTGCCTCCCGTGTTTGTGTCTGTGTACTTAAACAGAAGCTGGCTTGGTAAGTCGGCTTCTTTGGTCTCCTCACTGGCTCTTAAGGGAGGATGGGTTAAGGACATAGGCTGTAGGGAGGGTCCTTGGGCTGGGCTGTCGCTATTGTGTCCAACTATGGATGGGACTCTTGGAATTTGAGAACTGGATGGAGACAGCCCAGAAGGATCTGCCGAGTTAGTGCTTGAGACCATAAATGTTATCCTTGTTGAAGTCCTGTGGTCCTTACCGTCACAGCCAGGACTTCTGCATCTCACAGTTCTGTCACTTGTCACTCTGCAAGTGAGCGTTAGGACTGGTTAGAGGCGCCCCCGGGAACAAGGCCAGCCTTCAGAGTACCAGGTTCTGGTGTCCCAGAAGACCTGCCTACCAGAGTTGGTTCTGTTTCCTGGTAGGGTCTATTTATAGTTACAAGTTCTGGGATGAGGCAGATCAAGGTGAAACATCTCAAGTCACTGGTATCACAGGCTACTCAACTCCCTCTCTAGGGAGAGGGGAACGTTCCTCAGTGCTAGGCTCAGCAGGGCACCCCTGGGATCAAGACTAGGACAGTAAAACCATGAAAACTAGCTCCCAGAATGCTTACATTGATAGTTCCATGTTCCTCTCCAATGCTGTGTGTAATTTTTAATTAACATAAAAATATTTTTGCCTCCATGATGTTGACTGAGGAACAGGCCAAAACATAATTTGGAAGACTTATTTGAGAATTTTCTCTGTCTTTACTTTTAGAGGGTTTTGTTTTTGCTTTTGTTTTTTTCATTGGTGGTGGTGGTGGTGGTAGTTTTTTTGTTTGGTTTGGTTTGGTTTTTTGTTTGTTTTGATTTTTGATGGTCATGTGGGGAGCAAGATTTCATATTTTTCACAAAATAACATACACATATTATAACCGCTGAAAACTTTGAAATACCAACAAAGAAAACAGCGGGCATTTCTTCTCCCTTCATCCTTCATGGAACACCCCCTCACCCCCACCCCAATGCCCAGAGTTAACAAGCTACACATTTTTCTGCAAGCTCATCCCACACTACACATAAACAAATGGATGTATACTTGTAGTCACACATTAGAGGGATGGTGATGTTCCTATAAGAAATTCTTTTAAATAATTATATCCCTTTGCAATTTAGCTCTTATAGTAACACACGGTAGACATCCCTTCAGCTCTGTAATAAGGGAAATTGCATAGCCATTTGGGTAAAATTCCGTTTTCTGCTGGCTTTATAGTGGACCTAGCCATAGGACCTAATGGATCACCTGGATGCTTTCTTTGCCATTCTGAACAATATTTTCATAAACACTGTCATCCATATATTTGTGAAATTCCATTTCTATAGATAGTTCCATATTACCAGAAGAGGAATTGCCAAGTAAAAGAGCATGAATAATTTATTTTGTAGACATTGTTAGATAATGTTCTAAAAATATTGTGTGGAGATGTACTCGTATCATGCAAGGTACTGGGTTTGAAAACAACTGTCATATATTTAGAGCATAAGCACACATCTCTAATATATTACATATCTAGTGGTTGCCTGCACACTCTTCGATGCATGTGTGTAAGTGCACCTGTGTGTGGGGATATCTTTAATTAGATCCCAATCCCTGGGCTTCTCATTGGAATCCTGTTCACTTATTGCTGAGTGGAAACATCTCTTCCTGGCTCTGAGATGTGCCTGCTGAGGATGGTTTTCTAGACAGTATGCCAAGATCACAAGAGCTACATGCAAATGTGAGATATAGTCTGAGTATGTCTGTGAGCTGGGACTTCCAGCTACCTCCGCCGAGCTGCTGACTGGCCTTGTGACCTGGGGTCTCTAGTTTCTTCACTTAGCCCGGGAAGGATATAGATGGACGGTCCTGCTTTATAGTTCCTGGAAGGGCAGGAATTAGGGACCTACAAAACCTGTAGATGATGCAGTCTGGTGGGAAGCATCAAATTAAAACTGAAAACACAGAACACTGGCATGTTGGACTATGAAATAATAATAATAATACTATTATTAAATATTAATAACCACAACAATCAAAAGAATCAGTCCACTCTCGTAGAAGAAAATGCCTTTAATGAAATACTTTTGCTTCTCAGTTAACTGCCCTTGAGTGAGATTCCAAACCTTCCTGCCTGCTGTGGAGAAGTCCTTCAGTCTAAAGCCAGCTCCAGGAGCTTCCCCTGTCTGACTTAATACATAGGTTATTACTCTGGGAAGCAACCATTGAACTCATGAGTCACCATAGAAACAAGTGAACATTCTCAGGAAACAGGCCTCTAAAGAAGGAAAAGGACCATTAGTTGTGAGCATTTCAGGCAGTTTTGTCCTCATCCTGCAAACTGGAGGAACACTATCTTCACTGACTGGGATTTGGGATAAGATACAAGAAATCAGTCTACCCAAATGCTACACACACTTTTGAGGGTGGAGGCAGGTGATATTGCTGGCACCATGGTGATTAAAAACCAGAGGGAACGCCAGGGCCTGTATCTTTTTCAGTGCACCACCCATACCCTGTTGCCATTTTAATCGTTGGTATAGGCTTGCATATTGTATAATAAAACATATATACATTGAGTGCATATGTCATCTAAAGACACTCAACAGTACAGTCAACATAACAGTGATGGGTATTCAAATGCTTCAGTGTGGGTCCTGCTGCCTCTCAGCTCCATCCACTCCATCTTCAGAGCAAACCTAGGGGGTAGAAATTGTTAGTGACTCCATGTTTACGGATCAGGCACCTGAAGCTCACAGATACTGGCTCTCTTGTCCAGGTTCACACAGCCTGGAAGTGTGGGATGGGCAGTTTATCCCAGTCTGACTACTCGATGTCTACACTCTTTTTCTGATCTTGGGCTCCTAGCCTTAACCTTGGAAGACAGGGAGTTTTTGAGGACTGAGTTGGGAAAGTCTGTGCCTATTCTGCTGCTTGCTTGGCATCACTCCATCTCTACTTACTCATCATGCAAGTCTTCACTTGAGGCAGGAAGGGAGCGGGAGAGATCTTATTTAAGAGCATGCATTCCCATATCTCCTCTTTCACACTCCTCCTTGCCCACCTCCAGTTTCTAGAAATGCCACGAGGACCAGAGAGGCACACAGAGCTGGCATGGTGTCTCCCAAGTTCCAGGGTACTTCAGCAGCTTGTGGATCTTGCAGAGGACCAAGGGGCTTCCGTGTGACCTCCTTTGGCAGAGAGAAATAGATTAGAAGCCAGCTCGCTGTTCTGTATCAGCTCAATTGGCTTTTCCTCAGCTACTTTGTGCAAGATCACCTTTTCTGTCCCCCATCCTGCTTCTCAGTATTGTCTTCCTGAAAAACGGTGGTAACAATAGGAGCCCCTCATGAGGTTACAGCAGGACTTTTGTGTGGCAATGTGCTTTACATGCCAAGAATATAGTGCAAGCTTTGCTAGCAGAGCAAAAGCTATCCCAGCCTCACTCTCTGACCTGCCCCCCACCCTGTATTTTTAAAGCACAAAAGGAGCAGATAGAGCAGAATGGGGCCCCACAAAAGGCAGCAGGATGGGAAGGCATCTATGTCTGCAGATGGTAAGGCATTGCTTATTTTAATTCATGTTCCCACAATATGGGCTCATTCATTGTTTTCGTTACAAAATCCTTCCCCTGACCACTAAAATAAATGCACCCTGAAATGAGAGGTGGATCTTATTTTGAGACATGAACAAGATGTTCTAGAGAACTCATCTGTCTGTTCTTTTAGGAACTACCCCCCAGGGGAGGTCAGCTGTGCTTTCTTTGTGCATATGGATATTTGTAAGGAGGGTCATCTCCGTGGTTAGAGGATGGGATAGGAGAAGCTTACTCACTGACCAATTGTTTGATGCACCTTCTATTATCTTAGTGCTGGAGCTGAATGAAACCCAAGGCCTTGCCTATGCTAGACAAGCGCTTTCCTGCTGAGTCACAGTTAGAGCCCTGACTAGCCCGTTTTTATTGAGCATCTATCATGTGCTTAGCACTGGGTTCTGAGTATTGCAGACACAGCCTCCCACTTGTTAACTGTGTTATGATTTCAAACAGATTTCACCCCAGTTCTCTGACTGACAGAATGGGGAACATGATTAGGGCCACTGTTGACTGGAACCATCAGTGAAAAACTACAGCCCCCCTCTTATTCCTTCTGGGTCCAACCTTAGACTTTAGCACTGTCAACAAATTTCAGAACCCTCTAGTAAGAAATAGAAAAATGAGTTAGTGGCCAATCTCAGGATAAAGAAAGCAACTGAGGATATCTATTTATAAATACATGCCTGAGTATTCTTTCTTTGTATGACAAGGTGATTAAAAACAAAATTGTGTGTGTGTGTGTGTGTGTGTGTGTGTGTGTGTATAGTGTGTGTGTGTATGTGTGTGTGTGTGTATATATATATATATATATATATATATATATATAGTGTGTGTGTGTGTGTGTGTGTGTGTGTGTGTGTGTGTATGTGTGTGTGTGTATATGTATACTTAGAGGCAACAGCAGTAGTACAAAACATAGTTCCTGTTCGAGAATAAGGCTCCATCTTATTTTGGAAACAAGATAAACAGACATGAAATGACACTACCTACTATGTAATTAAGTCCACAATTCCCAGGTCCAGCAGAAAGCCTGTGGGAGTTCAGAAGACTGAGAGCTTCTCATGCGCATATGAGTGTGTACATGCATATGTATGGGGTGCGGGTGCCGAAGGTTCTGTGGAACTCCTGCGCCTCAGCTGAGGCTGGACAGAGCAAGACAGGGCAGAGCTGGGCAGGGAAGAGGAAGGTGACTCTCTGAGGGAAGAGAACTCTACTGCAAGAGTAGCCTGTGCTCGTGGAAGATAGTGGCATTGATAGGAAGGTCTCTTTCTTGGGCTCAGGTCAGCTTCACCTCCCTAGGAGATGGCTGTAGTTATTTACTTCTGACACAGAAACCCATCACCACAATGCCGAATGTTAAGGAACCTCTGTGAATTGTCTCGTAGTTCTTCAGCCTGGAAGTCCAACCTGGGTCTGGCTAGGGTAAGATAAAGATGTCTTCAAGGGATGGATCCTTTAGTAAAAATGCTTTCCTCACAAGCATGGGGACCTGAGTTGAATCTCTGGCACCCTCATATAAGGCTGAGAATGGCGGGTGGGCTTGTAATCCCAGCACTGGGGAAACAGATGGGCAGATCCCTGGGGCTTGGTGGGCAGGTAGCCTCAAGCCAATGAAAGACCCTGTTTTTTAAAAAATAGGGTGGCAGTTGAAGAATGATACCCATGGTTGTCCTCTGTACTCCACACATGGATGTACACACATGTGCACACACACCAACATACATGTGTGACACACACACACACACACACACACACACACACACACACACACACACTGATATCTTCAGGACCTGGCTCCTTTCCCGAGGCTCTATAACACTCTAGGGAAAGAGCCATGTCTCTGCTTTCCCTGGTTTCTACAGCCCTCCTAGTCATTGGCTCATGGCTCCTTCCCTGACCCGATTCAGCAAGAGTAGGTTGAGTCCAGGAAGCTGCCATAGCTGAGGGAAGTCAGGGCAGGAACTGAAGCAGAGGGCATACATGGAAGAGAGCTGTGTACTGGCCTGCTCCTCTTTATTTGTCCGGCCTGCCTTCTTATACGATTCATGGGTGGCACTACCCACATCAATCATTAATCAAGAAAATGCTGACAGGCTTGCCTTATAGGCCAATCTTATGGAGGCAATTTTCTCAATGAGAGTTTCTCTTCCCAAATGATTCTAGCTTGTATCAAATTGGAAAAAAGAAATCCAACTAGGAAAGGTGTTATTGTATTTGAAATTAAATCAAATTAAAACACAGTTCTTCAGCAGTGTTACCTACCTTTCACGTAACTAAATAGTCCCCATGGCTGGTGCTGGTGGTTACTATTTTATGAAGTGTTTCATTGTTCTAGAAAGTTTTGTCGGCTCATGATGCTAGAACCTGGATCCATGGTGGTAAGCACCATGATTTTTTACTTTTGTATATGCAGGATACATCTATTTACTTTACATCCAGGCCTCAGCCTTCCCATCCTCCCCTCCCAGTTCCTACTCCCCATTCTCCCCCTACCCCCAAATCCCTTCCTCTTCTGTCTCTATCCAGGAAAGGGCAGGTCTCCCATAGGTATCAATAAAACATGGCATATCAAGTTGCAGTAAGATTAAGCATATCTCCCCCTGTGTTAAGGCTGGGCAAGGGGACCCGGTATAAGGAGTAGGGTCTCAAAAGCCAGTAAAAGAATTGAGACAGTCCCTGTTCCTGCTGTTAGAGTCTACAGGCAGGACCCCAGCTTAGATTCCTAGCAATAGCGGATAAGTACCCTGAACTGGCTGTTTCCTGTGACCAGATTGGTGCCTGGTCCAATGGTCACCAGAGAGGTGTCATCCAGCCACTGATGGAGGCAGATGCAGACCCACAGCCAAACATTAGGCGGAGCTGGGGAATCCTTTGGAGGAGGAGAAAGGAGCGTAGGAGCCAGAGGGGTCAAGGACATCATGGGAATACTCCCCCAATCAACTAACCTGGGCTCACAGAGACTGGATTGACAACCAGGGAGCCTGCATGAGACTGACCTAGGCACTCTGCATATGTGTTACAGTTGTGTAGCAGGGTACTTTTACATACAGAGAAGCTTCATGAAAGTTTGAAGTGATTTTTTTTTTAATGGAATCACCAATTACAAGTCTGTTTGTTTTTTTTTTGTTTTTGTTTTGTTTTGTTTTGTTTTGTTTTTAAGAACTGGACAGTTCTTCTGGGGCCAAGAAGAGGGCTCAGCCAGAAGAGGTGTTTGCCATCAAACCTGACACTCTTAGTTCAATCCCTAGGACTCATGGGTAAAAAGAGAGAAATGACTTCCCACAATTTGTCCTCTGGTCTCTGCACGTGAAGGGGGGGGGTGTTTGTACATGCGCATAGACACACAGATACACAGATCTCACACACACACACACACAAATGTAAAAATAATAATTTCTAAAAAAAATCCTTTCCTAACTGGGCAGTTGTGGTACACACCTTTAATCCCAGCACTCAACAGGCAGAGACAGGCAGATTTCTGAGTTTGAGGCCAGCCTGGTTTCCAGAGCAAGTTCCAGGACAGCCAGGGCTATACAGAGAAACCCTGTCTTGAAAAAAAAAAAACAAAAACCAAACAAACAAACAAAACCCAAACTTTCTTGAACGGATTATTGAGAAAACATTAGGTAAAAAAATCACTGTTGAATCACACCATCCCCCATGCCCAAATTAAATCAGGTACATTTAAGGCCTTGCCATACTGCCCGCCCCACCCCCCACCCCAAAAAGTATAAAAAAAGCATTGGGCTGACACAACCTGAGCTTCTCAGGCTTCCTGCTCTGTTGTAAAATGGCCCTTTAGGTGCAGGAAGGAGAAAAGGAAAGGTCTCTGGATCCCCCTACAGGGTGGCGCTGGAATTTCTGCATTGAGATTAAGTAGCGGGCTAGAGGGGAATACAATGGCTTCAGTTTATGAGATCCCCTCCTCTACCTCCAACAAGGGATGTCCCCAGAGCTCCTGACATCACTTGCACCCCCTGTTAAAGCAGCCCAACTTCCAGCTTTAGTATCTTCAGTTTCTAAGCCCAAGCTTTCTATGTAACCCCCCCTCTCTTTAGCTTGCAGATTTATTTAAAAATAAAATAGGAAAGTCAGCCATAGAGACTCTCACTTGTAATGTCAACAGTAGGAGGCCAAGTAGGCCTAATGTTGTGGCACACACCTTTAATTCCACCAGTAGGGAAGCCGAGGCAGGTGGATCTCTGTGAGTTCCAGGCTAGCCTGGTCTGAGGGACATAGTGAATTCCAGGACAGCAGTGAGACCCTGTCTCAAAACAAAACAAAACAAAAACAAATAAACAAAAACTAAAAAAAAACCCCACCAAAACCAAAATACAAAACAACAAACAAACAACAACAATAATTAATAGGGAAAAAGGACAAGCATGACTTCCCGTCCTGGTATCAAGTGTGCCTGTCTTTAGGGAAGAGGGGAGAAAAGAGGAAGAAGTGTGCAATCCTAAAGAAAAGGTGCTTCTATAACCAAAATAAAGCTGGGTGTGTCATATTGTGCATGTGTATATGTAATTGTGTATTTGCATAATTAGCTCTAGCACTCTGCCAAACAAGTCTGAAATACATGTAATTTTAGGTCCATTTTGGAAAACCAAGACTTGTAGATGTTAAGTTACTTGCTGAGAGTCACAAGGTTAAGTGGCCAAGCCAGCCTTTGAACTCAGGTAACCCACCTCCCAAATCCAGGTTTCTCTGTGTGATACCATGCTATAGGCAGGGGTTTTTGTTAGAACTGCTGACTCCCAAATAACCACACAGACACTTATTATTAATTATAAATGCTCAGCTGATAGCTTAGGCTTGCTACTAACTAGCTCTTTCAACTTAAATCAACCCATATTTCTTAACTATGCTCTACTATGTGGTGGTACCTTTTTTCAGCATGGCATATTCATCTCCTGCTTCCTCTGCATCTGGCTGGTGACTCTGCCCTTCTTCTTCCCAGTGTTCTCTCAGTCTGACTCTCCCACCTAACCTTTTCCTGCCTAGCTGTTGGGCAGTTGGCTCTTTATTAAATCAATGAGAGTAATACATATTCACAGTTTACAAAAGGTTTATTCCCCAGTACCATGCTGTCTCTCAAATGATAAACACTCCCAACTGTTACAGTTAAGGAGTCCCATCCAACCAAACTGACTAGGAGTCCCATCCAACCAAACTGACTATGAGATGCAGCCTCCTCCTTGCCCTAGTGTTCTGACAAAACCAGAGGGGCCTCCTGACAGGATGTCCCACATGGTCCCAGGGCAGAGAAAAAACAAGGAAGAGAAATAGAAAAATAACTCAGTCTAGTTTTAAAAATCTGAGCTAATTCTATTTCTATGACTAAACTGGCTTTTCTTTGCTTCTCTTCACCATCGGCCTTGTAGAGTAAGAAGGCTCATTTTGAGTACATCTCCAAATTAATAAAAATAATATCATTACAACGGCATCATTTTAGAGATGTGCACTTTTGTGTTCTGAATACAGGTGTTCACCAAATTCACATGTGGACACTTAATCCTAGCCCAGCAACATTAGGAGTGGTCTCTCGGAGGCAATTAGGTCATGAGAATGGAGCACCCAGAATGGTATTATCACCCTTATAAGACAAGCTTTTACCAGGCGCTACATACATTGGTAACCTTGACCCTTGGACATCTCAGCCTCCAAAAATTGTGAGCAATACATCTATGTTGCTATGTTGTTATAAATTATGCAGTCAAAGGTATTTTGTTATAGATGTCTAAAGGGATCAAGACATGGGGCCACACCCTTTGTTTGATTTTTTTTTTTTAAAGAATTTGGCGATACCATGAACCTTAGGAATAGCATTGAGACTAAATCACTAAAGTGTGGCCTGGCAAGATAAATAAGGCTATTGCTAAGCTCTGTCCCCGTGGTTGGACTTTGAATGAAGGCAGCCCTGGTGAAGCAGACTGGTAAAAGTTTGGATGAATTTCAGGAATCTGATTGCCGTTCTGGTAGCTGCTGTACTTGCTAAATCTGCTTCTGGAGAAATTACACCTCTCCAAGAGATTTCCAGTGTGTCCCCTTGATATTGCCTTGTCGGGGATGTGCTTTAAATAAGATGCCCTCCGTAGGGAGCAAGGATTCTAAATCCTCATTGACTTGCATGGCTGTTATATGCCAAATTGGAAATAACTTCCTAAAATGAATGTCTTCAAGGAATGAATTCAGCAGGAGGTTTTCACGGGTGCCAGCATCTCTTCAGATGGCTCTGCTTCACCAGGGATGCTATTAGAACAATCTCCTTGGGCAACCTAAATCTCTGGGACCAGACATATTTACCTGTGCAGCATCTCAAAAAATAATAACAATAATAAAAGCCTCAATTCTTTTCCATGAGATCTGAGCCTGATGGTCTGGCCTGGATAGTGAATCAGGAACTGAGAACTGAATGCTGGGTAGCAGCTTGGGGGTACAATTGCTCTTATTCAACTGGTCCCCATGTGCACATGACCTAACCATAGGAACGTGTGTGTCTTGCATTGTGAGATGCCAATGATTTATTCAAATGCACTCATAATGGTAAGATTATAAGGATTCGAAGGAAAGCTGACTGTCCCCATGCAAAGTGGCTTGTAGGACTCTAAATGGAATGGTTTTCCCCTAGAGCGTTAGGAGTGAAGACATCACCTGCAGGCCGCAGACCTGGAGGCTTGGAGGTAAAAACCATCAACCCCACCCCAAACCTTCAAATCTGGCTTTCCTAAGAGAGAAATTGAAGGATACTTTTGAAAACTGTCCAGATGTTTCTTAGATAGGATAAAAAGTGACCTTGGCAGGATTTTAGAATTACTCAGAGAACATAGACACCTCCTGCCTCAGAGGCCAGGCTGTACCTCAGCCTGGGTATATCCTAATTTAAGCCACCAGAGTGCCTTCAAGTTTCCTAAAGAAGTCCAGTAGGCAGCCAGAATTGACAAATCTCTCACTTGATGGTTCTTAGACACGGGAGACACATACTCAACCTTAGAAAAAAATATATTTATACACACACCCACACACCCACACCCACACCCACACCCACACCCACACCCACACCCCCCCCACACACACACACACAGAATATGTAAGTCTCCTTTAAAATCTCCTGTCAGACTCTTTAGGGACAAGTAAGGAGAGTTTCTATAGGGCATGAATGAATATCCTAGAGCACTCGTTCTCAGACCTCAGTGCCTAGCAGAACCACCCAGAGGTCTGGTTTAACCACAGGTTTTTGGGTCCCATTCCTGAGTTTAGGATTCAGTGCATCTGAGGTGGTGTGTATAAGGGTGGAGGCTGAAGTTTTTCCTCCTGGGTCCCAGGGACAGAGATGATGTTCTGGGAACTATGCTTTGGGCTCTGTGGGTCCAGCCTACCATGACGCTGAACAAGAAGTCTAGCAGTGCCTGTTATGCCAATCATCAGGATTCTCACACTGCCAGAAACATTGCTGTTTTGTGCTCCCAAATGTCAGGTTTTACTGAAATGCCTTATTTCAAGATGCTTTGGGGATTAAAAGCTGAGGCATTTACATCATGAGATATATCTAGCATGTCCTATCCCACATGACAACTTGAGCTTGAACAGAGGAGTCCTTTTAGAAAGTCCTTTGATCTCTTCTGCACAGTCACCTTAAAGGTCATCCAAGTCCTGGGTTCCAGTGAGATGGGATCCCTGGCTGGTATTTCTTCCTCAGATATCCAGCGTAAGTTTGGTTGATGCTCTTCCCAACCTCCTGAGATTTACATAGGGCCAGCTCATGGCATGTTGGAAATTAGGGAGGGAAGACTGGAGAGGAAGGTTCCAGACTCACTTCTCTTCCATTGTTCGGGAACTGGCCTGTCTCCTTTGTCAAGGATAGAGCCCTTCAGGTTGTTCATCTAGGGAAGAGTTCTCCTAGGGCCCAATCCTTCCTCATTTCTGGGATAACTCATTTTGACAAGCTTTCTTCTTTCCTGTTCATCTTCCCTGGAGATGCCTAGGCCTGAACTTGGCACTGCATGATGGACAGTAAGCATCTCCCTTTTCCTAAGATGTATTTGTTATTAATTGAATTAAATGTTGAGATAAGTGACTCCTTGCTTACATATCACAATCTCCGAGTTCAGCCTCTCTTTCTCTTTCTCTCATTCAGGTCAAATAGCAGTGTGTCAGCCTGTCTCATCAAGGGTAAAATTAACTTGTTATTTCCTGGAACACAGGAAAAAACACTAGTCCCCTGGCCAGACTGGAGGTACAGCAAACAGCTATTCTTCCTTTCCTTCCTCTCCTCTTCCCCCTCTTCCTCCTTCTCTCCTCTTCTTCCTCCCCCAGACAATTCTTTCTTCTCTTTAGATACTGGGCACGGAACCTGGAGTCCTGCTTATGCTTGTTCCATCATTAAGACAGAGCCACCCTTCCCTCTTTCACTTTTCATTTTGAGATAGGATCTCACTAGGTTTCCCAGGCTGACTGTGAACTCATTAAGCAGTCCAGACAGTCTTTAGCTTGAATTCCTCCTGTTTCTGCTTCTAGAGCACCTGGGATTGCAGCCATGCCCATGACCAGGCTCAGCTGAACCCTTCCTTTTGGTCAAAACCCCAATCTTTGCCGTATACCATCCGTCTACCCCCTTCACCTTTATGACTTGCCTTTCTGTAGATCTCTTGTCTTGGATTTCAGGTAGCTAGTAAGAAGTTACCAGCCACTAAGCTCTCACAAGTTCTGCTTGCCCAATCTTCCATCTCTGTGACTCATGTAGGTCACCATCGAACAGGCATTCACCCTTACTCTTTGTGTAGTTGAACTCAACCAGTCTTGATCTTGCTCTTCCAAAACCATCGTTATCAGAGTCTCTCTTCTAATTTTAGGTAGTCTCTGTTGAGGCTGCATTTCTACAAGTGATGTGTGCATGTCCTGAACCTCACTAGATCCAGAGTTGGCCCAACTGGCCCACTGCCGTGTGTGTGTGTGTGTGTGTGTGTGTGTGTGTGTGTGTGTGTGTGTGTGTGTGTAAGAGAGAGAGAGAGAGAGAGAGAGAGAGAGAGAGAGAGAGAGAGAGAGAGAGAGGAGATGGAGAGAGAATGAATGTGGAATCAATCTCTGGTTCATTATTCAGGAACTATCCATCTAGTTTATAGAGGCAAGGTCTCTGACTAGGACCTGCACTCACTGATTGAGCTAGGTTGACTGGCTGGAAATTCCCAGAGATTCCTATGTCTCAGCCTCCTCTGTGTTAGGGTTTGCAGGTATGAGGCCCTCTGCCCAGCTTTTTTTTTTTTTAATGTGGATTCTGGGGACTGAGCTCAGGTCCTCAGGCTTGTGTGGTAAACCCATTCCACAGTGAGCCATCTCCCCAGCCCTTCACTGTTTATTGTTAGAAATACGATTTTATTGGAACACAGCCATACTCATTCATTTTCATATTGTCTATGGTAATATGGAGACCTAGGGTCACAAAGCATGAAATACCATTTACTGTCTTGCTCTTTACAGAAAGCCTATTGATATCAGATGCATTATCTATTCTTTTGTGTTCCTCTAAATGCCTGGCACAGGGTTTTGCTCATAATAGCTACAAATCAGTTTTGATAAATGCAGCATGAACTTTCCTCTGAGATCATTGGAACTATAATAGTGGCCAAAATAAAAGCTTATTTTGGCCACTGTTATTATACTACTGTGTATTATGTGGCAGGTATCAGAATAAGATCTTTATGTGTTTGTCTCCTTTCTTGCTCCTACAAGCTCTAAAGCTAAGTGAGAGAACCTGGAAGAGGCTAGCTTTCTTATTCCCTAAGGCATCGACAAAGCAAGAATGTGAGGTCTTTGTAATCTTAGAGCCTGAATTTTGAATTATTGCTTGGGATGCACTGTTCAGTCCTAGCCCTGATAAATGTTGAGGAACAGAAATCTTGAAGAATGCCTTTCAATGAGATGAGACCCAGAAACCAGACAAGCATAATACAGGCCGAGCTAGGATGGCAGCAAGTGCCCCCAGAAGGAAGCACTTGAGTCTTGTTTCTTGGGGGTTTCACTTTACTCATGCTAGTGTAAACCCTGGTTTTAAAACTCTGCATAACTGTAGCATCAGCATCAGCATCGTCTTCAGGTATTCAGTCACTCAATAGACTTGAAAGCAGGTATAATTATAATGTGTTGGTAGCTGTGCTGGGACTGAGCTTAAGATGTAAGGTTTTCCCTACTGTGGGAGAGGAGTCTGTAAACTCAGGCTGTAAACCCAAATAGTTACAGGGAAAGGGAGATAACAAGGAGAAGGTCATGATAAGACCCAGCCAGTCTCTCTAGCGGGGGAGAGGGGATACTTCCTAAAATGGTTATTGACTGATTTTTCCCCATCTTGACATTTTCTCAATGTCCATTAACTATCAGTCTTTCTTTATTCTCTTATCTGTTTTAAAGACTGGTGTGTGTGTGTGTGTGTGTGTGTGTGTGTGTGTGTGTGTGTGTGTGTGCGCGTGTGCGCGCGCGCGCATGCTTGGTAGAGCGTGCTTCTACATGCAGGTGCCTGTGGAGGCCAGAAGGGGATGTTGGATGCCCTGGACCTGGAGTTACAGGCAGATATGAAATGCAAGATGTAGGTGCTGGGAACTGAATTCTGGTCCCCTGCAGGAACAACAATGGCTCTTAACTCCTGAGCCATCTCTTCATCCCCACCTAACCCCCACCTTCCTTCATCTCCTTGTTGGTTACCCTGTCCTGAGCGACTTGCCTTTGGGAACTAGTGTAGGCTGCAGCGTTGTTTATCTGCTCAGAACACATGGCATTCTGGTGTCCTCTATATAGGACTTGTCTTCCTTCTTACCATATCAGTTGCCCAGAATCTGTCACCAAACCTAGAATCTGGTTTCTGCTGGCAGTGCCAACCACCACACATCACATCACCTCACTATAATTAAACCAACAAGCATTCTTACTAGGGCGTGTGAACATTTCCATTGAATTTGGGAACAGGGTCAGGAATCCTTTTCTCAAGTGTCATGAGCTAAGTGCACATTGTCTGAATACCTCTCGTTTCCGGTTTAACAAAGTCTGTTTCTGTTTGTTGTATCCAATGGCAGCCCTCCTTATACTGGAACCAGTACTTCTTCCACGGCAGGAAGGAAAGCGCTAGGCTCCTGGAGGTCTTAGGGAATACACAGTAGGCGCTGGTCCTCTGGCTCATAGACCTGCCCCAGTAGGGCCGCCTCTTCCAGCAGCCTTTGCTGTTCCCAGTCCCTCATTTCAGCGCTTCGCTGTTGCGGTTTCCGCACCACTGTATCTGTTAAGCCATTCTGCCATCTAGTGGCAGAAAGCAGAAATGTCTCAATGAAATCAGACTTTTAATTCTTAGAAGGTAACCCTGCCCTTAGAAGAGTCCCCAGACTATACAGAGAAGCCCAGAAAAAAAAAAAAAAAAAAAAAAAAAACAGACTGCATATAGGTAGCTACGAGTTCTGAAAGCTGGCCTACGTGCTCATGCTGAGCACAAACTGGCACCCCACGCTCCACCCCCACCCCGGGGGCAGGGCAAGAGCAAGAAATTCTAGACTGATTCGAGAGTAAAGATCACACTTGATTTTACTAAAATGAAGTGCTCCCCTCTAGGTTTCTCCAGTCTTTAAATCTTCCTTCTATCGTTTGATAGAATTGACTTTGAGTTTGAAAGAAATACTGAAGTGATCTGTCACTGCTTTTCACGTGTCAAAATACCAGCTTCCAAAATCAACATGCAAGAGAGCAGTTCTGCATAGGTAGATGTTCATTAAGTCTAAGCAGAAATAGGAACTTTGTAAACCAGCACCAAAAAGACCTGAGTCTAGTCACAGCATTCATACCCCACTACAGTGGGACAGATTTTATGAGGCGGAACTACAGTACGAGGATGGGGCTGTGTTTTCGTAAGTGGTGTTATTTCAGGCTTTCTTGCTGGGAGGCCTGTTAGTGTGGTATTACTATTGAGTACCATTTGGCTAGGTCCCAAAGGTCTCTTTTGTGGAAGATAATGGGACTTTTCATATGATAAGCTAAAGGATGCCGCATAATACAAGAGGGAAAAAAATAGTTGTGAATATTGTTAGCCTGACTTGTCACTGCTTCTATCAACTCGTTTATAGAAGAAGAAACCTCTTTCTCTTTTCTTCTCTCTCTCTCTCTCTCTCTCTCTCTCTCTCTCTCTCTCGATATTTTATTTGTATTAAAATGTTATTTGTATATTAATAAAGTTGCTCGGGGGTCAGAGCTATTAGCAAGCCATAGGAAAGCAGGGCAGTGGTGGCATACGCTTGTAATCCCAGCACTTGGTAGGCAGAGCTGGGTAAGTCTCTGTGTTCAGGGATACAGCCATTATTGGATACACATGCCTTTAATCTCAATACCAATCATGGAAAACCTGGAGGCCTATACAGACAGGCTGTGACGAGGCGGTCATGTGGTTGGGTTTACAGCCAATGAGAAGGCAGGACAGGAACTCTATATAAAGACTTTAACACAGGGGTAGCTCTGGTTCAGAGAGGTAGGACCACTGCAGGAGGAAGGGTAAGGTTTTAGCTCTTAGCTCTGACCTCTTGGCTTTCTTCTTTGCATTGGTTCTGTGTTTCTTATTTAATAAGAAGGTTGGTTACATCTACATCTCTCTCTCTCTCTCTCTCTCTCTCTCTCTCTCTCTCTCTCTTTCTCTCCCTACCCCTTATCTCCTTCCCTCCCCCCCACCCCCCCCCAGAGCACACACATAGATGCCAGAGGATAACCCTGGGACCTTGGGTTCAGTCCAGTTTTTTAAATGGTCTTTTACTGACCCATAAGTCTCAGTAGGCTAAGAGTGAGTGAGTTAGGTACCTGCCTGTCTTCTGTCTCCTCCTCCCCAGCATCCAACTGTTAAAAAGGATGTTCTGAGGATTTAACTCAGGCCTTCCTGCTTACAAGGCAAATGCTTTTCCCACTAAGTCATGTCCTCAGCCTGACTGTTACTTGCTCCCAATCCCCGACCCCTGCTTTATATCAGTTTCCTTGACTCCTTGCCTGATACAAGGTGGAATAAAAAAGAATGCATTTAAGATTGAAAAAGAAGTGGTGATGGAATGGGCAAAGGGTCAGTGCCATGACCCAATGAGAAGTAGAACCTTCTAGATCTTTTGCTGTTACATGGAAAGATCATGGTTTTCCAGGGAAACGTACTAGAGTTGTTGGCTTCCTTATTCTAGGACTAGCGGAACTCTGCATACAGGTGTGGTTGGCCTGGAAACATGATTGGGGGCAGCTGTAGGACCAGGAACATACTATAGCAAGAGAAATAAATGCCTTGCATGTGTAAGTATACATCAGTAAAACCTCTTCTCTAAGGTCTAGATGGCAAAGAAAAATAAGTGTTTCCAGAAGGGCACGGGTGATGAAGGATTCATGGAAGTGGGTTTTGAGGGCTCCTTCTATTCTAGAATCTCTAAAAAGTGCATTGGAGAGAGAGAGGCAGAGAATATGCTGCTTGCGTGTATGAGTATGTTTCAAAAAGAGCCACCCCTGTTGAAATAGCAACTCAGAAGTATGAGTAGAAAGGAAATCTTAATTATTATTAGCTAACGGGCTGATTACTGAAGTCAGTTGTCTCTCTCTTCCCTCCTCTTGGGTGTTCAGCCTGGCCACCATTCATGTCAAAGACCTTGAGCAAGCTTGGCTAAAACCCCAAGGTGTACTCTTTGTCTGTTGCCAGCACTGTGACTGCCTTGCCTTGGGCAGGGTTTGTGTGTTACTCAGAAGATCCATTGGGCTGCCAAGTCAGAGGGAGGCTGACTTATGTCTGCAGAAATGACAAGTCAGAAAGCCAGATTGGGGGCTGGCTGGCTCTTAGGACTTGAGGCATCACAGAGCACTGCACTGGATGTGCTTGGAAGCAGTATACTCTTAGTTTACTTAAGAAAACACTGGGGCCTCAGGATGTTAAGGTATTTCTCTTGTATTTGTCTGTTAAGAGATCAGTTCTTGGATATACTCAACAGTGATGTCCTTAGCGTGTTCTGTGGGTCTGTGTTTAGGACCTTCTTCTAGGTGCTGGGTGAGGATCATAGAAGAGCTGAAGGTGTGTGTCACAAGTTAATCTAACAGAGAAAGCCAACAGAGAATGAAAAGAGCCTCAGAGCTTTAAAAGATGGCAGGGCCGAGGAAATCTGCTCCAGCACTCTACAATTAAGCCTCTGTCGTGAGAGTGTATAGTAGACGGCCACCCTATGCAGTCAGTGTCTGAGCACTGGTCACAGCTGTGGTTGCAGAGGGACCGGTGGGGTCATTTGCTGCTCCAGCCTCAACCTCCATAACATCAAGTGCCTCTCTCACCTCTGTGTTTTAGTCTCACGGCTGGGTAGGGTACCGAATGAAAACCATTGAGAGAACTGTGGAGTGGCGGGATAATCAGGGTGTCCGTCTTCTCTTCTATGGGAGAGAGGTCAGCAGAAGTCTTCTGTGACTTCCCAGACAGTAAATATCTTCAGCTTTGAGGGCCATCCAATTACTGTTACTGCTATTCAACCTCGCACTATGACCTGGAATCAGCTTCATACAATATGGATTGAATGGCCAATGTAAAATATATAATTATACGAAATGTCCATATGTGACATTATACCATATACAATGAATATATACAATGACAATTTAAAAAACATATTCATGGCATTTAAATTGGAAGTTTATACAATTCCAAAGTTTATAAAATATTAGTCTGATTTTTTCAACTATTTAAAAATGTGAAAAAGCACATTCTCAGATTTCATGCTGTGCAAAAGCTGGCAATGCCCCCTGCACCTCGCCTGGACAACACAATAGAGCTGGCTCTGATGGTGTAGGCGTGGGTGAGTGACCCTGAGGGCATGAGTGCAGGAGAACTGGCCCTGCCCTTGCTCATGGCTGCATAGGGTGAGTGAGCAATGCTAGAGAGCCCACCCTGGTGGTGAGGACGGGGGAGAATGGGCAGGCTGACCAACTCTGCATCTACCCAGGCCCAGAACCAGGGTCATGAGTTGACCTACCCCAACATCCACCCCATCTGTGATCTGCTGGAGCACATGAAGGGGCATGTCCGGCAGATCCAAAGCTGCAGGCTCTCCATGACATAGAGTGACAACAGAATATACAAGAGGAGCCCCAGGGAGTGCCCAGCATCGATAGTGTAGCAGAAACCAGAGGCCTCGAACCAGACCAATGACTTTGCAATGAACACTTGCAAGTAAAGATATATGGACAAAGGGATATACTATGTGACTCACTGTGTGACACTACAGCTTCCATGACAAGATTTTTTTAAAAAATTTCCCTCAAATTTTATTTTATTTTATTTTTTGGTCAGGGGGAGGTTGCAAGGGCAGAAGGTGGATACAAAGGGATGGGGAGATGAATGGAATTAAGATGCATGATGTAAAAGACACAAAGAATAAATACAAGGAAAGTTGAAAAAAAAAAGCTGGTAATGGGTCCTATGTGCTCACATCTCATAGTTTACCAGCTCTTCTGTAGAGGATTACTGTACATGGTTAGGGTAGGGGTTTTATGAAGCTTTAAGAAACTCATTCATCCACTCAAACATTTATTGAGTACTTGCTGTGTACCACGCTCTGTCCTAGGCACTGGATGTGATTAGTCAACAACAGACTTCTGATTAGTCACCAGCCTGAAGAAGAGGTCCTTATCCTTGACAGCTCAGCACGCTGAAGGATGAGTCAGGACACTGTAGTAAATAAGAGCACCTAGGCGTGTCTAATGATTATGCATGAAGCACTGTAAGAGGAACCGGGTGTTTCTACACAGTACCTTCCATGGGTCACCAGCATTTTTCAGTCATTCCTTATTTATGGATTGGAAAATTGGTGGAGATGCGGTGATTTCCCATGACCTCTAATTCGGTTTCACTGTCAGATGCCTAACAGCTCGATGCTTGTCCTAGAACATTCGTTGCTCGTTGGAGAGTTCTGGTGGGTTTTCAGATGACTCCTCCCTTTGAAGATCATAAAGTTAAGAAAAAAATTCTGTCCCCTCACTTGGCCCTGTTTTTCCCAGTCTCTACTTTGATCAAAACAAGAGATGAAAACAAATGCTCTCTCTGGATTGTAGTCAGAAAACAGTGATTTTTTTTTTTTTTTTTTTTTTTGTCTTTTCTGTTTCATTTCCTCAAAGCAAGAATGGCCCCGGAAACTATTACATACAGCAGAAACCAGCAAGATTAGAGCCATGAAAAGTTTTACATGACTTTTTTTTTTCCTGCTAGTCTGCTCTGGGCCTGCCTTAATTCAATAATCTATGCAGCTTGAGCTCCAGCTCCCAACTTCTTCCGCTGTCACCAACAATTTCACCATCCTTCCAAATCCTTTAGGGAATTCCAAGGCAAATGGCCTTAAACAGGAACTTCATTGTCTGAGAGATTTTATTTGCTTATTAGAACAGTTTGGTCCACAGTGTTATCTGTATGGGAACTAATTCCCTTAGCTGCATCAATTTTATAGTTCCTTGCTCATTGGATTGCAGTTTTTCCCCTTCATAAAAGGATGCTAGGAATGGAGCCACCCAGACTGCCAATTTTGGGTGCCTTTATCACGGTGCGAAGTAATAACAATGTAAGTAGAATTGGTGTCTCTCGAGAGCTGGAAGAGAAGGCACATGGAGCAAAGGGCAGGATTTAGAGTTGCAATTTGGGATTAATAAATGATTTATCCAACAGATCAGTATTGATCAGAACTCTGTGGCTGTGTGTACCATGAGATGTAGTTCAGCAGGGAATAGCCTGATCTAGTTATAGATATGGGAAATCAAAATGCCTTGTCTACAATGGGAATTTAACATCTGGTGAGTAAGTATAACAGAGAAATGATAAAGTTTCCAATAATAACACTGAAAACCAGACACAAGAACATTTAAATGTAGACAAATACATATTTACTCTGGATCCAACCCATATGTTGGTCATATGATACTTAAAGATATCTATGCATGCATAAAATAGAGTCCAGCTTGGTAGACTAGTAATGGGATGTTGCAATCATATGCTTGACTTTTCTCAGAACATATAGTGATTGGCACAATGAGGTAATCAATATTAAACCAATCAGCTATGAGAATCCAAATAAAGAAATCTTACCTGCCTTGCTTACCATACTCGGAAAGAATAAATACAGGCATTAGTAAAACAAATGTTATTTATTTCCTTATCCCGGACTCTTTCTTGAAGGCCATCATGTGGGCATGGGTCATGGAGCAAGCAGACACTGTTTCTTTCCCTCAACTAAGAAGCAGTAGGAATGGCAGGGGGTGGGGTGGGGGGATAAGGATGGGCATGGCTAGATAAGGGGGAATTATACCTGGGGAAGGATTCTCAGGTTACCTAGGGGATCCAGTGAATAGTGTAATCTAGATATTTGTAAATATGTGTAGTGAGGTATTGATGGAGCTGTAGTGTTTGTGCCAGGAGCAGTAGCTGATCATATTCAGTGGATGAAAGCACCATGTAGAGACTGGACAACACTGAAAACTAGGCTCATGAGTCAAGAGGCTGGGGGTCAGATCCCTATGTGTATTTCCTGGCGAGAATGAACACAGACTAAATTATGGGTTATTGAGTCTCCTGCTTGGATCTCTTCAATTCTTTTTTTTTTTTAATTTCTTTTGCAATACAATTCAGTTCTACATATCAGCCACAGATTCCCTTGTTCTCCCCCCCTCCCGTCCCCCTCACCTTCCCCCCAACCCCCCCCCCCCATTCCCATCTCCTCCAGGGCAAAGCCTTCCCCACAGACTGAGGTCAACCTGGTAGACTTAGTCCAGGTAGGTCTAGTCCCCTCCTCCCAGGCCGAGCCAAACAATCCTGCATAGGCCCCAGGTTTCAAACAGCCAACTCATGCAATGAGCACAAGATCTGGTCCCACAGCCTGGATGCCTCCCAAACAGATCAAGCCAATCAACTGTCTCACCCATTCAGAGGGCCTGATCCAGTGGGGACCCCTCAGCCATTGGTTCATAGTTCATGTGTTTCCATTCATTTGGCTATTTGTCCCTGTGCTTTATCCAACCTTGGTCTCAACAATTCTCACTCATATAAATCCTCCTCATTCTCGCTAATTGGACTCCCAGAGATCCACCCAGGGCCTAGTCATGGATCTCTGCATCCAGATCCCTCAGTAGTTGGATGAGGTTTCTAGCACAACAATTAGGGTGTTTGGCCATCCCATCACCAGAGTAGGTCAGTTCGGGCTGTCTCTCGACCATTGCCGGCAGTCTGTTGTGTGGGTATCTGAGGTTTGCAGACAAATGGATGGATCTAGAAAAAATCATCCTGAGTGAGGTAACCCAGACTCAGAAAAACAAACATGGTATGTACTCACTCATAGCAGGATACTAGACATGAAACAAGGATGACTTGTCTGCTACTCACATCACCAGGGAGGCTACCTGGAAAACAGGACCCCAAGAAAGACACAGGGATCGCCCAATGACAGAGAAATGGAATGAGATCTACATGAACAGCCTGGACATGAGTGGGGGTAATGAAAGGCGAGGGTCGAGGGAAAGAGAGCTTGGGGGAGCGGGAGATCCCAGCTGGATCAACAAAAGAGAGGGAGAACAAGGAATAGGAGACCATGGTAAATGAAGACCACATGAGAATAGGAAGAAGCAAAGTGCTAGAGAGGCCCACAGAAATCCGCAAAGATCTCTTCAATTCTTAATTTGAAAGGAGGGTTGGTGCCAAGCTGGAGTGGCCTTGATGACGAATAGAAATCAGGGATCCTTAGGGTTGCTTGAGTTTACCTAGGTGCATTTATAAAGCACACAGCATCTATCCAGATGTTTCATCTAGAAAGCATTCTGGGAAGGCTATTATAATTTGAGTGGCATTTTGAAGTGAATTTCATTGTTACCCTTGATTTGGCAGATATGGACAAAGATGTTCTAAGAAATAATTGGTTTAGGAAATTATGCAGCCAGTAAATAGCATACCCAGGTCTATCACTGGGGGCCTGGTAAACTGGTCACCTTCCTAATATGTCACAAGAGCTAGAGAGTACTCTTGCTCTCCCAGTAAGGACTAGGCATACCTTCTAGTGGAGTGAGTTGTGATCTGCTTTGATGCCACAGGTATTGGGTGTTGTCAGTTGAGAATGTGTTGATGTACCTGTGGCCATGGGGACTTCTGGGAGAGGTGACATTTAATTGAGCCTTAAAAAATGGGTAGAGTTTGACCAGATGAAATGGAGGCGAGAAGGAAGGACATGGCTAGATAGGAGAAAAATTATGCATGAGGGAAGATTCTTAGGCTATCTGGGGGAAATTTAGTGAGCAGTTTCATCTAGATATTTCTGAGTATCTATAGGGATGTAGTTGTAGAGCTTCAATGTTACTGCTAGGAGTAGTTTATGACTCTGAGCAGGCCAGTCTGAAAATCACTGGGGAAAATGGAGGCGAGCCTCCCCTGAGACCCTGTTATATCCTGTTCTTGGTATCCCTCCTGTAGATGTATAGTGGATAGAACTCTCCTACTTGTCTACCACTTAACATCATTTTTGGTCCATTCATTAGGCACTTATTATGTCCCTGCTATGTCTCCAACACTGTATTAAGTTTCAGTGAATTACTAACAGGAATTCTTTGCTCATGTTTGGTAAATTAATATAGGAATGAAGGAGCAAAAGAAGAGAGACCTGAGTTACTGTTTTTATGCACAGGAAAGAACGGATTCTGCTATAGCTTCAGAGTATGCCATGGCAGGGCTAGGGAGAGAGCACAGAAGAGACAGCCAGGGTCCCAAGGAAAGGATGGGCAAGGAAAGTCAGTATTTGGGTGAGTGGACTTGTGGATTCTGAGATAGGACTTGGTTAGCTAGAAAAGGAGAGAATAGGCAGACGGAACCAAAGGCTAATGCCTTCCAATTAACCAAAAGACATAAAAATGATGAGGAACCAAGAAAATAGGTACAACTTGGGCCGAGGGGAGGAGAAGGAGAAGGGCAGAAGGCACAAGGGAAATGTTTCCATGTCAGACAGAAGAGGACCATCTGGTCCAAGGTCATCACTGCATCTCCTTAAGCAAGCCCTGGGCAGGAATGATGCAGCTCTGGGAAGCTTTCCAACTCCAAGGCCAGCACAAAGCCCGTCCTTCTCAGAAGAAGGCTGAGGAAACATCTATCCAAGACTAGATGTCCAGTTATTTAAAAAGAAAGAGAAGTGGCCATAATATGTTGTAGAAGAGAGCTGATGGTGTTCCTGGAATGTTGTTTGCCTAAAACGGAAGCCAAAAATGAACTATCTTTCAATCACTGGCTTAGGATTTTATTCTGGGAGCTTAGGAAAAAAAAAATAAAAGTGTATGAGAACACCTTCAGACCTTGGATAGTTTATGGTAGCGTCTAAAATTGCTGGTGAAATTATGACCTTGTAATTCACAGCTCTGTCATATATTCCAGCCCACAGGATGATTTATGTACCCAGCCAGGTCCTTTGAAAATGAAGAGGGGGAAGTCTCACATAACACACAGTTTATAAAGTAGTGCTGTTTTTAATGTAAAATACCCTTGGCTTAAACTTGTGTTGTTTAAGAGGCATTTGTTGTTGGCCAGAGTTATTACTGAAGTCCCTGTAGAATGGGATGGGGTTCTAAGGAATGCTAATAGCTTGTTCATCTTTGCTGGTGGTGCTGCTGTGCTCAGAGTACTCAAGGTTCTTTCTTTCCCTGTCTTTATCACCTAAAGAGAACTGTCACTTTAAAAATCCTTCTCTTGGTACACAACCTGGGCAACTACCTAAGCCTGGCCTTAACACAGACTTTATCCTGAATGTAAAAGCTTAAACTCCTTAGGAAACAACAAGACAAGATGCTAGAAGCTATGAATGGCATTCCCACCAAGTTCCTTGCATCAGTTTGCCATTGAACCCAGTTACAGAGCTGGAGAGGCAAGTACCGAGGGGCAAGCTGGGACAGGGGAAGGAATGCTGGGAATATCTCATTTCCCTTAGAAGGTGGGAGGGATGGGAGAGGGGAGCCTTCAGCCCAGCAATCAGGAGAGAAAAGCCCTGGGCCTGAGGCTGGGGACCTCCTTGGGGCCCAGGCTACAGAACCACCCATCTGGGGGTGACCTTAGACAGCAAATCATCGTCTCTGTATCCTGCTATTCTCACCTGTCATGAAGAAAAGATTCTAGTCTTTTCTACTGAAGGACGTTATTGCTAGGATCAAAGGAAGTGTTAAGAGTTTTCAGCCCTGGTCCAGTGGCTAGAGTGGCCTCTTTTCTCTACCTGTTTACTTTCCCCCACTGACTGAACCTCAAGAAAGGGACCTGGCTCAGACTTCCTTTCCCCTCAACCCATTTGCCTGCTCTTCCTTTTGTCTTCACAGTCCTTCTCCATTGCTTCCTCCTTTTAGAAACCCATTCCCGTTCCTTCTTGCATCACTCCTCCACCTCCACCCCTGCCATGACAAGCCACATGGTTTTCTCAGTTTGATTCTTGATCCTTTCTGCTCTCTCCTTGACTGCCCCTGAGTCCTGGAAGTGATAAGAAAGACTGCAGCTTGGAACGGAGAAGCAGAAAGGTGTTTGTGATGCAGTGACCAGGGCCCCAGCCATCTTGGAACAGGCCCCAGGGTACTGTTCCCATTAAAGGCAGCGGAGCCTGGAGATATTGCAACCTTGTGCTTAGGAGCTCCTGGATGGCCACTGAGCTGTGGACCTTAGCTTCCCTCAAGGGAAGGACAAGGGGTCAAGTGTTTTATTTGATTCATAAGAGTGAGTCCAGCTCTACATGGCCCATTTTAGGGAGCTCTTATTTTGTTCTAAGACTTTTATTTTACAGGGTTGAGTAAAAAACCTTGACATCTTCAATATTTATTTTCAAAATAATTTTTATGCCTTTATTTCTAAAAAAAAAAGAAATGGAAGCAGTCACAACAAACAATATAAATAATTTGATCCCATGACTTGAAGATCATTGTAGATTTAGAAAGAGAAAGAAACTAAACAAACTAGTTGTGATGGCCCATGTCTGTAATCCTAGCACTTGGGGGATGGAGGCAGGTGGACTAACCTGGGCTCTATGAGAGTCTTTCTCAAGCCAAAAAGTTAAACAAGCAAAGTGTTATATAAAGTGATCTTATAGTATATTGTAGTACACCAGTCTTTAAAAATTAAAATGTTAAATTTACATTTACTTGAACATAGAGACTATGGAGAATTAGTAATCGCTAGTTTTAGTCCTTAGCACATTGCTAGTATAGGTATAGGAAAGTGCTTTAGAAAGACAATGTACCCAGAGGCGTGTTTTCTGTTGACTTCAGTGTTTGCTGTGCTATGATGTGGATGGACTGTTGGCTGTGAATGAGGAGAGCATGACTGTACTCAACTTCTTCCAGCTCGTTTCCCTCACTTGTTAGAGGCCAGCTCCTTTACTTTGTCAGGATTCTATAACCTTCTCTTCTGGTGCTGTGATTCCCAACTTTGTTTGATCTTAGTAAAGTATTTTTAAACATCCAACACTCAAACCAGGTGTGTTTTCCATAGCATCTTCTATCGATTCTGTTCAGCATTGAATGGTAGAGAACCTCCTGGAGGACAAAGGCGCTTATTTTGAAGTTCAGGGTGATGAAGGATGGGTTATGGAGCAGGATGGGAGAGGTAGCCTGAGCAGTAAGTGAGCATGCTTAGAACATGGCAGAGGTCAGCCATGGCCCCTGGAGCCGTACTGAGTAGCCTCAAACCCCTTCTCCATCCCTGGATGTCCTGGTAACTGTAAGCAAACTGTCCACCCTTTTCCTGCTACTCCTACAAGATGATGTAAATCACCTTTCATAAGATGTTGTGGGGATGAAAGGAACTTTAAAGCATTGATTGAAGAAGGATTCATCCACAGTAAGGATTGGCGCTTACTCTTGATTCACGTACTGGGTTTTGCATGTGAGCATCAGCTTTTCTCCGTGGGCTCTTGTGTAGTCACTGAATGCTGCCTGTGGGCCTCCTCCAGGTCATGGTCTCTAGTCTCCTTAAGCAAGTTCTAGATAGAGGTAACCAGTGATTGACTAACACCCTGGTAACTGCACCCCTCAATGGGAGAGCTCTGCCACACACATGTACATGCAAAGTCATGTGCAGACACTGGCTTCTAGAGTTCCCTGGGAACATTTTGCTTTAGTTGCTCATGATGATGCTTCTTTGCTAGCAACTTCTTTCTTGCTGCTCTCCCATCTACCTGTCCTTTCATTTCCCCATTCCCTTCCTGGTGCCTCCTGACATCAACTCCCAAATAAACCGTTCATAATTAGATCCATTTCTCAGGTTCTGCTTAGTGGGGCAAACTGTGACATCTCACTTTCTAAAACAACTATATATGTACACACTTGTAAGATGAATCTCAAAAGGTCTTATTAATAAAAAACCCGGTGCCAGATATTGGGGTGAATGCTTAAAGATCAGAGAAGCAGAACACGTCACAGACAACCTCACCTCGCCAACTCCTCAGCTGATCTTATTTCCTCAGACTGAAAGCCTCTGAGTCTTCACCCAAATGGATCTCAGCTGAACTGCTCAAAAACCTCTAGTTCCTGGTCCACAGCCTTAAGATAGCAAGTTCCTGTTTCCTTGCACCTTATAGACCTTTCTGTGTCCTTCCATATTACTTCCTGGGATTAAAGGCATGTGTCTTTCCTACACAAAGACATGAGATCTCAAGTCCTGGGATTAAAGGTATGTGCCACCACTGCCTGGCTCTGTTTCCAGTGTGGCGTTGAACTCACAGAGATCCAGATGGATCGCTGCCTCCGGAGTGATAGGATTAAAGGTGTGTGTGCCACCACTGTCTGGCCTTTATGTCTAATCTAGTTGCTGTTCTGTTCTCTGACCTCCAGATAAGTTTATTGGAGTATACAATATATCAACCATACACACTCACACACAGATTCCAGAAGATTCTCTAGTTCCCTGTATATAAATGGTAGAACCAAGATTTCAATTTAATCAACACCCCTATCAAGTATCTAGTATTGCGTGGTTTTTTGTTATCCTAGATGATACAATGACAAGATGTAAAAGACAACCTTGGACCTCATGTCTGTAGCAATAAATAGAAACAAGTCCAGACCTGACTTGACAGTCTTCGCCCTTAGTCATAGTAATCACACAGTTGACGAACTCTCCTATGATGGGTATTTGACCCCTTTTAAATCAGGGAGTCCCTTTTACAGTCAGATTTATGCTGACCTCTGTAGTAGGAGCTGTGATATTCATCTCCCTCTGTGGCCCCTAGAAGCCCAAGAAAGCAGCTCACCAGATGGCTTTTGAACCAGGTTTTGGTTCATGAAACATGCACAAGAAAATGGCAAGATTTGCCGATTCAATGATTTTGCTGCCTGGGATAATAAAAATCTCTCTTAAAAGCAAGTACAATTAGCATTTATAAAAAAAAAAAAACATCCATCCACAAGGTGAATGTGCTGAGATGTAACATCCTGTTCCTGATGCTGCTGTGCTGGTGAGTGGGCTCATTCAGGAATTAGGAATTCTAATGAACCTAGTGCTCCAGCCTTCAAGTACATCTGGTCTGGCTGGGAGGGCAGAGTCTGCAGCAACCAGGAGCATGTTTGCAGGACTGATTCAGTGGTCTAGAGAATGCCTGTGTTTGTTCCTAGTTGCAAAGGAGCCATAGAAACTGCAAATTTATGGGAGTGGCTTTCATTTTGTTCGACCTTGGCTATGTTTACTACTTATATTTCTCTGTGGGTGAGTGTGAATGGCCTTCTGAAGCAGAGAGCCATATGAGTGGAGAAATTTGGTCCTGTGTTAGCTTTTCAGAACTTTGCCAACATACCTAACATAAGCGACTTAAAGACAGGAAGGTTTATTTTGGGTTCAGAGGTTTCAGTGCACAGCCTGCTGGTTTTGTTCCTTTTGAACCTGTGGGGATGTAGAACATCATTGTAGGAACATTCAGCAAAGCATAGCTGCTCACCTTCTAGGGCCTGGGAAATGGGAGAAACAGGAAGAGGTTATGATCTCAATAGCTCCTTCAAAGACACTATCTCAAGGATCAAACAGCCTTCCAGCTCAATTCTCAAAGGTTTCACCATTTCCCACATGTTAGAAGCCAAGCCTTTAGCATATAAACCTTGGTTCTGGGGAGATGGCTCAGTCAGTCAGCCAAGTGGTTGCTGCAGAAGCGTGAGGACCTAGTGTGGATCTCCAGCACCAATTTCAAGCTGAGTGTGGTAGTGCACAACTGTAACCTCAGTACTAGGGGATGGGAAACAGGCAAATGCCTGGAGTTCACTGGCTAGCTTTCTCCAGCCACAGGATCCTTTAGGAAATCCTCCAGGTCCAAACTCCATCAGATCAGGAAGGGACATTTTAGACCATCTATAACCAACACTCTCAGGTCCCTCATGCCTCTAACCTAATCACAAAGGGTGGACATGACTTGCTGAAGGCAACACCGTGAGCTGAAATACTCCTGAGAGTAGAGCCCACTTCTTTTTCAAGTTGCCATAGTCACCAGAGACCTCAAGTGTACTTTGGATTGTCTTTTTATTTCTCTTGGCAGTGCTGATCAAAGAATTTTTATGCAAAGAAATTTGAATTGCCAACCACGGTATGGTTTTTGCAGTATCTGCAGGTTTTGAGCACTCTTAAAACATAGAGTGTGTTGCAGTGAGTGACTGATTATTTGTATTTGCTTCTGAGTTACTATTTATGCTTCTTGAGAGACAGCACCATGCCTTACAGTGTTTCTGACTGAACAGCTCTCAGGAAATAACTTAATGTGTAATATGGATGCTACAGCTTAACACTGATCAATTCATTTCTTCCAGCTAGACACAGCCTTCCCCTTTGCTCACTGGGTTTGAAATGCATGCCCTCATGCAGTCAGCACAATGACTACCAGGCAAGCATGTGATGGAAGGAGAGGAAAAGGATGGCCTATTTCATCCTATAATTGGATAATCAGTCCAGAATAATGGTAGTTTGATTTGATTTGCAAGCCTACACCGCAGGCAGTTGGTAACAAAAACAGTATAAACCACAACACAAGTATGGCATGCATTTACACTCACAGTTCCACTGTGGCAGGAAGGGAGACCCCGCTTATTGCTACTGATAAAGTAGCAAATGCATCTTATTCATCTCCACATAAATCATGGCTTGGCAGGCATTTTCATAGTCCGAGCCCAAGTTGCTGGAGTTTTTCTTATCTGTGAGTCTTCCTGTCGTGTGTGGGCTGTACACAATGATCAGGAGTCAGTGCTGAAGAGTGATACATCTTCATCAGTGTGGTAATATGCTGTGAGGACATCTGAAATGTCATCTGTTGCCACATGACTTTGAGGCCCATGCTCTTGGGCTTCTCCCACTGGCTCCATGAAAGGTTGGGGATGTCAGTCCCCATACTTCTGTCACTCACTGAATGAGTGAAGCAGACAGATTTGTAGGTCCACAAAGCCTGCCATTCAAATTCAGATCCCTGACATCCTGGTATGCAGGAGTTGGGGCGGGGAGGGGGGAACAGAGAGGTGGGCGGACAACAGGGATTCAGGATGCAGGTTGTGATTGGAGATGGATATTTTCCAAGGCAGTGCTAAGTAGGTTTGAATGCAGCATCCCAACAGTAGGAGATGCTGCCTAACAGAATATTTTAACTGCTCAGACTAGTTAGTAAGAACCTTTAATAACAAAAGGCTTATAGAGCTGGAGAGATGACCTAGTAGTTAAGAGCACTGTCTGTTCCTCCAGAGGACCTGGGTTCAATTTCCAACGTCCACATGGCAGCTCACAGCTGTCTGTAACTCTAATTCCATGGGATCTGATGCCAGTGCACATAAAATAAAAGTTAAATAAATTTTAATAGAGGGCTTATAAAGTAAACACATTGCATATTCATTTCCTCATTCCTAAAACACTGCATTTATTTCTTTAGAGATACATCATTACGTAGCCTAGAATGACTTCCATCTCTTTATCCTCCTGCCCCATCCTCCCTAGTGCTAGGATTACAGGAGTGCACCGGCTTCAAGTCAAGCCAGCTTCAACATCTGTTTACTGACTGTCACCATTAACTGAGTATTAGAGATATGACTATAAATACATATTGTGCAGTTAGTTTATGAAAAAATAATTACTGAAATATGCACGTGATCCAAAGAGTTTAAAATAAGAAGAAGGGACTTCTAGCTTAGTTTGGAATTTTTAAATTTTTTATGTGTGTGTTTTGCCTGTATGTACGTGTGTGTACCACATGTTTTCCCAGTGCCCCTGGGGGGTGGGAGCAGGCATCAGATTGATTTCCTGGAGCTGGAGTTGTGGCTAGCTGTGAGCCACCATGTGGGTGCTTGAAACCAAACCCAGGTCCTCTAAAAGAACAAGTGCTCTTAACCACTGAGCCATTTCTTCAGTCTCTCTAGCTTAATTTTGGCTGAAATTAATTACAGCATGCTTTAAAATACATTTATTCAAGACCAACTAGAAGCCTAGACGCCACATTTTGAGGGGCAGCTACCCGTCCTTTGCAAGAAACTATTTCTCCTTTTATGTTACAAAGATAACATAAAAGTCCTCACATGTGGAAATCAGAGGTGAATCACCCTAGTTCTGCAAGGGGAAAACTTACTGTAAGCAAATGTAGAGTTTCTAACTGTGCTTGCTAGTAGTGATGTCCAAGTATTCAGCATTTGCTTGAGTGGACCTAATTTATATGTGGCTGGGTTAAGCTAGAAAAATATACATAAGAGGATCTTAGGTGCTATCGTGAGTGTTAACAGAGAAAAGAAGGGGCAAGCAACAGGCTAACACTCCCAACTTCTTTCTTAGGGAAGCCAGAAGCACCTGTTGATTCTTAGTCACTCCTTTCTCCCTTCCAAGCATCACCTCCATCAAAAGTTGACAAACTATGGCCTATTGACTGAATTAGACCCACCACCTATTTGTGGGAGTACATTTTAATTAGCATATAGCTAAGCTCTTTCATTTTCATATTCTCTGTGGCCAGTTTTTGCATTCCCATGGCCAAGTTGAGTAGCTATGGTCCAAGTCATGTGGTGTGCAAAGTCATGGTTACTTACTATCTGCCCTGTTACACACACACACACACACACACACACACACACACACACACACAGAGAGAGAGAGAGAGAGAGAGAGAGAGAGAGAGAGAGAGAGAGAGAGAGAGAGAGAGAGCGAGCGAGAGAGCCAGCCAGCCAGCCAGCCACTGTCTGGTTTGGATTTTCTAGACTGATGGTGTTAATGCAGAACATTGGAACTTAATAGCAGAGGGACATTTCTTGTCAAATCAGTGTCCTTTCCCAAGAGAGGTCATGCCATGTCCATTTCCCAAGTTCACCTAAAGTTAGTTTTGAGCATCAGAATTAAACATAGCTTAATCCTACAATAGCCTGAGGCTCTTGTGAAATGTTTCTTCTGACCCAAGGTTCACTGTTTGGCTTTCTGCCTTTTTTTTTTTTTTTTTTTTTTTTTTTTTTTTTTTTTTTTATAGATAGCTAAATCAAGAGTTCCCATTTGGAAGGAGCACCTCTGTTCTTTGTAAACTGTAATTGAAGACATAATTCACCCAGCTCCCCAGTCTTTATTCAAAGCCTCTGGCACAGACCTTCTGCTTGAATTTAATTTTAGGATAAGGTTGATCGGCCGATCGGCTTTGTAGGCTTTTCCTGTTGGTAATTATTATTACCCAATATGCTGCTTCTTTGCCACAGGTGACAGGAGGTATGAGGCCATTTCAGAGATGAACTTCTACTGTTGACTCATCGCAGGAGGCAGGGCGAGACCAGGGTAAAGCAAGGGAGAGGCCTGGATGCAAGCTTTAAGGAGGCACCCATTCTCAAGACTATTCAAGTGCAGAGTCGGCTTGTAAAAGGAGTGCCTCCTTAAATTTTGTGCTTGAAGTGCCTCCTCCTCAAGCTCCTCTTAGTGCTGAGGCACTCAGTAATGTTTAGCTTTCCATCACTTAAATGGGGTTTGTCCTTATGTATTCTCAGACATGTTTGGTTTTTGGTTTTTGGTTTGGTTGGTTTTTTTTACCGTGTAGATGGATTTGGGTCCTCCTTTCTGTAGACTGAAGTACACTTCTCCAAAAACCAAACCTATGGGTACTTCAGTGGCCTCAGATGACCATCTGTCACTTATAGGTCCAAATGTTAGTCAGGAGGGAAGCCGTGCGTCAGCTTCCTAGTTAGGGCTCCCTACAGGAACTGGATTAGAGAGGATTATTCCGCTTCTTTTCTTGATCTCAAGGTTCTGTCTTGGGGAAGAGGAGAGGAGATGGATGAGTTCAGATTCATTTGTCCCCAATATCACACAGATTGTGCCAGTACAGAGAGTCCCTCTGAGACCATTTCCTTGGAAATAGTAGAAACTGTAGGGACCTACACGTTGCGGGTGGCCATGGCCAGCTGATGAAGAGGGGGAGATAAGGAACATGCTGAATATGATTGCCCACGCACGCCTAAATAGATGCTTAGTTAATCAAGGTAGTTATTGCTTAGGAGGGAGGAAGGACAGAACAAGGAGAAAGGGAGGGGAGGCTGGTGGCAGAGAAAGTGGTGTCACAGGAGACTGGGCAAGCATTTCCTGGGTAGTTCAATCAAGGATCAGAGAGAAGCATCCTTTTTGCTTGTATCTTGAGGACTGAGCAAACAACACAGGCTCTTGGTCCCTGGTTTTAGTGAAAGAGGAAAGAGGTTGACCCAAAGGTTCTGAATTTGATTGGTTTGGAACTCTGATAATAAATCATAGCGCGAGTAGTATGTGCTTGATTGTAGTAGATTCGTCTTCAAGACCTGTGTTCTCTGCTTCAAATTATAGACATTGGGTGACTGTTTTGTTGGCTAACATAGAATTCACACTTGCCAACAGTAGATATAGGTATCACTTCACTTCTGGCTTCAGAATCAGCCTCTCCTTCCCTCTTAGAGCTTTCTTCTCTTATCCACGTTCCTCTCCCACCGTGGGATCAACAACTCTCAGAGAGATGTTTGTTTTAATGGAGACCAGCCAGTCCATTAGACCCAAGGACAAAGAGCCATGTACAGGGTCCTTGGAGAACAGGAGTGACTATGTAGCACGTTCTCTGTGGCGAGGCATTTGAAAACACACATGAGATCCACTGATTGTCACAGTCTTATCCATAGAAAAATTACACTTTCTTTATACAGTGAGAGGCTTTGCTGGTGTCATGGAACCAGCCTGCATTCTCACGGGATGAGCAGAGCTGGGATTCAGCATGATTGTCTGACCCCTGACCTTTCCTCTTGTGTAATGCCACCTCTTCTACAGAGTATCTTACAGCAGTGAACATGCAAGGAAAGAGAGCTAAGGAGTCTGGTGGGCATTCCCTTAAAATAAAACCTCAGGTGATCATCTTTGTAACAAGATACCTGAGAACATTAGCTTTTGTCTTAGTTAGGGTTTCTATTGCTGTGAAGAGACCACAGCCCCAGCAACTCTTATAAAGAAAAACATGTAATTGGGCTGGCGTACAATTTCAGAGGTTTAGTCCATTATCATCATGGTGGGATATGGCGGCATTCAGGCAGATGTGATGGTGGAGAAGGAGCTGAAAGATCTACATCTTGATCTGCAGGCAACAAGAAACAAACTGTGTTACTGGGCAGAGCTTGAGCATAGGCAGCCTCAAAGCCCACCCTCACTGTGACACACTTCCACCAATAAGACCACACCTACTCCAACAAAGCCACACCTCCTAATAGTGCTACTCCTTTTGCGGGCCATTTTCTTTCAAACCACCACAGCCTTATAGTGAGAAAAAGATTTATTCTGGTTCATAGTTTGGGGTCTGTCCATGACTCAATGCTTTTAGGTCTGAGAAGAGGCAGTACATTGTGGCAGGAGTGTGTGGCAAAACCATTAGCTTCATGGCTAGGAACCATAGGGAAGAAGAACCCAGCCAGTGTCCTACTGTCCCTATTTGTCCCCAGTAACCTAAAGACCCCTCCCATTAGATCCCTACCTCTTTAAGGTTCCACTGCCCCCAGTAGTGCCATACTGGAGACCAAGCTTTTGGTACATGGATCTTTGGGGGACATCTGACATCCAAAGTACGCCACCAGCCTAGCAAAATACAGGCTAGGTTGAATAGCTCTCCACAAGATGAAGAGTTCTTTGAGAATTAACTAATTGATAGCAACTCACATTTATATCCCCAGCTTGCCTAGCCCTATATCGGCCCCCTATTAATAATGGCAGCAAGCAAACCTGGAACACATGGCTTATATGCCAAGGACAATTGTAACTGATAGATGTATTTGTTTGTGCCTTACTCCAGCTCTGTGCATCAGGTCACTATTTCTACTCCTACAGTCGGGGAAACTGAGCTACGTTGAATTGAAGGAACTTGCCATTTCTTATTCCATAATGATGGCTGAGTTGGAAATCTAAGGGTTTTTTTGTTGTTGTTTTCAGTATTAGATATTGAACCCAGGGCTTTGTGTGTGACAGGCAAGTACCCTACTGCTTAGTTACATCCCTAGCACTCTTTTAATATTTTTTTTTATTCTGACACAGGGTTCCATTAAGTTGCCAAGGTTGACCTCTAATTTACTGAATATCCCTGGCAAGCCTTGAATGTGCAATCCTCCTGCCTCTGACTTTTAAGTAGCTATGATTGCAAGCGTATACTACCAGGGTGGAATAAGAGCTGGAATTTAAATCCTTTAACTCAGATCCTAAATGCTTCCTCTTTTTTTATTTTTATTTTTTTGGATAGGCACTTAGTAAGATTCTGGGGTTGAATGAGTGTACCATCACTTTTACAGGGTCTGGAGAGATAAGTATGACCTCATTGAGGTGGTCAACCATATCTGTGTCCATTGCTTCATTAAAATATTTTTCAATGAATGAATGAATGATAATGAATGAATGAATAGTCTCCTGTTCGTCTGTCATGACCACCTCTCTCTTATAGAAATAAATCTGATGTGGAAGGGAAAAAACTTTTTTTTTTTTTAACACAAGGTCAGTGGACGAAGGTCACCATTGCATGTTGGCAATTGAATGCTTTTGGGGGATGTAGAAGGGAAAAAAAATTTTTTTTTTTTTTAACACAAGGTCGGTGGATGAAGGTCACCATTGCATGTTGGCAATTGAATGTTTTTGGAAACAAAGCCTCCTGGAGTCCCTAGAGCAGAGGATACAGGGTAGTACTTGGGGCATGCTGTAAGGAAGAGTATAAAGTGTATGTATAGGACAGGGTTTGGATTTGGAGTTCTTTTGCTATTATTGTTTTCCTCTATAGGCACATGTTCAGAGAGAAGAGCCATCATTGTGTACATGTGCACAGGACAGAGGTCTTCCTTTTAAACATACATACATTTGCTTATTTGATTGCTTATTTGTTTATTTGTTTTGAGACAGGGTTTCACCAGGTTATCCAGGCTGACCATGCACTCATTATATTGACCAGGTTGACCTCAAATTCATGATCCTTCTGCCTCAGCCAGCACTGGGATAGCTGGCTTCTCCTTTTGGGTCCTTCATTTTAAAAGTTTTGAGAAACTCTTTCAGGCTTATCTTCGTTTTATAGAGTCAGGGACTGGAGACTGGGTTTGAATAACTTTTCCAGGCCAAGAAGACATGGGAGCGGGGGCTGTATTTCAGTGGCAGAGTGCTTGTCTACTACAAAGCCTTAGGTTTGGTCCCTGGTACCTCAAAATCAAAAAACATTTCATGTGTATAGTCATGTGTAAAGGATGCTATAACCTCATTCAGAGATGAGGAAACAGAGGTCAGGGGTTCGGTCCACAATTCAGCTGTTGTTGGTAGAGCCTGAAGGGAAACCTTCTTTCTTTGGTTAGGTCAGTGGGCTCTCTGGGTTGCTGGAGTTTCATGCTTTTTCTGCCCCCTCAGAGCTGAGAAAGAACTCAGTATTTCATCAGATGGTCTCCACTTGGAGCATCAGGTGACACTTTAGTGTGGTCCCCATGTTGAATAGCTCTAGTGACTAGGTCACCATCTCACCAAGCTTAGTATTTTGATGAGCTATAAAAGTGCACAGATCTTAATAGTCCGGTTTAGCGAGTCTTGAAAGACACGCACTGTTATAAATTGGTTTCTCACCTATATCAGCAGTGTGAGTTCCCACTTAACATAGTGTCACCCTCTTTCTTTGTGCTAGCCAGCTGTATGTCATTCTAATAAAATACTGAGCACAGTGAAAAAAGGTTTATTTAGTTCACAGTTTTGGAGATTCGCCATCTAAGATTAGGAACTATCAGCAGTGGAGCCTCAGACAAGGGTGGCAGATGGTGGCACATTGTGGCAGGAAAGCAGGCAAGAGCAGAAGGTTGCATCTCCAACCGGAAGCAGAGAGAAGGGGCAGAGCCAGTCTCTGGGTTTCATAAAGATTGACAGAGTCACCCAAGAAACACTTCATGTTCTCAGTGATTTAGAGACTTTCCACTGTGTCTCATGTCCCAGTGGCCCCACTGCCTCCCAAACAGAACCATCCTGGGTACTGATACTTTAACCAAAATGGACCCTTAGAGGATAGAAACAATATTCAACCTCAGTATTCATCAAACATAGTGAACAGCTGTCTCAATTTATCTCACAATAAGTTATTTTTCCTCTTCTTTGATGTCATGTAATCGAAAGCATAAATATATTCTTTTTTTTTCTTGTGTAGCTTGCATGTAGAGTAAGGATTCTGAGATTCATGTATGCTGTTGTGTCTCAGTAGCCTGTTTCTTTTTATTGGGAATGGTATTCCACTACAGGACTATGTCATGATTTGTTTATTAATCATCTGCTGATGGCCATTCAGATTATTCTGAATAAAACTGTTACGAGCATCCTTGTATACATAGTTTTATGGGCAAATGTTCTTCTTCTTCTTCTTGAGTCAATACATAGGAATGGAGTTTCTGGGCCACATAATGGACACAGGTTTACTCTGTTAGAAACTGAAGCTTTCCATGGAAGATTTCAACTGATGCTCCCACTGGTGCCAGTTCATTTTTTGACCAACGTTTGATAGACATCTCTACTTTTCTTTGGCTTTCCTATCTTCCTTTTGTACTTCCTTCCTTTCTTTCTCTGTGTGGTGTATGTGTGTATGTGAGTGCATGTGTGTGCAAGTAGATGCCAGAATTCAATGTCAGATGCCTTCCTGTATCATTCTATACTTTTTTTTTTTTGAGTCAAGGCCTCTCACTGTATCTTGAGCTTACCAACTGGCTAGACTGGTTGACCACTGAACTCCAGAAACCCACCTGTCTCCATCTCCCTAGCACTGTGATTGGAGATGCACACCATCATGCTTGGCTTTTTTTCTTTATTCTTTTTATTTATTTTTCTCTCATACAATACATCTTGACTACATCCTCCCCTCCCTCTACTCCTCCTAGTCTCCCCCCCCCGTAACACCTCTCCTCTCCCACATATCCATTGCTCCCCCCATTCCCTTCAGAAAAGAGCAGGCCTCCCAGGATGTCAACTGAACATCACATACCAATAAGAATAGGTACAAACCCTTGTAGCAAGGCTGCACAAAGCTGCAACCCACTAGGAGAAAAAGGGTCCCAAGAGCAGGCAGAAGAGTCAGAGACTCCCCAATCCCACTGTTAGGAGTCCCACAAAAGCCTCAAGGTAAATAACCACAACATATTTGCAGAGGATCTAGCACAGACCCCTGTAGGCTCCATGGTTGCCAGTTTAGTCTCTTTGAGCCCCTATGAACCCTGCTTAGTTGAGTCTGTGGGCCATGTTCTCCTGGTGTCCTTGACCCCTCTGACTCCTACAACCCTTCCTTCTCCTCTTCTGTGGGGCTCTCCACATGCTCAGCGTTTTATATAGGTTCTGGGGACCTGAACTCAGGTCCTCATGCTTGCAGAGCAAGAACTTGGCTCGGTGGGCCATCTCCCCAGCCTCCAAGAGATAAATCGCTAATTTTAGTCATTGTAGTGATTCATGATTTGTATCTAACTGGTTTTGATTTGTAGTTCCATAAGCTATTTGGTATATCAGTTTATTATACATATTTTCTCATGGTTTGTATTTTAACAAGTTTTGAATTTTGTTAAAAAGTGCAGATCAATATATCTTATCAATAAATGATGCCCTCATCAGGTTTTGGCATCCTGGTTATGCTGGCTGCAGAAAACGAGTTCTAAAGTGTTTCATTTTCTTCTCTGAAAGAACCCATGTAAGACTAGTATCATACTCTTTGTGAATATTGAGAGACCTCTTCAGTAGAAACCAACTCAATCTGAAATTTTCTTTGTGAGATTGTTTCTAACTGAAATTTGGATTTTTTTTAAAAGCAAAAATAGGACTGCTTGTGTTTTTTAATTCTTCTTGTATCAGTTTGAGGAAGTTGTACTTTTAATGGAACGTTTTCCTTTCATTTTGTTGTCAAAATTGTATGTATAATATTTTTCATATTTTCTCACTATTCCCTTAGTTCCCATAGGACGTGTATTTCTATCCATCATTTCTGACAACTTTGTGTTGCAAAGTTAACTTCCTGTCATTATTTTCATTTTTTTTCCATTTTAAACACATTGAAGTTTGTTGCTTTTTAAAAGCCAAACAAGGCCATTTATTGTCTCAACTTTTAGAAATTGCTCTCTCTCACAGTCCCTGTTTTTTTTTTTTTTTTCTTTAAAGACAGAGTCTTACTGTGTATCTGTGATATGTGGCTGGCCTGGAACTTTCTATGAAGACCAGGCTGGCCTCGAACTCAGAGTTCCACCTGCCTCTGCCTCCAGAGTGCTGGGATTGAAGGCGTGTGGCACCATCCTTGGCTTTGCCATCTCTGTTCGACTGCCTCTGGTACTCAATCATTATGATTCAGAAATACTATGAAGCCTTTTCTGGTAGATACATTACAACATGCCCCCCCACACACATACACACTTATATAGCATGCACGTATGTGTATACACAGATCCACGGAAGACAATCGTAAGATAACTGTCCACACTTCTCCTTTGCAGATTTTACCCAAATTGTTAAGTAACCACCCTACAAGAGAACTTTTCTATTCTCCTCTCTCCCATAACTTGACCTCTGCTGGACTTGTATGTTCCTGTTAGATTGCAGAATCACTCAATTATCCAACATAATGCTCCATGTGCTGTAGATGCTTTACACATAGTGGTTAGGTGATGAGCTAACCTATGCTGAAAATTCAGCCTGCCTACTCTAAGTCTCCTGAGGTCGGGAAACAGTGATGGGGCCAATTATGGTAACTTACAGAATCTAAGTGTTTCCTGGTCTATATCTTTAGTGCTTTTCCTCTTTCTCTGGCTGCTTTGTTTCTGTTTACACATTGGCCTGGAGATACAGACTTAGTCTCCTTGGGTTGCCATAGCACCATGGCCTGGCTGCCTCAGAGAACACAGACTTATTTTCCCACAGTTCTAGAGGCTGGAGTCTGAGATCAGCAGGATAAGGGTTTCTCACAGAGTGCTCACGTGGCAGGAGGAAGGGAGGAACAAGCTCACTGGTATCTGTCTGAAAAAGGTGCAAATTGCACCAGGGAGGCTCAACCTTTATAGACTCACCTAACCCCAATTCTCTCCTTAAATCCCCATCTGCAAATGCCGACGCATTGAATTTAGAGCTTGGACATGTACGTTTAAGGGAGAGAGTTCAAAACCAAGGCTACGGTTAGCATGGAGATAGATGCTGAGGACAGAGAGTTTTGGGAAATGGGGCAGGAGCACTTTTTAGGATCTCAGTCCACCTTCCTCCATAAAGCAGAATGGCTTCCTGGCCCATTGCTTCATAGTTGAAGATTTTCCTAATTGAGTTTTGTTGGTAGAGGAAGGTGTGGCAGAAGGTAATGGGGTCTTTCTTTCAGTTTTTCTCTCTAACAGTGTATCACATTTTATAAAGATGAACCCATCCAATTGTCAAATAGGGCCACTAACATAAAAGAAGTAACTTGGTGGGCCCCAATTTGCAGTCCCTCTCACACCCTGTTCTGTAGCAGTTGATTTGAGGGATTATAGCCTTTTCTCGTCCTATCCCCTAAGCCATGTCCAAAGGAGCTTACGTGCTAATTCCCAGGATGAAGCTGATAGAGCAGCTTGTAGGACATAATGTGACAGAGTCGTCCCCCGCCCTTCTCTAGCTTTCTTGATATGGCTGGTGCATCTGAGCCCACTTGCAGGTGGGGTAGTGGTAGGAGAGGACGTCGATGCCATTGAAACACACTGTGTGGGACAACAGAACCTGTCTGCAGCAGGTCAGAGGAGCATGGACTCCTTCCAGATCTTTCTAGAACAGCAGCTTGAGCATGAATAGACCCAAAGGGAGTCTACAGCTCAGTCTTCCTCTCTGCCTCTACCATGATCCCCAGTAAGATTCTGGTGTACCACCATCCACCCAGCACCACCACCACTGAGGTGCATACTCCCAGCAGGCGTCGCAGGAAGTCTCTGGGGGATTTGTTCCACAAAGGCTACAGAGTGAGGTCTGGGCCAGCCGCTCCTGAGAAGGAAGAACCAGAGAACCTCTGGCAGTCACTGGTGGCTTGCGGCAGGGTTTGTGCTTCTTGGGGTAAGGCTCTTCCTAACTCTAGTCAGTCTCCCAAAGTATTCCATGTTCTCAGAGACAGTGTCCTTCCATGGCACAGCATTGAAGGAAGTATTGTGTGGTGTTATGTTGTGTGTCTGTATGTCTGTCTGTGTGTTGGGGGTTAGTAGGCACCTCCTTTTCCTCTTTTGTTGGCATATCAAAACGTGCCCGGCAGGGTTGAAATCTCTGCCTTCCTTTGGAGATGACTTTGAATAGGCTCTAGCTCTCCTGAATGTCATTGTACTTTTAAAGATAACCCTTGGGAAAGGTTGGCAGGTGACTAGAGCTGCCTTCTTGTAGTAAGTGGCAGTAATTTTTAGTGGCACAGTTTTTCCTGAAGAGGCACCTAAGCTATGGATGATGTCTTTTTTTTTTTTTTTTCCAGAGGGGCAATGAGAGCTAGCTGTAATTTACTTTCTTCTCTCTTTTCGTACAGCTTTGGCAATGTGGTCTGCCTGCTGTGTGTGATACTTCATTATCTGTTCTCGGCAGGAACTGTAAGGAAAGGCCTTTAGGCAGATTTTCCTTTCTCAATTGCCTTCCAATAATAGGGATTTGGTTTTGTCTGACCATCTATAATGCATAACAGTTTCAAATAAATGGCTTAAATTTACATTTTCAGACAAAAAAAAAAAATCCCAGTCTTAGCTTTATTTCCAGAGCATCAGCAGTACCAGAAGCTTCTTTAAAATGAAATATTGTCCCTTTGGAGCTCAGCTTAGAATTCTGATGTGGATAGACTCCACTCAAATAACCCTGCATAATCTAATTATGCCTAGCAAAATTCCAATTAGTGAGCAAGTGATGGGTGATTCTAGTCAATCTTTTTCATTAGCAATGACAAAAAGGACGTCTTTCAGATGAACAGTCTGGAGTCCAAATAGTCATGTGACCCTGTCCACTGGCTTGTCTTCTTCACTCTCCCTTTACTGTAAAGAGTTGCTGTGTACTTGTGTAGTGAAACAACATTGGTGAGGCCCAGGGTGAAAGTAGCTTTGGAGAGGAGTGTGAGCAATGGGTGTTCCAGAGAAAAAAAGACTATTGCCCCAGGAAAAGTTAGTAATCAGCTAAACCCATGGGTTTAATTTACTCTCTGCTACCCTTCTGGCTTTTCTCTTGAAGATTTCTCACGAATACATTCATTCATTTTCAGGAGGCCAGGAATGCTAGATACCACTGTTCTAGAGGATGATGAACTGAGGGGTGAATGGGCTCCTGTTATAGGGAGCAAATGTGGTTCTTGGGAATAGGTAGGAAATGGCTCAAGAATCAGGTATGAAAGTAAATTAGATGGAGGTAAATACTGTGCAGATGAATAAGGTGATGGAATTAGGGGATTCACCAGGTGGACTGGCCACAGGCTTCAGAGATTCAGCTTTGCAATGATCCGGGAGAAGAAACAGAAAAGAAGGCCCTGAGCTGAAAATGAACCTTGGGATGTTCCTGGTGCAGAGACTGAGTGTGAAGCGCAGTGGCCGGAAGCACAGTGGCCGGAATGCCAGGAGCAAAGAACAGGATGCTGAAAGCATTCTAGCACAGAATAAGCAATGGGAGGATGGTCATCAGTGCGATGGAAGCCATGTGAGGGTTCATAGCCAGGGGCCTGGTGCTCTGATCAATGTCAGAAGAGCTGGGTCTTTTCTACAAGGCAGTGGAGGAGCCTGGTGGTGGGTTGGGGGACAAAGTGAAGCAGGAAGTCCAGCTTCCACACTCTTGACCAAGTTAGGGGTTCCAGTGGGTCATAGTTCCAGCAGTAGAGAGGAGGAAGCTGTTTTGAGTGTTGTTTAAGTGGTAAAATCAAGACTGTGCTGGAAATCAAGGAAAATGATTTCCCTCACTTCTGGCCCGACTGTTTCCATAGAAAACTCCAGAAGCAGGAGCACCATCCTTGAGCCTTTATTGGCTCCTACAGAGTGGTTAGTGAAGAGGGGAAATCAGCTCGCAGATGTGGGCTAATGAATGAGTCACTGCATGGATCAATGGATGGGTGCTGATCACACTGTGAATATGGCCTCTTGTTCAGTATCTGTCAGACAGGAGTCAGGGCTGAGAAAAGGGAGGGAAGAAAGGAGCCTGAACTATTACTCTGGTAAGAATGTTAGACAGGCAAGGAGTGTCTACACAACATACTTTCTGACTGGAGGAACACAGGCCCAACCCTCCCACTAAGGGAGGAGAGGCATGAGTTTCCTCTGTGCTGGGACAAAAAAGTAGAAGGTTCCAGCAGTGCCAAGCTGAGGATCCAAGGTGGACCTTTAACGGCCAGGTACGTGGGACCGTCCTGAAGAAGCCTCCCCGGTGGTGTGCAGCCTTTCACTCTGATGCTTTTAGCTGGCTTTAACCTCCCCTGGTCTGCGAGGTCACATGACAGTGACCTTGTCAGACAGCACAGAAATAATTGCTCTCTGGGATTTGCCTGGGGCTCTAGGGATTGGAAAGGACGGGGGTTTATTAGAACCTTCCAGCTTTGGATTTAAAGATTAAGCAGTGAAAGGGAAAGGGAAATAGCAAATTGCAAAGCCTGGACAGGCTTTCTGCCCCAGGCCAGATGTGCTCGTTCATGAGATTTCTGTCCAGTGTTCTCTCAGGACCTCACACGTACAGAACTCTTGGGATACCAGGGACCTGAAGAATGAAAGATTGATCAGTCACCCATTTGTCTGTTTATCTCCGCCAATTCCTCATCTAAGAAGGGGCACTTCAACCTCTCCATGTGTCCTCAGTCACTGCTGAGATCCTGCAGCTCCAGCTCTCAGGTGACTCTAACCTGGGGTCATGCTTGGGCCTTAAACCTTTGAGAGGATGGCACTCGCTGTGGGGGGCCTCCTTACCTAGAGCCAGTGGCCTCAAGGGACTAAATCTTGGATGTGGGCTCAGGACTTAGAGCCAAGAAAACCTGGGCTGCAGTCCTGCTTTGCCCCTGACTTCCTAACACCATCTTGAGTTCATCAATTATGAACTAAAGACTTAATGTCAATGTTATTTAAAACATTTAAAGATGCAAAACATCTCAAAAATCTAAAAAAAAACCCCAGTCTTGTATAAGTAATACAACCACTATTTTCATTTCATGTAAGTTTTAATTTTTATATATTTATATTTTATAGTTTTTACTTAGGAAATATGCACTTTGTGTTTACATTTTTGTCCTTTTGAAGAAACATTTCCAAGTTGCTACTTCAAGAACCCTTGAAAAATTATTTGATTAATAATTTGGTTGGAGAGATGGCTCTGCAGTTAAGAGTATGCACTGCTCTTATAAAAGACCCAAATTCAGTTCCCGGCACCTTTGGCTGGTGGCTCACAACTATCTTTAACTCTAGCTCCAGAGGGTCTAACACCCTCTTCTGACTTCCTCAGGCACCTGCACTCATATGAACATACCTACACACACACACACACACACACACACACACACACACACACACACACACACACCCTATACATAATTAAAAATGAAAATAAACCTTACCAAATCACTTTTAAAAATTTGTATGTGTGGTGTGTGTGTGTGTGACGTATGCATGTCCATGTGTGGGGTACTCACAGATGGCCGGGGAAGATGTTAAGTATCCTACTCTATCTCTTAACAGGGTCTCTCACTTAAACTGTGGCTGTGCTGGTGACCACCAAGCCTCCTGTTTCTGCCTCCCACAGCAATGGGGTTCCACGAGTCCATGTATGGCCACACCTGGCTTATGTGGGTGCTTACGTTTGCACAGCAAACATTCTTATATATTGAGCCATTTCCCCAGCCCCTTGACATCATGTTGTAGTGGTAAAGAAAGGAGAACCTAAAACCTGACCATCGTAACCACTTTTAAACATACAATTAGTTCAGGAGTGCTTTGCATTGTTGCAAACAGATGTCTAGAACATCCATCTTCTTCCAAACCTTAAATTCTTTTTAATATATATGATTCCATCATTTCCCCCCTTCCCTTTCCTCAATCTACCTCCTTCTGTATACCTTCTCCCTGCCTCCTTTCACATTAAGGTCTCTTAGGTCTCTTTTTCTTTTATTGTTATTGTCGCATATATGTATAAATGCATAAATATATCAATATAGCCTGATGAGTCAGTCCATTTAGTGTAACTTGTATGTATATGATTTCAGGGCTCATCACTTGAAACTGGATAACTAATGAGGGGGCTGATCCATGGGAAAACTAATTTTCCCTTTCTCAGAACTCATTGGTTGCCTGTAATTCTTTGTCTAGGACCCCATGAGACACACTGGTGTGTCTACTCATATTGTTGTGGTTCAGGCCCTGTTTAGGAAGCCATGTTGTTTAGGTGTAATGGGTGTCACTTCCCTGACATTTCTAGGAAACATGATATCACATCAGACTCCTGGGTCCTCTGGCTCTGACAACCTTTCTGCCCCCTTTTCTGTGACATTCCCTGAGCCTTGAGGGCAGGAGTTGTAGTGTATCCACTGGGCACAGGAAGCCCATGATTGGTTGTTCTCTGCAGTTTGACCAGTTGGAGTTTTCTGTAGTGGTTTCAGTTCTCTGCAAAGAGAGCTTGTTTGATGAGGGGTAAGAGCTATGCATCCCTGTGGATGTAAGGATTGGTATTTAGATTACAGGTAGGAATTAAACAGTTCCTGGTTTTGCCCTTTCTAGCTCTTGGTACCTGCCGTTCTGATTTCTATCCTTCTGTAACTTAACACCACAATCAGGTTCCTTGTTACAGTTTTCTGTGTGTACAAGTAAGTTCTGTCCTGGAACTTACTTGTAGACCAGGTTGGCCCCAAACTCAGATGCACTTGCTTCATCATACCCTCTTGATCTGTTCATTTGCCATGGCTTTTGCTGTTTTTAGATATACTTAAGGAGGCCTACTTGTAGTGCTAAAGCTGCTTTCTGTTGTCCTTAATGAATAATTTTGCAATGAACGTCTTTGCTCCTATAGTATTTGTTATAGCATCTTGGGCTTTATTACTAGAAATGAAATTAGTTTGATTCACAGTATCGAATTACTTCTAAAAAGGTTTTTTATCAATTTGTAATTCCACCCTCAAATTCATAAGAGTACGTCATCGCAGAGCCATTTCCCTGAAGCAAACTCAAATATATTGCTTGTTGTGATGTGTGTTAAATATAGTACTTGCTGCATTTTGTCTAATTCCCATTCCCTTTCTTCTTTAACCTTTCAAAAGCATCCACACAGTATGCGTATCGATTACAGTTGGCACATTGTACAGTATGTCTCCTGAACTGATTCTTCTTGTCTAGCTGAAATTTTACATCAGAGAGCTGCAGTCATATCCGTTGCCTCTCCATCAGCTGCTCCAGCCCCCGGGAACCATCCGTCTAGTCTCCAGTTCTACGAGATTGACTTTTTCAGGTTCAATGAGTGATTGAGACCAGGCAACATTTATCTCTCCTTGTCTGGCTTATCTCGTGGAACATCTCATCCTCCCAGTTCATCCACATGGTTGCGAACAGGCTTTTCTTCTGTGCCTCCATTGTATCCCATGGTGCACACATACCATGTTAAAATTCATGCATCCATCTTGGAACAAGGGTGGTTCCTATCTTGGCTCTACACTTAAGTACTTGGACCATTTTGAATTGAGTTTTTGCATGGGATACGATTTCTTTCACTTCAACAAACCTAATAGATTCAAATGGCTCTTTCCTAGTTATAATTCCTGTTCCATGATTTTCTGTTTCCATATTTTGGGTACAGTATGTTTTTGACATTCAAATACATTAATTTTATAAAAAGAAGTGTCTGTTTGGAGTCCAAGGATTTAGCTGAGGGCCTGGCACATGTGAGGTATGCAATCTACCACTGAGTGCATCCCTAGTTCAGAAATGACCCCCTGTGGCACCATTGTTATTATTGTACTATTTTCAGCTGGGAATCTTTGTTTCAAAACTTACAGAAATTTGATCTTATTTCATAGTTGTGAAGCTGATATTTCTGAACTGTTCTAATTTTTTTACCTCTTGTTTTAGATAGTCTAGTAAGTATACAAGTACATTTCTTTTAGTTTTCTATGTGTTATTATTTACATTTGGTTTTTAACTCATTTTGAGTTGTTTTAAATTATGATACAAAATGACTGAATTTCTTTCCCACTGTCAACCGGTTATCCTGAAAATTAATCTCATGTTTGATTTCTGATTACTTCTTTTTCACATACTGAATTCTTGTATAAGAGTATTTCTCTACTGTCTGTTCATCTTGCTGTCTTCTTTCTTTTCTCTCTCTCTCTCTCTCTTTCTATTTCTCTCTCCCCTTCCTTTCTTTCTTATTTTTGTGAGGCAAGGGATCACTGTGTAGCCCTGATTGGCCTGGAACTCCTATGTAGACTAGGCTGGTCTCTTGCTCACAGAGACCTGCCTGCCTCTGCCTCCCACATGCTGGGCTTAAAGGTATGTAGTTCAATTCCCACCTCTGTTTATTCATTCTTTTGTTCTTTTGTTACTTTCTCTTTTTTTTGTGGTAACTCTAACTTAGATGGTTACTGGAGTTTGAATTTAGTGAGATTTCTTTGTAGCCCAATACTGTGGTCAATTTTGGTCATTGTTGAATGGTTAGTATTAAAGAATAGTGTATTGAGTAATGAGTGTGAATATGTGTGTAGGCATACGTATATCCCACGATAACTTCCCTTGGTATCTCTTTCTTTTTTCTACTAGCTTCTCCCTTTCTTACTTCATTTTCCATTTAGTCCTAAAGATTTTACTTTAGATTACTGTTATTTATTATTTTTGTAAAGAAAAGCACATTCCACATACTGACAATCAGTTGCTTTTATGTTTTCTCTTACTGCTTCTTATATCCCATTTCTTCTGGAATTATTTTTCTTCTGGTCAACTCAGAATCTATAGCACTTGGTCAAAAGTAATTTCTCCTGAGAACTGTGAAGGGATCAGTCCTTTGCTTTCTTGCATCTATTGCAAGAAATGTACTTTTAAATTTAAAAAAAAAAAAACAAATTGAATGGGCACAGGATCTTTGAGTGGGAAGCGTTCACTATATTTTTCAATTTACTTCTCTGGTATTTGCCTGTAATGGTTTTCTTTGTTAGTCTAAAGTTCCAAAGTTTCTAATGTTTAGAGCCAGCCCCACTAGAGAGTGTTCCAGTTTTGTGGGTATATACTCGAGTCTTGATTTTTGTTTATTTGCTTTCTTTGCTATAATGTGCCTGCATAAGAGACTCAGAATTTTTATCACTGTTAATCCATATTGCTTTTCTGATATTTAACCATAAACATGAAACAATAAATGCTATTCATGCTGTTAAGACTAACCCCCACTGAATCTCTGTTGAATGCTCTGTGCTATAAGTAATAACACATTACACTGTTCATTTCTTTTTAACTGGCAGCTAAATAGCATGTTCCTCAAAATTGAGTTTATATATACAGGTAGTGTACTGAAAGGGTGAATTATTGGCTTTTAAGTGACTCAGCGTTTACTCAGATACAGGGGAATTTGCTGGGGCGGGGGAGTGTCAAAATAAAGCATGCTTCTTTAGGCAGCATAAATAAATATGTCAACATGGAATGATGAATTGAAAGATTAAAAAGAAAAGGTACCCTAAATCAGAGGTTCCCAAACTTGGTTGCGTGTTAGAATCTGAATTTTAAATGTTCTATGCCGAAACTGAACCCGACTGATTATTAAGTTGGGATATCTGGGGCCGTGTGGCATGCTCAGCTCTGGCTTTCAACCTTCACCCTGCCATGGAGCAGGCTGGTGCAGGAACTGCTGTCCTGCATGCTGTTGCCTCCGTGTGGTCCTCTGAGCCACAGCCCTGCCTCAGCTGAGGGCTTGTTCTGAGTGCAGTGTCAGGCCCCTCTCAGTCCTCAAAGAGGACCTACCAAGGCCAGGGGATTCCTGGATTAGACTGGAAGGCCTCCAAAGCAGATGTTGCCGACTAATCCCCACGGTCTACTTATATTAACGGAATCTTGCATCACTAAAGCCACACCTGCTTGTTTTCATGTTATTTGCAGTAAAATTGAGTCCTTGAACATTAACTAACATGTGTATCTACCTTTGACCTCCACAGACATGTGTATGCGCACACATACACACACAGAGAGAAATCTGAATAGGCTTTCTCTATTACACACACCCCATGATACTGAACTAGCTGACTATAGGCCAAGAACCAGGTAGTAAGACCTCTGAAACTGAGCCAAAATAAGGCTTTCCTTTATAAAATTGATTGTCTCCATGATGTTTTGCCACAATGGGAGAAAATTGGTATAGCCCAGTTTGGAGCTGGAATGGTCTGTTATGGTTTGTTCAGGGCAGTGGCTGTAAGTCTGGGGTTTGGGTGCAGTTTGACATATTTGGGTAAAACCTGGCCCTGTTGCTTACATGTGTATGGATATGTAGTACACTAGACATACTATCCTGAGCCGTTTTCTTTTGTTGTATAGATTTTAAAAGATACGGCTTTTCATATGTAGGACATAATTAAAATATGTGACCAATAATACAAATTTGCTTTGTTTTCAATATCATTATTTTACTAAGAGTTAAAAATGGCAGTATAATCATATGCCGTGTGTGTGTGTGTGTGTGTGTGTGTGTGTGTGTGTGTGTGTGTGTATGCATGTGCGTACACATGTGCATAGGTGTATACATGTGTGGAATTGAAGACATTGGGTGGCTTCCTAGTTTTATGTCTCCCTTAGCTTTTGAGACAAGGTCTCTCACTGAATCTGACTTTCACAGATTTGGCTAGACTCACTGGATATCAAGCCACAAGGATCTTCACACTGTGGCATACACATACCCACACTCAGACATACATGCATTCCCTAACACACATGTACACATACAGGAAGACTAAAACATTCTTTTAGTTCCATGACCTCCCCAAACAACACCACCAGCTGGGGACCAAGAAGAGTTCAAATTCATGAGCCTATGGGGGACATTTCTCAGTGGAATCACATCATGGTGTCACTTTAAGTGTCTGAAGGACTTTGGCATTTTCTCTGTATGAAAGGGGAATTTTGAGCAGACACACACACACACACACACACACACACACACACACACACACACACACACCCCAAAGGGCTCCAGGTTAGACAGTCACTAGGGAGCTGTGAACTGTTGACTGAAGGGTTTAGGTTGCATACCAAGGTCTGTTTTTATCCCGCATTGGGCTTTTTCTCTTTGTTAGTGAGACTCAATGCTAAGGCAGTGACCTCTAGAGGCCATCAAGCAAACAAGCCTTTTTCTCTTCAGCACCGGATTTCCTGACTCTCCACTCCAGGAAAGCTTCTTTGAGAGCCAAGTGTCCCCTTTTTATCCACAGACTCTATTGGCTATGCACTGTCTTCTGGGTAGCTCCTGTTAGGGAGACACTCAGAGCTACCTGAGTGGGCCTCCCTAACAAGATTAGAGGCTGCCCTGGTTTGCCTTCTGTTGTCATTAACACCGTGACCAAAAGAAACTTAGAAAGGAAAGTGTTTACACTTTATAGTCCATCATCCAGGGAAGCCAAGGCAGGAACTCCAAAAATCAGCTGAAAGCAGTAACAACGAAGGAATGCTGCTTTCTTATGTGGCCCACCTGCCTAGGGATGGTACTGCCCACAGTAGGCTGATCTTTCTTACATCAATTCACAATTAATAGAATGGCTACAGGCCAGCCTGATCTGAGCATTTCTTCAGCTGGATTGATTCTCTCTTCTCAAATGACTCTACATTTGTGTCAAGTTGACAGCTAAAGCTAACCATGATCTAGGTGGGCTCTATGTCCCCTCCATTCCTTGTATCCCTAGCTTCATATTCACCCACCTTCACTGAAGAAAATCCTTTGTTGTGTTATATGTTTGTAAGTCATTAGAATTGGGCAATCTTCAAACCCCAGCATTTTAAAATGGAGAACAAGAAATTTAGTTTGAAGTTTAGGGAAGTAGTATTCGATTTTTGGTTCCATAAATCATATATATGTACCTACATACAAACACTCATCTGTGCACACAAACACACAGACAAGAAGAGCATGTGTGTAGTTAAACCAGGAATAGCTGCCACGTTGCTAGTGAGTCTATCCCAGCTGGCTACTTCAAGTTCTCTACTTGTCACTTTATGACATGGTGCTATGAAACCATTGGATGGTCTGAAGTCTGAAACTGTACTCTCTAACCCTTAACCTCTGACCTGACTTAATGGCTTTGATTGGTTGATTGATGGTTGATGGACCAATTTGCACAGTCTGAGAAAACAACAAAGATGGGGTATTTGAAGCTGTTTTTGCTGCTTTGGATTTTAGTCTTTCCAAGCTACTTGCATCACTATCAAAACCTTAGGTCAGACAATGTAAAAAAAAAAAAATCTGAATATTGCCCAGGTGTTATTTGTGTTAGCTTTTCATCTGTGGTCAAAATACCTGAGACAAATAACTGAGAAGCGGGAAGGATGGATTTGGGCTGGGAATCCTGGAGGTTTCAGTGAACAGTCATTTGTCCCTGCTGCTTCGGACTCAGTGCCGTGGTGAAAAGTGTGTGGAAGAATAAAGCTGCTTACCTCGTGGAGGCTGGGAAATGGAAAAGAGAGGACAGGAGGCTGGGGTCCCAACATCTCCTTCTAGAACATTCCCCCATGGCCTGGCTTACATCCACAGGGCCCTGTCTGTTAAAGTTCCACCACTTCCCACTGGTGCCACAGCCAGGGACCAAACCTTCGACACGTGAACTTTAGAGGGACACTTAAGATACAAATGATAGCATCTGACACTTCCTGTTTTAATATCCACCCCAACACTGATGTTGTATATTCAACATTTAATTGATTATTATACTTAAAACTTGAAAACAACAACAACAACAAAAGGCAGATACATCTGGGCTCTTTTAATCTCAAACCATTTTTTCATTTCTAGATAGTTCTTTTCTGTTATGTTCTGGCTACTGCTTCTGACCAGGGAGTTGTCTGTCCTTCCTTTTTATTCCTCCACTGGGTCTCTGGCATCTCTCCATTGCTGTTTACTTGCATTGTGTTTCCTCTTCTCTCCTCCCCCCGCTTTTTGAGGCAATGTCTGTTGAGATTCAGCTTTCAGCCGTGTTGGCCAACCTTCCATCAGTTTGGTGTGACTTGGTTCTCAGCTTTCCAGGCCTCTTTCATCCTGCCTACCTCCATTCTCATGTCTGCCTGTTCTGGTTAATAATAACTATATAGATACTCTTCAGCAAAGTAGGGACATGCTTTCTGAAAAATCATCTCTTGCTCACAAAGTTGGATTCTTTTCAGATGACAATGCTCCCTGGGAACCATTAGCATTTTCTCCTTCTTCCTTTGTGAGGCGGGCACTCCCACCTCGGGACTGTAGGTTAATTTTTACTTATTGTTAAAACAGTTCTACACTGTTCCAGTTAGAGCCCTTTCTGTGCAAGGAGAGGGTACCCAGGATTCACCCTGGGGGGTCTCTAGTGCATCTCCTGGAAGGCTTCATTTCACCATGCAGATTAGACTTCCTTCACTGCCTCCCTTGAGGGGAACAGAGTAACTTCTCACCCCATGCATGCAGTTGTCAGCTCAGTCCACTGTGCTCAGTACCACACCTGACACTTGAGGTGCTTCTGAAAGCAAGAGAGAGGAAATCTTCTGGAGTGGGTACCCCAAAGCCTGCTGATGGCATTTGGTGAGTAGTTCTCCAGAGTAGCGGTAAAGGTGTTAAGGTCCGTGGCTGATTTGGAATTTTTTTTTTTTCCTCCAAAACAGGGTTTCTCTGTGTAGCCCTGCCTGTCCTGGAACTCACTCTGTAGACCAGGCTGCCTCGAACTCACAGAGATCCGCCTGCCTCTGCCTCCTGAGTGCTGGGATCAAAGGTGGGCGCTACCACTTCTCAGGTGATTCGTAATATTTTTGTCACATGACTTTGAATTAGACAGAAATACAGTGATCCTTGAATAAAGAAACGAAAAGACAAAAGAAAAAGCTGGCTGTCGTGATACATCTCTATAATCCCAGCACTTGGGAGGTAGAGGCTGGAGCCTCAGGAGTTCAAAGCCAGCCTTTGCTATAGAGTGATTTTTGTGGCCAGCCTGGCTACATGACACCTTGTTTCTGAAAAACAAAACCTAAAACAATTCATTGATCATTGTCCCTCTCCACTTAGAAGCTATAACTTTTCCATTAAAGAGAGGCTACAGATACAAAAATCGTTGACATCAGTGAAAATGGAATTATTAAAGTTTTGAATCCTGAAGTTGTGAAGTTTGGTATCTTACTGATCTGTGCTTATTTTTTTCTCTTTTAATTTGTTTTTAATTTGGAGAAAATTTAAAATATTGTTGAACATGGTAGCTCTCTGAGCCATGATCTTTATTTTATCAGGGTTGAAAATAAAGATTAAAAAGAGTCATCAAAGACATAAGGTGATCCGATTTATTCTTAATCTCCTCTTAAGCACGAGGGTTATCCTGAGTGACCACAGTTCCTAGTATTTTTCAGAAACTCAAATTCTGCCAGACTACTGGGTAGCTCAGAAACAGGACTTTACAACCGAGCTCACTAGAGGAGACAATCCCCCTTAACATAGGCCCTCTCTCCTAGCTCCTCCCCTTCACGTGATTTCAAGCAGCTCACATTTAACAAGAAAGCCCATTTACCAGCTAAGATTAAATCAGTGGAGAATCAAAACCAAAATGAAGCGGCCGGTCCAAGGTACTGGAGCATTCATCTTCTATAAGGCCTCCACAGCCCTTGGAGCAGACATGCGTGGCTGTAACTCAGACAGCAGGCTGTGAGCATGACAACCAGGCATTGGAAATAACACCTCTGTTTCGTTTCTCTTTCCAGGCTTGAGATTTTTAAGAGCCCTCAGACTGATACAGTTTTCAGAAATTTTGCAGTTTCTGAATATCCTTAAGACAAGGTAAGCTATCCCCCCCTCCCAACCTTCTGTTTCCCAAGGGCCAGGTTGTAAATATCAAGTATATTTGCTTTTATCATGTTAAAAAGATAGAGTTGTGCTATTCACTGGAAGAGTGATATATCACAGAGCTGGAGAGCTAACCTACTAAGGTAGGGCTTGCGTTGTTCTCTTCTTCAGGGCCAGGGAGAGATATGAGGAAAGAGAAGATGTGGTTATGCATCTGCGGTGGGGGGTAGGGGTGGGGGTGGGGGGAAGACACAGTCTGGCAAGGTCACACGGCTGGTATCTGGGTACCAAGTGAGGTTGCAACATAAGCATCATCGTGGATGAAGGATGGATTTGCTCATTGATTGGGAAGTCCTTGCTGCCAGGTCCTAAACACTCCTTTAGTTACTACTAAACAAGACATTGAACTTGGCCATAAAGGCAAGAGAAGCAGTACTCCCTGACAGGCAATCACAGAGCTTGTATGGCAAACAGAAAATCATTTCATTCCTAAGTCTATTTGAGCTGTTTCTTTTATATCCATAGAGCCCTTGGGGTGTGCTGGGCAGATTGCCTTGTGGGGGAAACCCTAAAAACCCCCAGGCAAATGCACCATGGCTGCTTCTGTTACCTGCATTATGATCTGGCCAGGAGCAGAAATCCTCTAGGGAATCCCCTGCCTGGTGGTGACTTGTCGGTGGCCAGAGCTGGCCTGAACCCCAGGCTGTGCTGATAAACACACTAATGAAAGGCTTAGGTGCACTCTAATGGGGAGTGAGTGCAGCTCATAAATTTCTCTACGAGGAAATTACATTTTAAGAAGACGCCTTCTAATGTTCCATTTCCTCTTTGGTTGGCCTTAATGTGTCTGGTGAGTGACAGAAAGCAGGACACCCCTGTATCGTGTCATGTATAATTAATGTACCTGCCATTTGAGGTCTTGGATTCCATGTTGGTTTCCTAGTCATGAAATGTGGAACCCGGCTTCTAGAATCTGATGTGTCCAACAAGTGTGCCTCTGTTTTGCTATTGTTTCTTATTTTAATTCCAAATTGCCCCCCCCCTTTCCAACTATTCCTCGTTATCAATAAGAGATAAAAATTCACTTTCTATAGACAGGTCAAAATGTAAAAGAGGCCTCTTCGGGTGTGCCCCATCCCTTTATATTTTATCTTCTGAGGTAAAGATTTATTGCATCTCTATTTATTTGCTTTATAATATCATTCATAGATAGCAATTTTTTTTAAATTTCCTTTGAACAATAGTAGCCTTAAGTTTTACCTTTTTAATAAATCTTTTATGCAATAGGCTTATATTGCTTTTGGAAAAGAAACAATTAACAAAGCTAGCGTGGATCTATCCAGGCCCTTTAATCCTAGCACTTGGGAGGCAGAAGCAGGTAGATCTCTGTGAATCTGAGGCCACCTGGGTCTACATAGTGAGTTCCAGGCCAGCCAGGGCCACACAGTGAGTCCTTGTCTCAAAAAAAAATTTTTTTTAAATCTAGCATATCTAGTCTTAACATATACTGAACTTATATCACAAGGCTGATTATTTTTTTAACCCTAGGGGGAGTTGGTGAGAGTCCAGTACCAAGCTTGTCCTTCAGATTTATGTAGTGGGGTGGGCGTGGGGTGGTGTTATAATGGAACCATTCACACGCTCCCACATGCTCTCAGGTCTCTTCCTATTTGTCACTTACCTCATAAATGAATGAGACTTTGGTTCTATGATACTGGGATTCTAGAAAGATTCCAGTCCTCCGGGCAGTCATGCAGATAGAAGGGTGTTCTTATCCTCCTCACTTGCATGCACTTCCTTCCTGCAGCACATGATGTGCCTACCATCTGGGTATCTTTTACCAACCCTGTGCTGGGGCGTTCACCCATTTCCCACTCCTCAGCAAAGACGGCCTTTTCTTTAGATTCCGAAGTGGGATCTGGCCACCCTGAAGAAGAATAGCCTTTTCATAGTTAGGTAGTTATGATGTTGCTTCATTTTCTAAGTGAATGAGGGGGAGAGTGGAAGCTGCTGGCTGGGGGAAGAGGCCGGTGTGCTTCTCGGAGGCGGAGGCAGCAGTTTTCCAGCAGAGTAGCAACAACCTAGCCTGCAAATGGCGTTTTCTCAGGACCCCCACTTTCCACACAAGCTATTCCTACTCTCAGGCAGTCTTTCTTCAGAACCCTACAACGTGGATGTCCTGGGTTCCTATTGTTTGCAGTTACAGCCACTCTCCTGAACATTCTATGGTTGAGAAAAGTAGGGTGAGTTGAGGGTAGGGAGGCCAAGGCCTAGTCTCCAGGCCCAGAGAAACACTTCCTTCAACCACAGGAACTTTAGAAGTGTTGGAACACCTTCTTTTTGGGTGCTCAACTGTGCCCTGCTTCTCCCATTTCAAACCTGTTTCTCGAGGCTCTGTACAAGAAATGAATTCCTGGCTTTCTAGGGCTTTGGCCTTGGATTCTCTTGTGAGTTCTGTATGCTCAGATGCTTTCACAGTGACCTTCTGGTAGGGGGTGGGGTGGGGAAGCTGTGTCACCTTTAAGGAGGTTGTGTCTGACTTTGTCTAGTGGTGAACCCCTGCTGACCTGTGGTACTAGGTAAGGAGGGAGGCTTTACAGATGCGGTGGAGACACTGTTTTGAAAAGCATGGCTTTATTTTCTATTCTTCCATTGCTTCACTCAGCTCAGACCCAACCGAAAGAAATGGGACACAGAAATAAATGTGAAGGGGGAGGGGTGCAGAATTAAGAGCACAGCAGAAGGGACCAGAGTGAGCAGGAGGACAGACAAGGGACACTGTATAGCCAGAATCAGGGCAAGTGCCCAAAGTGTAAGTCAACAGAAGGCCCGAGGCACTCTGTATCCTGGGATGGCCTATTTTAGGCAGACAGAGATGTGGGGTCATTTGTGTGAGCCTTTGGACATTCCTCAGTCATCCTGCAAGCTGGTGACATTCATCAGCAACTTTCAGAGCTGGGTCATTTGCTCTACCATGAGCACCAAGTATAGCCTGCTTAAGGGCTTTAATCCCACATCCCATTGAACATGGTCAATAATGTTTATTAAAACATGGCTTACCCAGTACATTTTTTTACAAGATGAAAATCACCTTATTGTTTCCACTAATTGTTTAAGTAACATGTGCTCCCTGTGAACATTTGTACCATTTTACGGAAGAGTGTAAAGGGTGAAGTAAAATGCTCTATACCCTGTGCTGTGCTCAGGCAGCCATATTTCTCTACCATGCCAATTTTATCTCCTGTGTAGCCTGTGTGCACACCCACCCCACCCCAGTTATTTAAACAAAACATTTAGGGAGCATTATTGAAATTAATTTTACTACATATATGACCTCAAAAATGGCTCTAAGGCAGTCTATGAAGCAGGATATTTACTACAGTGATTACAGGGGGGTGAGGTAGAAGCCACATCATGAAGTCACTTCTATTGATGGGTTATTTGGAGAGCAAGATAGAGCTGTTGAAGGATTTTAATTAGGAGAGATAGCATGGACACTTACCATTCTAAAAGCCCACATTTCCACTTGTTGTATAGAGTTGGTTGAAGTGTCTAAGACATCATAGACCTGAAGACCAGAAAGGAACAGTAGTAGTCCAGGGAAGGGTTGGTAGGGCCTAACCTCAGAGCAGGTCAGGTGGAGGAGAGGAGACTGGTATAGAGCTAACTAAGGGACAGACTTGACACAGTCGATTTTGCTCCATTTTGTATCTCAAAGTTTATTACTCTCAGAACGGCGTAGCCCAGTCAACTCTCCAGTTTGGGACATTTCATCGCTCCTCAGCAAATGTTGCAATGAGAAATAAAAAGGCTGTTGGCTGCCGGCTGCTCTCTCAAGTGGAAACAAGGTAGAAGACAGGAACAGGGGCAAATCTACCAGCCTTGTTCAAAGAGGCTGGTGTTTTCAGGGTTAAGCAGAACGTGTCTTGTGTTTTATAAGGGCAAGGATGAGGCTTGGGCAGCTTTGGCTTCACTGCTATAATCTGAGGAGTGAGGAGTCAGGTTCTCTTTCCCAGCACCCAGGAGTCCTGATCTATCAGATTCCTGCCTACCCATTGATGATTCACTGTGTCCGTTCATGGCAATGACGAGGGACCAGTGGTAGTCTAACTTTCATTACTGTGCCAAAATTCTCTAGAGAACAACTTCAGGGGGCAAAGAATGGTTTGGGCTCAGAGTTTCAGAGGTTTTTGGTTCATGGTCAGGTGGTAGTGAAGTGGAGCATCCTGGGAAAGTAATGTTGGTCCCCTCATAGCTACCCAGATGGGGAGAGGGTAAAGAAGTAGAGAATGGGAGAAGGCATTAGAGACAAGATGTGGCCACCAGGATACACTCCTTCTAACCTACTTCCTCCATCTAAACCCCATTTCCTAGAGTTTTCAGACCATCCCAAAATAGTACCACCTGTGGGGGACCAAGTCCTCTTAACACAGAAACTTTTGAGAGACATTTCCTACTGTGGTTTGAATAAGAATGACTCCTAGAGGGTCATATATTAGAATACTTGGTCCCAATTTGGGGGAAGTGTTTGGGAAGGATTAGGGGGTGTGGCCTTATCAGAGGAGATGTACTTCAAAGCCCACGCCCTTCCCCGTTAGCTCTCTCTGCCTCCCATGTGCAGATAAGGATGAAAGTCCCTCGCTTCTGCTCCAGGGTCATGTCTGCTTGTCTGCTGCCATGCTCTCAGCCATGATGGCTACGGACTTGCCCCAATAAATATTTTTTTTCCCTATAAGTTGCCTTAGTCCTGGTGTCTTATCACAGCAATAGAAAAGTAACTAAGAGTGTAACTGGAGTTTTCCTGCCTGGCCCACAGTCAGGACAAATCTCTCTTACCCACCAGTCCCAAGCCGCTCAAACCCGATCAAGTAAACACAGAGACGTATATTGGTTACAAACTGTATGGCCATGGCAGGCTTCTTGCTAACTGTTCTTACAGCTTAAATTAATCTATTTCTATTAATCTATACCTTGCCACGTGGCTTGTGGCTTACCGGTACTTTACATCTTCCTTGTCCTGATGGCGGCTGGCAGTGTCTCTCTGCCTCAGCCTTCCACTTCCCAGCTCTATTCTCCTCCTTGTCCCGCCTATACTTCCTGCCTGGCCACGGGCCAATCAGTGATTTATTTATTGACCAATCAGCAACACATTTGACATACAGACCATCCCACAGCACCTCCCCTTTTCTTTTCTTAAAAAGGAAGGTTTTAACCTTTACACATCTCCAAAGTCAGCTTGGTATATTTGGGAATTTGGGCGTAGCTTCTCTTACTACTTCCTGCTGGAGGGGGGCGCTGTATCTTCTGGGGAAACAAAGAAAATTTTAGGATCATGGAGTAGTCCGTGAGGCTGTATCATCTGAGCCAGTTGCCTTGAAACAGTTCTGGATGCTGGATCATCTGGGCCATGGTGTCATCGGAGACCTTTCAGGTGGTCTTGGCTGGTCAAACCTGATGTGTCTTAATCTGGAACAAATCCATAGCCTCTGGCTTTCTGTGGAAACAAAAGCAGAGTCTCCTTTCCAAAGTAACATATCCTTATATCCAAATTTTGAAGTCAAGGTACCTTTAAAATATACATTTTGGCATAACTCAACAGCTTTTACAATCAAATGTTTTTCTGTAGTTAAAAATCCCAAAGACAACACAATCCAGATTCTCTGTGTAATATTCATCTTTACGTGGCTTATTTTTTATATTAATTTTATTGTCTCTTTAAAGACTTTATTTTTTAAAACTATATATTTGTTTGTATACTGTATATATCACCTTTTTTTGTCTCTTTTAAGCCTACGTATATTTTACACACATTTTAAACTATTACATCTGAATCTGTCTTATTGTGAATCTGTTGCTTTAAGCTGCAGCAGCTGTGGCTGCTGGCTCCGCCCACCTCAGCTTCCCAACATGGCGGCAGTATGCTTACCGCCAGCTCTGGGAGCCATTGTGGGTCTATGCTTTTATCCAAGCAGCATGTAGCCCAGAAACCTCGTTTTTTGTTTTGTACTAGCAAAGGATAAATCCACAATGCAGCTTAATGTGCCACTTGTAGAGGCCTCATTTCCACCATACTGCAGGTCGAGCGCGCACGCCAGCAACCCGCCAGTAGCTCAAACCGGCAGCTGCCGCTCATTTGAGAGAGACAATTAGGAAGCTGTTTTTAGTTCCGTTTTAGAATCTTTTTTCTCAGTTTTTACGTGGAAACTCTTGCCCCACATTGGGCGCCATTTGTTGCTAGGGTTTTCCTGCCTGGCCCACAGTCAGGACAAATCTCTCTTACCCACCAGTCCCAAGCCGCTCAAACCCGATCAAGTAAACACAGAGACGTATATTGGTTACAAACTGTATGGCCGTGGCAGGCTTCTTGCTAACTGTTCTTACAGCTTAAATTAATCCATTTCTATTAATCTATACCTTGCCACGTGGCTTGTGGCTTACCGGTACTTTACATCTTCCTTGTCCTGATGGCGGCTGGCAGTGTCTCTCTGCCTCAGCCTTCCACTTCCCAGCTCTATTCTCCTCCTTGTCCCGCCTATACTTCCTGCCTGGCCACGGGCCAATCAGTGATTTATTTATTGACCAATCAGCAACACATTTGACATACAGACCATCCCACAGCATAAGAGATATTGCAAACCAGAACAGCCATGGAGAATTTATGGACAGGAATTCAGAAGTTTCTGTGGAAACACAAAAATTACTTTTTTCAAAGAGGGGCCAAGTTTTCAGGATAGGGTCACAATCCCTCCTTAAAGGCAAGGAGCTAGACTCTGCATGGTCAGAGGCGCTCTGATGACTGGTGATTTCATGTTCTATCCCGGCCTTTGAGCTTCACCATGAAAGACACACATAGCTATCTTCAATAGTTCTTCTGCCACAGATGCACAGCATTCTTCTCCTGGCAACCCCTCCCTCCTAAACGGTCCTCTTTCAGATGGCAAAGTCCACATCACAGAGAACAGAGACAATTCACTTGCATGGTTTGCACATCACTTTCAGATATTAACTTGCTCAGAGTTTAGTTTGCAAGTCTACTTCCTCATAAAGCAATCTGTGATAATGCTGATGTCATACAAATAATCAGACTTCAGCAACGAACCCGGTCTGTCTCAGCAACAGTGATTAAATGTTCTGCACACAGCGAGAGCTCTCTTAAGCACCATTAATATCCCTGTGACAATCGTTTAGAGATTAATAATCACCATATTTAGGCCATTTCCCCAAAGTACCAAGAGACTCGGAGACTTCAATAGATTTAATATCTTGAAAAGACTCCACACAGTTGTTGATGGCACAGTACTTTTTCAGGCCCTAAGGATTTGGAAGTGTGTAAGTGACTCAATTAGGTGTTGGATTCTCCTTGAAGGAAGTGAGACCAGCACATACCTCCCCTCTCCCTTTGTCACAGGCTACCTGTTCCCCCTACTTCCTCCTCTTCAATATCTGGTGGCATCTTAGGGAGCTTGTAAAGTAGAGACCAGGAAATGGGTGGCCCTTCCTTGATTTTTCCACTGAGAAATTTGCAGGGAGCCAGAGGTAGTGGTAACCTGGCTGATGAAATAGGGCTAGGGCAAGCTGCTGACTTACCAGGATTGCTTCAGATGGCACCCGGCAGGCAGACCCCTGGCCTGGTTTGTTTGATTTCCGCCCTGCTGATCTCTGACTCATAGAATGATCCTTCTGATAAAGAGGAGCCTGGAAGTCAGGGAAGACTTCCAGACTGGTCAGCCGCTCCATATAGCAAAGAAGCAAGGAACCCAGAATGTCCCAGCTTCAGAGGAGGGCTTGAGTGGAAATGGTTAAAAGCATTATTTTGTTAGTTGGTGCTTCTATTCCCAGTCACAGAACTGACTTTTGAGATGAGGCAGAGGGTAGAGTGACCCACTGAGGTGTCTGGAAAAGGTTTGAAGGTCAGGACTTAGCATAAGCATGTTTGCCTCAGAGAGTGCCAACTTCAAACCACAGTGTCTAGAGTCATGGAGCTAACTACATCAGGCCACAGGGTAGACAGGCCTGGCCAATTGTTATGCTCCCAGGGAGCATTCTGGATGGGAGCCATTTCTGTTGCATATAGGCAAGTTACAGAATCCACCTCCAGAATGGCTGGGTCCAAGAGGGAATGGCTGGCTTTAGACCTATCTGCAATCAGACCTTTAGCCTCCCTCCCTGGGATTCTGCCCCTCTCTCTCTCTCTCCATCTTTTTGGGGCTTGTTTTTAAGAGCACTTCTCTAGGGTAGGTTGTTCAAAGCTTGTATCTGAGAAGGACTAGCCCTCTCTTCCATGTAGTTCCTGAAAAGCATGTCTGATAGGCCTGTCTGCTGGCTGAGGCTTTCATTGACCACATTTCTTTGGACTGTGTAGTGAAGGGAGGAGCCCTTGAGTGATGCCCTGCTCTCCCAGGACTGTAGGGAGAGCTATGTCCTTAGGAAGAGGTGCAGGCGAACCACAGGGGGACCAAAAGGAAGGCCCCCATGGCTTCCTATACTGTTTTCCCAGGTCACTTGCATGCGGCCTGTTCCCAGACAAACTAAATAAGCTCCCTAAGCCTCAGTTTCCTAGGTGGTGAGTTAGAGGAAAGGGTAAAACTCTGAGGAGGGGGGAAGGACTCCGCCAAGTTCTTAGCACGTAACAGCACTTCAGCAAACAGCAAGAACTACAAATGGTGATTCTGGAGATGGCCAAGATGCACAGAATGGGCAGTCTGTTGTTTCCTTGGCATATGGTTTCAAACCCAGAGGATGGCATCCCACACATCTTCAAAGGCCAGGCTCACCCACAGCTTTGGAAGCGCTTACTCATTCTCATCCTGAGTTCTCACAGTCCACTCCAGGCAAATGGAGACCACAGTTGCCTTTATTCAGTTACACAAGTGTAAGCAAAGGAAAACTCCATGCTTGACCCAGGACAAATGATTGCAACCTCTATTGGGGAGCCTCCCTTGCAAAACCCCGGACTGCCCAGTAGACCACAGCCTCCATCCTGGTCTTTTCACTGTGCATTCAAGGTCCAAACTCCAGCAGCCATTGATGAAGTTATTCTCATTGACACTACACTGTGGCTATGGTGTAACAGATCCAACAGTTACTGGAGTGGATCCAGTTCCTTTTCCAACTGTGTGGCTTACTGAGTAAAACTGGTGAGTTTCCTAATCCCCAGATGATCTCAAAGGGTTTTCTGAAGATTGAGTCAGTATACATCAAATGCTCAACATAGAGGTGCATGGGTTGAGCGCTACATACATGCTGTGAAAATCTCATGTGTCACCATTGTTAACCTCCCAAGCTCTTAGAATGTGTTACCCAAGAGAAAAATGGGGGCAGAAAGAGGGCAGTGGTATCAGATGAACTGCCCAAAGTGAGGGGCTAGCCTCTCCAGGGGCAGTATTGGGCCAGTAATGGGAGAACAGGAGGTAGGAGATAAGAGTTCTTTTCTACAAGATGAAAATGATAGAAACTTCACTAAGCATAATCTCAGGACAACTGGAGGCATTAGAATGAGGATTGTATGTTAGATCCCTTTTGCAGAATTAAATTCATTTTCTTCGATACAACAGTGTCATGAGTCTACTGGGTGGTGTCCCCTCTGAGGAGTTGAATGCTGTAATAATTAGAGGTTGTGCTGTGATGTCCAAAGCACGTGACTCAATAAACCATAAAACCGTAAGCGAGAAGAAGAAACACATTGAAGAAAATAAGACAGAATATACAGGCATAATGAAGATGTGGGAAAATGCCAATAAACGTGAAGGACATACAAATACTTTATTTGCTCTTCTTTCTTTTCTTTTCTTTTTTGTTTTGTATATTTGAAGAATTTTGTCTTAGAGGAAAAACTAAGTTTTAACAAAGTTTGAGGGGGCTAATGCAGAGTCCAGCTGTGATTTCCCTGCAGACTCTGTTGAGACCCTCATTCCTGAGCAAGGTATCTCACCTCCCTTGAGTCGAATTCGCTTATGGTGATAGCAGCCTGTCTTTCCCCAAAAGGGAATGCTGTGACACCATCAGGCAGTTCCCAACGGGTCTTCTCTTTGTAACTTGGGGTCTCTTTTCTTTGTCTCCTTTGCACAGTAATTCAATCAAGCTGGTGAATCTGCTCTCCATATTTATCAGCACGTGGCTGACTGCAGCTGGATTCATCCACTTGGTAAGTAGCCTTGAAGACCCTGCCTTCCTGGCTGGCCTGGAGCAAGCCCTTGCCGAGTCATTTTATTACTTAACATTTGTTTCTTTGAAGACAGACAAGTTTAGTTGTAGATACAGGAAAGAAGGACAAACCACACAATTTTCAGAATTCCCTACCCTTCACTCTCCCACAAACTAGTTCCAAATGGTGAGTTTTGTTCACACAATCAACCTCTATTTTCCAGCTTTACCTGTATTGCTTCAAGGAGACTTGCAGGTTTCATCCTGTATGCAATAACCCCAGAAGGCCACAAGATGGCAGTGCTTCCACAGCAAACACCAAGAAAAAGTCTGGCACCAATGCTCAACGTTTGAACCACACAGTTCTTTGTAAACAGCAAGTTCAGATCCGGGGATGTGTCCCTACTTTTCTCTCACAGAACGCAGCCTTTGCTTCTCTTGCTTGATGACTTGTCAAGTTGTTTCAAGCAGCCCCCCAAATGTTATTTTTTTTTTTATTAACAACTCGTTGAATGCTATTACTAAGCCCGACCCTTCTCACCGACCCCTTGCTCCCCCAGGATGATTTCTCTTGCCTGTTTTCTGAAAGCATAGTTACTACTAAATGCACATTTCATATGTGCATAAACTGTTACAACTAGAAGGAGCCCCAATAGACTATAAAACTTGGAATAAATGACTTTGTCTCCATCAGCTGCTAAACCAGATAATTGGGGATTTTACACAAGGTTTTAAAATAAATAAATAAATAAATAAATAAATAAATATATATATATATATATATATATATATATATTAATTACGTAATTAAACACTGTCTGTGTAGGGATATGTGCACATGCATGGGTGTGCCCATGGAGGCAAGAAGAAGGCTTTAAATCTTTAAGTCTAAGGAGCTATAGTTTCAGGAGATCGCAAACTGCTTGGAGGAAACGCTGGGAACTGAACTCCAGGCCTCTGTAAGAGCAATCTATGTTCTTAACCATCGAGCTCCCTCTCCGGTCCTTACCCAACTATTTATACTGGTGGCATTCTAGTCAAACCTCACTCTTTATCATCCTAATTCCTGCTGGAGCCAATTGCTAAGAGCAGTCTGCAGATCTAGGCTCAGGTTCCCCAAATCCTGCTCTGACACCTAGTCCCTGCTGGGTTCCAAGCTACACTCACAGGGCTGAGTAGCTGTGCAGACCTCAGGAACTCTGCAGCCCTAGCTGAACCTATTGATGGCCCTTTACTGAAAAAGTATGCAGGGTGTTTAGTCTAGAGGTTGTGTGGATGCAATTCCCAAGTGTTCGCTCTTCTTATTCTGGAGGAAAGTTCCCAAGCTGGAAGTGCAGAATTGCCGGTGGGCTTCTGCTAAGAAAGCCACTGTAACCTCAGAAGTGAAGATGATGTTGGGGGATCAGGCAGAACCTGAGTTGAGTCTGATGTCCTTAGTTAAAATGATGAAAAGAAACTTGGAGTCTTTTGTGGAAGGTCTAGGATATCAGCAGGAATCCCCAGGGCAAATGCAGGAAGATCTGTCTCACACCTGCCTTAAAGGGAATGTTTTAAAGGGGGCCAGAGCATCAGAACTTCAACAATGGGCAGGAAAGCATATCAGGGGATGTTTTTTCCCATCCCCTCTCCTTGGTGCCCCAGTCAGCAGAGGGCATACCCTGTTGCTACTTCCTCTTCTCTGGTACCAGCTGAGGGGTTCTGGGACATCATGCCCCAGTGACAGGCACAGGGAATCTATCCTATACTGAGAATAAGAAGTTTAACGCAAAACAACCCTCTTGCACTCTGGACTTCCTGGTTCCCATATACAGTACATGTATTCCTTTCTCTCTCCCACCTCTTCTTGCTGTAGGTGGAGAATTCAGGGGACCCATGGGAAAATTTCCAAAACAACCAGGCACTTACATACTGGGAATGTGTCTACTTACTCATGGTCACAATGTCTACAGTGGGCTACGGGGATGTTTACGCAAAAACCACGCTTGGACGCCTCTTCATGGTCTTCTTCATCCTCGGGGGACTGGTAAAAAAAAAACCCTCTTTCTTATTATGTCCATTTTAATGGTTATTAATATTTGCTACTACCTACTTCCTTAGGCTTTGTGTTTTTTATGTGTTCCATACTGGAAGCAAGTAACTGCCTTAATGCAACCAGGCAAGCTAAATCCAAATATCATGGTGACGTTATGGCATATTTCTTTAGTGTTATGCTTGTCCCTTAGACCCAGGCATATTGTCCTCATTGGGGACAGCCACATAGCTAGGAACAAGCCTAATTGTTTTAAGAGATGGATGCCATTAACAAACGAGAGTGTCCTTTAGTGGTGGGATTCAGATGTATTTGCTGCTGCTGACTCTGGTAGATGCTGTCCAGACTCTGGAGACAGATGGTGATTTCAAGAGTTCCCTCCCCTTTACGTTCCTCCCCAAACTTCCAACAAACTCTGTGGCTGGCAGCTGCTGTAAAGAGCAGGGTCCCCTCATGTAGGAAATGTCACTGCAGTCAGAACATGACTATGTCCAAAGCCCACTCCTTGAAACTGGCTTTACTGGTCCCTGGGCAAGGAGAGGCCACTCACTGAATGTGATGTAATTACAGGGAATTTCCAGGCAGCACATTGGCACTTGCTGCATTTTTGTCCTTCAAAGTGTCTCATAATATGAAGTATGACTTTTTTTTTCTGGGTATGAGGTAAGTGATTAGGAGTCTAGTCTACAAGCAGCTGTCACATATGTGCACCGCACACACATTTATATGAAGCCATGCATACATTTCTCTCTGTTCTGTATGCATAGGACATGCACATTTTGAAAATGTATATAAACGTGTGTGGTGGTGGACATTAGCACCGTTGCTGCAAGGCCCGTAGGTCAGGAAACCCCCTTATCCAGCCACAGGACAGTCTTTGTTGGGCAAAACATGGCAGTTTCGTGTCTCCTTGCTATCCTCTCCTCTTGTATGATTTCCAAAATTGACCTTTTACGCCTTTTAGTCATTTTAAATGAACATGTTTGTTTTGAATCCTCTTTTAGTGTTTGGTGTCTTTATCCACTCATAAAAATATTCTCCTCTGAGTGTTATTTGGAAGGGCTTTTCTGACAAAAGTGTGTGCATGTGTGTGCACATGCGCGTGTGCGTGCGTGCGTGCGTGCGTGCGTGTGTGTGTGTGTGTGTGTGTGCGAGTGCGTGTGCATATGTGCTTGTGTGTTTCTGTCCATGCATGGGAGCACGTGTGTGCATGTGCATTCCTGTGCTTTCAGCTGTCTGCAGGCCTCTTAGCTACTGTCCTTCAGGAAGAAGACATCAGCTCATTGACTCTTGTCTCCTTGATATTTTTCTGGACTGTGAGTTGTTGTCATATGCTGGTCCTCCAGGTCGACTCCTGTTTGTTCCATCCTGTGCATTTCCAGGAGCTTCCCCTCCGTCCTGTTATATTTGTCTAATCCAACACGCGGATACGTACCTTCACGGGTCTAATCCTTTTGTGTTTTCAGATCTTAGTACTCCCCCTTCTGAAAAGGTCACCCTTTCTTTGGCCTGTCTTTTTAGTCTCTCTTCTGTCTCCCCTCTTCTCCTTAGGCCATGTTTGCCAGCTACGTCCCTGAAATCATAGAGTTAATAGGAAACCGCAAGAAATACGGGGGCTCCTATAGCGCGGTTAGTGGAAGAAAGTAAGTATGCCAAGAGGTTTCGCGGCCTCCGCAGCCTAGGAGCCTCTCTGCATGCCATTCCTGTTTGGCTCTTGTTTCTTTGTCTCATGCATGTAGGCAATGTTTGCCCGCTACGTGCCCGAAATTGCTGCTCTCATCCTGAATCGGAATAAATTCGGCGGGACTTTTAACAAACATGGAGGCAGAAAGTAAGTCAGTTGTACCAGAGGAGATGTGCTTGAGTGACTTGAAGAGTCCCTGAGCCTGTGACATTGAATCATGGCCCTCCAATCCTCCCCCCACCCCGCGCCCACTTCTTTAATGAGGGAGAGTGCACAGTCTCCAGCAGCATGGTTTCAGAGCACAGGAGATGATTGGACCACCTTGAGGTCTTGTGGTCATCCACAATTTCCAAGAGATAACAGCAAATATTTTTTAAAGGGGTCCATGTGCACCCGGGACCGTATTTTCTACCCTTATCCTTAACATACAAACCAAGCTCATTTCATGAGCTGGTGATATGATCCCTCCAACCGAGGTAGATTTGGCACATGTACTAATGTGGCTAGAAGTGCAGCTTAGGGCAAGGCCTGGCCCGTCTTCCCCATGGAACGCCTGTGACCACCAGGAAACTCATTCTTCCCTGAACCAGTCATTTCCCCACCTTATTGTTAAAGGGTCTCACTGCACAGTGGAAATGCCTCCGGCACACAGAGTGTTAGAGTTGTGGTGCCGGGGTGCCACAGGCATGTTTGATTTCCCAAATATGAAGGTATCCTGTTTGGGGAACTATTTCAGGCTGTGCTCAGGTCACTTTATCAGCATCAACAGCAGGGCGTGCGTCCAGGATGGACTAGAATTTTTATTCTCATGCTGATGTCAGGACCTTATCCTCTTGATCCTCTGCCAGAGGGCCATCTCAACGGAGGACTGTTGGTGGGAGGATGATGGGCTGGCTGCAACCATCTCTAAAAGTCAATAAATACTTGCTTTGAAAGCTTTCAGAGGGCCATTCAGCTCTGTTTTTATTTCAGGGTATGACATGCGTAGAATGAAATGGCCACACATTCTGTGCACACCTAGAAGGATATGCACTGGTTTACATACCACGCACTGCCATTCACATCTGTATTCACATGTGGGAAACTGTCCCATTCATACCCAGCCCCTGTTCCCATCATGGAGCTCTTTTATCTTGTTACTTATTCTTACTTATTGCCACACTGTTACCTTAGTTTGGTGTTTAAGAGAGCTAGGATGAAGCCTCTAGGAAATGCCTCCCCCCCCCCCCCCGCTCCCCACAGTTGCCCCTCCCAACCTGACAGTTGGCCCTGCTGGATGGCGCTCAGGGAGCTTCTCTATGATTATTGAGTCCAATACATCCTGAGCTCAGGTGTCCGGTCCTCTGTTCAGAAAATGAGGAGGTGGAGAAAGGGCTCATTTCCTTGAACTACCCACAGGACAGCAGTTTCCTCTCATAGACACAAAGCACAGTGGGAAAGGAGGCCAGTTGGCATCTCCTCAGGAAGGCAGCACATCTCCCCATCTCCTCCCATAGGCCGCCCCCCTTCCTATTATCTTAACAGTCCTGGATGAGGTTAGAACCAAGCTGTCCTGATGTCTGGGCCATTGGTTGGTTCCAAAAGGCCAAATAAGCCCCAAGATTCCCCCTCTGTCATTTATCTCAACTCAAGAGGAAAACAGCTTCCTAATTTGGCATGCCTTTGAGATATGGACAGGTCTCTGTCAAGCAGAAGACATCCTGAGAGTCCCAGCCCCTCATTATAGCTGCCCCAGCCCCCTGGTCTCAGCCAGTATCTCTTTATCCCTGTCTCCAATGAAGTCAATAAAATCAATGGCTTTGAAATCTAAGTTGAAAGTATTTCTTGACTCTCATTCCAGGTGGGATTTTTTTTTTCTTCTTCAGAATAGTGTTTGTGACCCAATATGGGTGGGCTGTTGACTGACGGCTTTTGTTGATGGGTGGCCCAAATGAGGCCCTGAGACCAGTACTTAGTGGCCTGTCGTGGTCTGATGTGGTCAGGTTTAAAGTCTGGCATGGCCACTCAAAGCCCTACCTGCTGAGGGCTTCAGATCACGAGGGCTCCTCCAGTCCTGTTCTGGCTCTGTAATCGTTTATCGCTGCTTTTAGCCTGGTTCCTCTCCCCTCACCCCTATTTCTTGTCCCTTTATGAAAATGCATTTTGCTTTTAATGTTCTCTTTTGGGTCTCCCATGTCCCCAGCCCCTGCGGGATATAGGGTATGTCCTGTCATCAACACTGGGGCCATTCCCTTTACTTTATGCATTGTTTCCTGGTTCAAAAGCTAATTACCAAGTAGTTTAAAGAAGCCCTTGGTCACTTAGATCTTTCATCAGAAAATATAAGCTTGGGAAAGGAACGGTAATAAAGGGCCATTAGCACCCCTTTGTTTGATGTTGTTTTTCCAGTCAGTAGAACAAGATTGATGAAATGTTATGTTTGGCCAAAATTTGAGTTTTCATTTGGAATTCAGTGTTGAGAGAATGGGCTGTCAGAATCAATAAGTTTCCTTTCGCTTGGGATATGGGCATGTGGTAGTAATTAGCAATATAAGGTCTTTACTTGAGCAACGAAGCATGGATTCTGGCAGCAAACATAATGAGAAACTACAGTTGTTCTATTTCGAACGTCAAAAAGTTTCCAGATAAAATTAAATGCATTTGCAAGAGGAAAGGGGCTTAACTTTGTTGAGAGCTGGAGTTTCGACTCTTAAAATAGCAGGCAGCACTTTGAGTTTGTGTGCACGCAGAAATGCGGGTGCTGTCCCCATCCACACATGTGTACATGCTACTCCCCAGGACCGCATTCAGCCAAAGCCTCGAAAATGACAAAATGTAGGCATAGTCAAGAGATCTTTGGGTATGTGCCTATTTTATTCAGAAGTAACCACTCGTAACAATGCATTAACTTGTCAGACAACTGAAGGTAACTTCTGACACCAAACTACAGAGACCCAAAAATCTGAAGTCCAATGATTATTCAGAATAAAAAGATAAGTATCTTTATTTAAGTAATTATGTTAAGTAAATGTATTTATTTAAGTAATAAATAAGTAGGATGGAGAAACTTAGGGCTTGGAGGATACAATAGCCACATGTGGGATATTGGAGAATATAGAGGTTTCCTTGGCGCTTTCTTGTGAGTTTTATTCAGTGTGTGTGGCACAATATAATATTTGCTGTTGCGTTCGCAAAACTTCCTCCCCATCTCCATGGATTCAAGGGCCTGGCAAGGCCTTTTCATTAGTCGTCACTCCCCAGGTCATCCATCCCAGCACTAGGCACGGATACCCATAAATGTACCAGCTGTCACGTAACTTATTCAGGATTCCTAAGAATAGAGACTCGAGTGTTAACCACTGAAGGGTTCAATCAGTGACCAAGAAAGTTATCCAAGTTGGGAACATTGGGGACAATTAGCTTCTGGGATTGAGACTCTAAATCTTATTCAGTGTAGTGGCCCTCCTACAGCCTAACTTGCCTCCCCAAGGCCTCTGACTCAGCCTCCTTGCCTTCATGCCCAATGAAAGCAGCTCAGAGGTGGTGGAGGCGTGGGGGACACTGGGACTCCCATGGCCTTGGGGTCCTTGGTTTACTGTCTCTCTCCTCCCACAGCCTCTTGCCGTTTCCCCCAGAGGTTTCCTCTCTGAGTGTAATTCATTCTACTGCTGGTTAGTTTATGAGAACTGACAAGATCATGGTCCAAGGTCACATGGCCAAGGGCCATGGAAAATAATTGGCCACAGAGAGGAATCCGTCAGCTGTAACCCCTGGTTGGAGACAGCACAGCTGGGGAGCCATCCGGGCCTTGTATTTCCCATGAAGTGGCTTTAGTGGCCCCCAAAATGAGGTAGTCGTGGAGCCGGGTGTTTGGGAAAGAGAGAGAACAGGATGGGTTTAGAGGGCTCCGCAGATTTTTGGTAGCCAAGTGCTGAGAGAACATGTGGAGAGGAAGGAATAATAAAAGACAAGGGGTGGGCAAAAGGAGAGCAGGAAACTGAATGTAATTAGCATGGGAGAAAAATCTCTGTGGTGACAGCCCCGTTCTAGAGTAGGGTGCAGTTATTACAGTCAAACCCATATCTTGCTCCAATACAAGAAAGCCATGTCTGGCGCCTCGGTGCTAAGTGTTTTATTGGGCAAATTTTGGCATCTATAACTTGGGCCATCATGAGCTCTTGAGTCCATTTATGATTTCTGGGAGGTAACAGTGAATTTATTTAAGGGGTCCACGTGCACCTGGGACCGTATTTTCTCCCCTCACCTGGACCCAGTACTCCAAGGATGCAGAGACTAAGTCCATCTCCTCCACAGTCTCCAGCTCGCCTGGTCATTGCTCGCTGCCCAGGAGGCTCGGGGCTGTGTGCGTCTCCTGGTTTCTTATGATCGGGTCCTAGCTTAGCTGTGTCTCTGCCCTTCTCGCTCAGGTGCTTTCTCCCTTTCTGAGACTCTGCTCTGTGCTTCCTTCCGTCTACTTACTGCTTGGATCTGCTCAGTTACTACATGGGCTCCCCCTCTGTTTTCTCCCTACCTTCATGTTTAGCCGCAGTGGTTCCAGGCCATTTTTTTTTTTTTTTAAGAACTGGGCATTGACAAGGCATTTGAAATGTACCCCCTCTGTGGTCCACCCTAGCCCTAAAGAGAGTCACCATGTGTCATTCCTTGGTGTTTATTTGTTTCACATGTGTTTATTGAGTGCCCATGGTGAGGAGGAGGGGGCGCACAACAGATTCATCCCAGCACACCCGTTAAATCCTCCCGTGGTCCCAGAGCTCTCTTGCTCTCTCTTGAGCTCCATGCTATCTGGCCACCTAAATGGTTGGGAAGTTCAGCTTGGAAGCTTATTTAAACCTGCCTCAGTTCCCAGAGAACATTCCTACAATGCAATGGCCGCTCTCAGGCCTGGCCTCCAGTGAGCAGGAGTGGGATTTGGATTGATTCATGTGGTGTTAACTTGGCCTGATGCCATGGGCCTGCTTTCTTTTCCTGTTTACTTGGATCTCGGGTGACGCTCACTCTCACTTCTCCCAGGGCTATCGGAGTGGACTGACTGCTCTTGGGAGGCATGTTTCCTATAAGATGTCGTTTATGATTTGTCCCTCTCAGACATCGCTCAGGTTGAAATGGGACTGAAGTCTTGCATTTTACACAATCTTTGATCCCTTGTCAAGAAAGCCATTGAGCGCTCTCCCCTTGTAGTCCACGTGACTCCCCAGCAATATCTTAGGATTCCTAGATTTTAAAAACCATAAATTAGCAAATCATCAACATATCACCGGGAAGGTTCATCTGGTAGCGATTCTAGTCAGAAGGAAACACGGGCCCTAATAACTGATTTTCACAAAGATACAAAGAATTGTAGACAGACAGATACAGTAAATAGGAAGACAAATAGATAATTCAAGCTGACAGACCATCTTGAACTGATTAAGCATTCTGCTTTGATTAGTGTCAAACTTTTTTGGGAAATGGGAAAAAAGAAAAAGAAATGAGATTGCCCTCATACTTTGGGAAAATGACCCCTGATGACTTCTGAAATTGGGTACCAAGAGGCAGATCCAAAGCATTCGTCCTTAGATGTCTCATAGGGTGCAGTGTACCGGGTAGTCCTTTCCAACGGCAGGGGTCTTGGTGGGTGTGGATGGGATGTGTCTTCCTTGGCATCTGCTTTGGATTCTTCTAAGCCACGTCTTCAGTCCCTTTCAAACTTGAATGTCTCGGAAAAGAGACTTGGCTGCATAGTTAATCAATCTCCCGGCAGTGCTGATGGGATGAAGGCTTACCCCCTGCCCCCCTTCCCTGCTGTCTTTCTTCCCTTCCACACACTTATCAAAATGTTCCACCTATTGTTCTCCAAACAAGAATAGAAATGTAGGTGGGAGATGAACTGGGTACCAAAAGAAAAAAAAAGAGAAAAGAAAAGAAAAGCCGTATTCGAGCCTAGACTTTTGCTTTCAAGTATTCTTGCTTCCATTTACAAAGGAATCCTGAGTATGACTTTTCTAATTATAATCCCCAAGGATTCTTTCTGCTCAGCCCCATGTTTGATGGAGTGAGTGCTCGCTGGGTAGATTTAGAATCCCAGGAAGAAATGTAAGCATCCGAGACGAAGTCGCACTCTATTTTCTCTTTTCCTGCCATGCCGTTCGCTCTGATGGAAGTCTTTCCAGAGCTGTGACAAGCAGCTCCTCACAGATTTGGGGTTCATTCCACCACTGCTGTCACCATGCTCTGAAAATAAAGCAGCCAACCTTCGAACTGGCCAAGGCCAGCGTCTCTTTGTATTAAAATATTATAGAAGCTGATACAGCATGAAAATTGTGGAAATCTGATTCCGTTGCTGTCCGGGTTGAGACAGTACTGGTGCTGCATGGCAATGGCCTGCTCCCTCCCCCACAACTGTGGAGGCTTGCTTTGAATGTGGGTTACCAGTTGTCAGTGAAAGTCATCTACTCTCCCTCCTCTGTGCCGTTCTGATGAGGAGATGTGGAGGCAGATCGGAGATACACGTATGCCATTCTAAGAAGGTTTCTGATCATTTTCACTGATGCCAAAGGGTCATGCCAGCTTGCATACAAAACAGATTTAGGAAAACACCCATTCCAATGCATTGGCTCAACAATTACTCAAACCCCTCCATGAGCCAGGAGCTGTGCTGGGCTCCGTGGTTAAAAGAATGAGTGAGAGAATGTGATTGTTGCTCTCCTGGAGAGTGTGTGAGACTTTGTCCAATCAGAATTACCCAAGGAGCCAGTGGCAGCTAAATGGGAGCTTGATTGTGTAGGAACATCATCCCAGTGAAATGCTCTTTTGGCAGGAATTTTGTACAATAAAACCATGAAGGTGTGAAATAATCATGAAGGCAGGAAGCCCATTAGAGAGAGCGTTCCTAAAAGCATGTGATAACTCATATTGTTGAATGTACTCATTGGGGCTGTTTAGGGCAGAGATAACAGCAGAAAGCCAGTGTCCCTAAAATCTTACAAATCCAATAAGGAACCCAGGAAAAGGGGGTTGTGGAGAGATTTGGGAGGGCCTGGGACCTGGCGATGATATGGGAAATCTGCTTCTTTCTAGGTCGTACAGGTAATCTACTCTGACCTGTCATGCCTCAACAGGCTCTGGAGTCTGTGGCTCCATCCAGATTCCCGAGGAGTTGTAGATACTGGCATTCAATGGAGGCCGATGCCAGTACAGATGCTCTTCAACTTCAGATGGTGTTGCATCTTGATAAGCCCCATGATAAGTGGAAAATAACCTATCTAGAGAATGCATTTGATATACTTTACCTACTGAGCATACTAGTATAGACCTGCCTACCTTAAGGCACCTCATTAGCCTACAGTTGGGCAAGACATCTAACACAGATCCTTTGTTAAAGTGTTGGATAACCCATGTGACTTGTTTACTGCCTAACTGAAATTAGGCAGACTAGTTGTACAAACAGCCTTTGGCCCCAGTCAAGTAGAAAAATTTTAAGTGGAGCCACCCCATTTTGGGGACCATCTGTATGTATGTCAAGTGTGCTCAGAGACACTGGCCAGCAGCGTTTGCTAGCCCAGGCAGCACCCTTTGGGTGTAGTGGGAGATAAGGGGAGGATGTATCAGGTTGATTATCACAGTGAGAAAGCCAATCCCGCAGTATGTGATGTAGGAATAGGATGCATGACTTATCAAGTGTGGTAGGGAGAAAGGTAGGAGCTTACCTTACATGTCAGAACCTCTCCAAAAGAAAAAAGTATGCACTGTTTACATGTTTGGATTCATTCTTTCTCTACTCCACCTTCATTCCCAAAGAGTGAGGCTAGCCTCTCTCTGGACCAGTCTTTTCACCTCTTCCTCTGGATTTGTCCAGGTCCAGCAGCAGCACGTAGAGGGAGGTAAAGCTTCTTTGTTCTAAAGGGTGAAACATGCTGATCAGGACAGAAAGTTGTCTAAGATGGAGAAGGTCAGATCAAAGGTAACCTGCTTTATTTAAAATGGCGACGTGTCACGGAGTCCCAAGTGATGAGGTGAACGAATGCAGAGAGAGCTGAGTGTGTTGGGGAGACCCAAGGATGAATCAGTGCAATTTGTGAGGTTACTTAATAAGGCTGTCTGGGCCTGGAGATGGTGGCTCAGTTGGTAGTATGCTTGCTGTGCAAGGATAAGGTCCTGAACTGGATCTCTAGAACCTATCTTTTAAAATCCAGACACAGGAGCACACATCCATAATCCCAGAGCTGGGAGTCAGAGACGGGTGGATCCTGGGAATTCACTAGCCATCTAGCCTAACCAAACCTGTGAGGAGCTCCCGGTTCAGTGAGAGACCTTGTCTCAGAAGATAAGGTGGGGAGTGACTGAGGAAGACACCTGATGCCAACCTCTGGCTTCCATGTGTACGCACACCCACATGTACACACACCTATACAAATCCTCTCTCTGAATGGAAATAAAGGAGAAAGGAAATAGCAAAGTGGTGGTGATGTGCTAATACTGGAACACTGGATATTTGAGATTAGGTGAGAAACCGAAGCAAGGGTCAACAAATCTATCCCTTAGGGTCCTCTGGTTATAAGCAACAGAAATGGATTTTTGCTGTCTACGCAATTTTTTTAAACCATGGGGGTACCTGAGTACTTTACAAAACCCAGGGGAAAACTGAAGGGTGAGCTCCAAGAAAGGACAGAAACCAGCCAGAGATGAGGCTCTGTGATCCAGGAAGCAGAAATTTGTCGTTGTTCATTACGGGATTTTGCCATCTGCATGGTTCAATGCCAAAGGTTAACTTGAGCAGCCATTAAGCTTGCTTGGATATGGAAACTTGATTAGAGATAACAGAACCAACTGTAATTAAAAGAGATGTTGCTGACAGAAGGGATGGTGTATGCTGGATAGGTAGAATCAGCCTAGGTTGAGATTCTCCGACGACGCTATCAAGTCTTGGACTGATACTCCCCGGAGGCTACAAGCCACAGCAGAGGTGTAGCGCTGCTTACCCATCGTCTGACTCTGGTCTTGTGATTATGGAGATCTCATGATGGTTTGGGAATGGTAGATCCTCTGGGCTGGCTTAGTTCTCAGCTACAAACGACAAAATGCATCAGTTTTGTGTGGTAAGTTCTGGGAAGCGGCTCCCTAGTCTCCTCTGCTGGGTCGTCCAATGCTCTGCTCCCTGACTTTGGGGCTCTCCTTCATGAAGGTGCCTTTGCTGAGCTTTTGGATCTGTTTGCTGCACTGTCTGCTCCATTTAGGGAGGCGGTAAAACAGACTGCCTTTTCCAGAATACTCCTGTTGACAGCTGCGGAAGACAATTGCTCTCTTCCCTTCCTCACCAGGAGGCAGATCACATTTCCTTCCTTTCTCATTAGCAAGTAGTAGATGTGGCCAAGAGTAGAATATTTTAGTCCTAAGCCTCTTTGGGACACCCGCCCCCTTTCTTCTTTCTTTCTTCCTCCCCTCCTTTCTCTCAACAGGAAATGGTTATAGTCAGGGTTTGGGATTTTTGTCATGATAAGTACTCTGTTGTTTTCTTTCCATTTTTTTGCTCCCTTACCCATTTGGAAGAAGATTCCAGGTGACTGAATTGGGCAGATGTTTTTGCAGTTTGCTGTTTAATGTTGACTGTCTTGGCTCTGGCTTAGTGTCCAAACCAAGCATACTTTTTCCAACAAATAGGTCTTGAAAACAAATGGTGTGTGTGTGTGTGTGTGTGTGTGTGTGTGTGTGTGTGTGTGTGTGTGTGTACGCATATGCACACACACGTATGCACACACGCAAATGGCCATGCTCATGCGTGCTGAGCTAGATCCTGGGGTAGGATGGAAAGAGAAGGACTGAAGGCTGGAGTCAGTTTGCTTGGATTGTTGGTGACAGTCTTGCCCCATAGTGAAGACAGACTCTTGGGAACAGGTTTTCAGTAAAGGAAAAAGAAGGAGAGTTGGGGATGGACGTCCTTCCGATTTGCGATGGAGTCATGAGCTAGCAGGAGAGAATTAAAGTGAAGCAGGGTCTGAAAGGCCCAACTCAAATCAGGGCCAGCTGCCTTTAGACAGAGCAGCCAAAAGACAGGGCCGGGTGAGGTGGCAGATGAAGTTCAGCTTGAGTGAGAGTCAGGAAGACACGCACCCTGAAAAGTTCAAGTTCAGCCCATGAGGGCAAACATGAACCTGGAGTACTGACCACCCTGTGGCTGTTGGCTGGATCTCTAACTGCCCTGCTTCTTGTGTGATAAAATGCTACCCATTCTCCGTGCCAGGCTCTACTTAAAATCCAATCACCTCACGTCAGGGGCTACTAATGGTGGGAGGTGCTGGGGGGAGGTGGGATGAGAGAGGCATGATTAGAAGGCTCAGCAAAAAGACAGAAGAGAGTCTAGCATATGTATTTGATATAAATATTATAGTTTCACAGAGACATCTAGATCAATACATGCCACATTTCATCTACCTCTTTGACAAAGTGAGTGCAATGTATTCAGAAAAGCTGTATAGGATTTTCAATTTACTCTGTATGATTTATTGTGACAGGGTAGCTCTGGGTTTTTTAAGTTCTTTATACTTGTTCCAGTAAAAATGGATATAGTATCTTTAAAAATAAACAGCCCCGAGCCATGCATTTTACACTATCTTCTTGGTGCGAGGCCCTGCTAAGGAAAGCTCTAAGACCTCCTCGACCTTGGGAGACCTGATTGCGGTCAGGTTTGCCTCAGTCTGTTTGGGAGAGTAAACAAGAAAATCAATCAGGAAGCAATTGCAGACGTCTAGACAAGATAAAATGACAAGTACTAGAGTATCAGCAGGGAGCTAGTACCCCATAGGGATTCCTGAGGGACTGGTGGGTGAGGCCCAGGCAGCCTCTTCTTTTGTGGTGACTGGCTCCAGGTCACACAGGCCTGCTCCCCCATCTCTTGGTCCCCAGCCAAGGACTTTTACACAGCCTTAGATGCTGCTGGTTCTTAGAAGGCATCCAATGGAGGGGGCTGTTCTGCTCTTGGTGGGTACTCACCTTGCACAAATGGCTGAACCTGATTCCTTGTCAAGTGATTGTAGGCGTTAGACTACGCATGCGCCATAGACACTCTGAAGCTAAGATACACTCGGAAATGTGAGTGGGGGCCTATTACCAACACCCTGTCATGGTGAAATGTGGAATGTTTCAAAGGTGGTTGGCCCTCAGAAATACTACCTGGTATGTGTAGAAAGTATGTAGATTTTGGTTGTCATGGATACCAAACTCAGTGACTCCTTGGTACCCCATCACCTGAGCCTTGAAAAGCCCTGTCCTCCTCTTAAGACTCTTGCTGTGAGGACACCCAAAAGCGCAGGCACAGAATTGACTTCTGATACAGCTTGCCACTCACTCAGCAATGGTGGCCTTCCTGGCCCACCACCACAACAGAAGTAGAGTGACTGGAGAGAGCTTGTGTAACCACATTGTAGGGGTGGAAGTGGCTAGTGGTAGGAGGAGCGCAGTCGTAAATATTTGGTGACGATGAGCCTATGGCATAAGTGAGTGGCGATGTCTCAGTTAGCCCTGAGAGTTTACTGCAGTCATACAGTGGTCTTTTATTATGAAATCATGTTCAACCACGAGATGCCCTAGCTGTTCCCCATCCTGCCTATGCTACCCATCCCTAATTAACCCACTGCTTGGAGCCCTTACTCGGCACCAGTCCTGGATAAATGACTTCCTTCCACCAAGTTCCATTTGCTACCAGTGTGTTAATATTTAAGATACTTCCTTTTACATCTGAGATGAGCTTATGTTTATGTTACCTTTGTCTCAGAAATAATCTGTTCATCAAACTCAATCAAGCTTTGTCCCCGCCCCCCAAAATCTCATCAGATTAGAATAGAAATGGTCATTGATTTAGATCTGTTGTCTGTCTTCACAGTCCAAGTGGCCAGACCACATAGAATCCAGGCACAAAGATTAGCATTGGGCTCAAAAGAGGCTGGAGTTGAAGATAAAAATGGCTTATCTTAACTAGCACTTAACTAGCACTTTCTGTAAATGGGCCATCTCTTTATTATCCTTCAGATTCCTGGGCTGGGGCAGGGGGAGAATCCTCAACTCCACAGGAGAGCCAAATGTGGTACAGATATTTCCATTCCTTTGTAGCCCCTTGGCTTGTCAGACTGTACTATTAAGGTTGAAGTGTGGTTTAGAGGCGATGAACAGTGCTGTTGGTGAGTTCTGTGTTACTGAGTTTTTGTCTCCTTGAGCCCTGTGGGCCAACTGATCAGGTGTAGCCTAGTCTACAGATGCTGAGAAACTGTGATGTCTTAAGTTCGTCTCTGTCCACCCCATTCCCATGACAAAACTCTCTGAACCTCCAAGAACTCCTACAATACCTCCTCTACCATACAACGGCCAATCCTGCCTGTCTTGAGGGGGCAGAAGCTGAGAGGTAGCAGAAATCCTCACCTATCAGCTTCATCTCCATGAGCTTTGGAGTCTCACACCTAGACTGCATCCTGGGTCAGTTCCTTTTACTTCCTGTGAGCATCGGCGATGCCTCTCAAAGAAACAGCTTTAGAGGGGAATATCTAAAGAGATGCTATGGTAAGAGCGTGAAGTTGTTTGAGGATTAGATGGAATTATATCAGCCACACACTACTACGTGCTGATGTAAAGATGCCACACCATCAGTTGTTTGAGGATTGGATGGAATTATATCATCCACACACTACTACGTGCTGATGTAAAGATGCCCCACCATCCCTACCATTTTAGAATGCTGACAGCGAGCTCCTTGGCTGGGCCCATCTGTGTATTATCTATCTAAGGAAATCTTGGAGACAATCTCATGAATCAAGAGCTCTTTTCCGTGCCTCTAAAGCTCTGAATGCTGCCCCTAAAATGAAAAATTGGTGAGACCTGTCTGAGACTATTTAATTAGTGTCTGACATCAGAGTGTGAATCTCACCCAGCAGGTCTGTAGGTGTTGTGGAAGCCAGCAGAGATCATTTTGGACAGGGATCTTTTGACCTTCCTCAATCATGTCCCATGAATATTCACTGCCTCCACGAGCCAGTCCTCTGCTCTCATCATAAAATATTTTCAGTCATATTTTGAATAGATGAGATAATAAATATTGTGATTTTTTTTTCTTCCTGAAACAGTATCCTCCCCTAAACTGAGGGATTTTCAAGTGTTTTCACCGTTTGCCATCTTTTCCTCGTGCTCCCATAGGGCATCGGAGGCATCCTCAGACATGGGCCGCCATGGCTGATCTTCCAATGCTGCCACAGGGCTGGAGAGGCAACATCTCGCCATCCATCAATTCTGACGACATCCAAACATTTTCAATATGTAGGCTCCCTGATAACTTGCATTGTATGGAAAACAAAATGGAGGGAAATGATTATTGGCACAAAACGGGGAGGCTGTAAATCTTCACATCAGATACAGGGCAGATTGGAACAATATGGCTTCTTCAAGGTTGCCACGATAATGTACCTAATAACTCTCTCTGGGCAAAAAGGCAATCTGCTTTCAATCAATCTCCTTCCCCCTGACAACAACCCCCCCCCTTTTTTTTTTCTGAGCAAAAATACCAATTACGTTGAAGGAAGATTTTTTTCTTCCTTTCTTGATAAGGACTGTTCTCAACCCCAGAAATCATGCTGTAGCTAAAAGATATATATTTTCAATTGTCTAGCATGGTATCGGACAGCTAGCACCAAATGAAAAAAAAAAAAACAAAACAAAACAGTCAATCTTTTTACCGCCTTCCTCTCTCCTGCCAGCATTTGTCTACTTCTTAAGAGAAGTGGAAGCTAATTAAAGGCTTAAGGGATAATATTGATTGCATTGGAATATATTTTATATGTACCCGACACACTTTCAAATAATAGAACCCTGACATTTTCTAAGGCTGAATAAATCAGCTGGCTGAACCTTTGATTCCAGGGTGATGCGTTGGGGGTGGGGGGGGTGGGTGCATATCTCCCCTCTTTCCACTTCCCACATCTCTCTCTTAGTCTTTTAGGATGAATGATTTCAGAGCAGCCACCAGCAACGGGGCGGGGGGAGGGGGGCATGCTGTCAGATGTTCGCTCCATCCTTTGCGTGCAGAACAGGAAGGGTGAGTGTTCAGCTGTCTCAAGTCACCATTCATTTGAGTCTGGCTGTGAATCATAACCAGGGATATGCCAGTGTAGAACTTGGAAATGTGCAATATCTGATGCAGAGGCAGGCTGGCTGGCTGACTGGCTGGCTAGCTGGAATTGACCTCTCAGCTTCTCCTTCTGTAGGCTGGAAGAAGTAGCTTGTCTGGGATAGCCTCTCCTTGGCATCACAGCAGGTTACTTGGGTTCTTGCTTATCTGGCTTGCTCTTTCACCCAAGACGTAGCTTCAGCTGTAGAGATCCCCACGAGTTGGATTCCTGTCGGCATTTTCTTCATCCTGGTGTCTTCATGTTAGAATGCACCAGGTAACTAACACCTTTGTCATTCGTGTGGAGTTCAGGTCAGGAGGAAAATCTTCTTTCTCGCTCACTTTCTGGACATGCTTGCCAACTCAGAATCCCACATCTCATTCAGAACATGCGTACTTACTTATGCTTTGTTCATAAATATGCTTCTACCACAAGAAACATTTTAAGATATGAGAAAAAAACTGTGGAAGTCTGGTAGTCTGTTTATTTCATGAATTCAGATATACAGTGTGTTTTACAGTCGTAGAGTCGGAAGGGGCTAGTGATACAGGGCTTCGGGCATGAAATGTGGGTGAGGGACTAAGTGACCCCCTCCCCCCACAACCCAGCAGATGCTGTTGAGGGGGCGATATGATCGTGTTCCGACGTCTCTTCTGATGTATCACACTGCTGCTCTTCCTTCCCCTTCATGACCATGGCTTGCCTGATCGCTAAGTGCACCACCGTAACAATAACAGTCCATAATGGTCATATTATTAACTGCATCGTGCATATTATTGATTTACTCTTTGTTCTGCACCATTATCTTTTCCCCAATGAGTTTACTGCATTATTCTCCCATACTTAGTGGAGCACCAAATTGCCACGAAAGGGCAGGCTCTTGTAATGACGTCTAATGGGACATTGCGTAAACCATCATCACCGCCTCCTATTATAAGCTGCCTCCAGCCAATGAGCTTTCTGCCATATTACAGTGTGAACAGAACAATTATAAAGGGTAAAGGACTTGGGCATTCTGAAGTTTTCCTGGGAAACTGCCTTCCTGCATGTTCACCACCTGACCCGGTCTTAAAACACATTAGAGATCTACCCTCTGTCAGCCTGAAGGGTGGAGTGGAGGGAGTTGAGCCAGTTAGCACAGTGTCCTTGCTAGAAGCTGATGTTTGTAGCTCCGCAGCCGAGCTGCTTTTGTTCTTGAGGCCAGTTCTCAGAGCGTGGTCTTGTGACTGAGCAGTGTGAAGCCAATGTAAGTGAGCCCAGGATGGTCTGACGCTAAGGTCACATTGTTTCAGGAAGAAAAATTGTTGGAGAGGCTGGAGGTCTGAAATGTTCTGGAAAAGGATCTCATTTCCTGGGGATGAGCTGCTATTTCTAGAAACAAAAGTCAGAAGCAGCCTAGAACAAAGCCAGTATTTTCACATTCATGTCTCCCTGGCTTCTGCCTGTTGTAAGGTCTTCAGGTGAATTAGTTTGGCTCTCGGGGGAAGTCCCAAGCACCTTGAGGCAGCAGTCCTCTGGGAACCCAGCCACAGCAGGCAGCTCGATCTTCCATTCCATGGCCATCCCATCTCCATTTAGCCCTGAGTAATGCTCACTTACTGTAAAGTGTTACATGCCCCCATTGTGGGAGAAGTTATGGTAGAAAAATGCAAAATTTCCTTTTTACTGCTTATGGCCAGCCGAGCCTATAACGTGTCAAGCCGCACATTAGCCACCCTGATAAAAGTCCGCTTTCTTACACACAAAATCATCGTTTCAGCAAGATTTGTTATCTCATTACCTGATAAGCTGTATGTCATAAACCAAGACTGCTGCGGTAAATCTCCCAGGAGGACGCTTTGTGGGCAGAAAGGGAGAGATAGGAATCTGCAAGGGACTTGATAATGTAGCATTTAAGCACAAGCATAATGCCACTTATTGTTAAATGCATAAAACCACTTGGCCAAGTGGCTGGGCTTTTAATAGGATTTTGTGCAGCATCAGGTGAGCAGCCATATGCTTTTTCTGTCCAGAAGCCTCTGAGCAACTGTTAGCGCCATTGCTTTGCCTCATGACCCACTGGGGATGGGCACTGGGTTGACAGGGGCTGAGGGTGGAGAGAGATGTTCCCCTTGCAGCCGCCTCACTTCTACTGCCTTGTCAGGGATCAGGATGTGGGGTCATGTCCCTGGGTCTGGCTGGAACTAACTGGCCTCTCCTATGCAGGCACATTGTAGTCTGTGGCCACATCACTCTGGAGAGTGTCTCTAACTTCCTGAAGGACTTTCTGCACAAGGACCGGGATGATGTCAACGTGGAGATTGTCTTTCTTCACAAGTAAGACCCCCCCCTTACCCCAGCCCCCCCCCACCCCCCCCACCCCCGCTGCTGTCACTAGGACCTCTGGCCAGCCATGTGCTTCTGTCTGAGTGTCTGTAGGTGTGGTGGGGATGGAGGTGGTTGAGAATGGGCACAAGGTTGAATAAGCCATGGCTCCTGCTGGCTCCTTAGGTAAGAGGTAATTTTCCACAGTTTGGTTTAGAACCCTTGGAGGGTGAAGCAACATCCTAGTCCAGGGTTGGAAGCCGACTCCAGTGAGGTGGTCTGGGACCATATCTGAGTTTCTTTCTGAAATACCTAACAGTGAAATTCACTAGGATCCAAGTCACCATTCTTGTCCCGTCATCAGGGTGGACCTGTGCAATCAGGTGTGTCTGCTGTGCTGGTGTGGGATAACGAATGTGATTGTGTGGATCGTTTACCAGTGCAGCAGAGGGACCACACAAGACGAGAAGAAGCAGGGTAACAAAACACGGGACAAAAGGGACTTAAAGAGAGAAAGGTTGACTTCCGCTTGCAGTTTGAGGGTCCAAAGAGGCCTGGGAAGCATGGCGTTGAAAGCGTGAGGCAGCTGTTCGCCTTGAGTCCGCATGCAGGAAGCAGAGAGAGATGAATGCTGGTGCTCAGTCTATTTTCTCCTTTTGTGTTTAGTATGGGCCCCAGGCTAAAAGATGGTGCTGCCCCATTCATAATGGATCTTTCTACCTCACTTAATCCAATCTAGACAATCCTTCACATAAATGTTCAGAGGTTGGTCTCCTAGGTGACTCTAGATCCCATCCAATTGACAGTATTAACTAGCACACAGTGTACTAGGTATATTAACACTCTTGTTACACTGAGTCTCCGTGTGGTGCCTGAGGGCGGCTGTGTGTAGATGGATTTTCATTTAATCCATAGACATAGTGCCAAGTGCATCTTTAACCTGAATCCTGACTTAACCAATGACTGGCTGGGCAAGTTACTTCCTTATGCCTCAGCTTCCACACCCGTGAACAGAGGAGATATTCTGTCTCCTTGGGGTGTTATAAGAATGAAATGAATCACGGGGCAGTGTTGGCGCATGCCTTTAATCCCAGCACTCGGGAGACAGAGCCAGGCGGATCTATGTGAGTTCGAGGCCAGCCTGGTCATCTACAGAGTGAGATCCAGGACAGGCACCAAGACTACACAGAGAAACCCTGTCTCAAAAAACCAAAAAAAAAAAAAAAAAAAAGGAATGAAATGAATCAATTTATGTGAAGTGTGCAGAGCCCAGTTAGGCATGCAGGAAATGTTCAGTAAATGTCAGCTCTTATTGTGAAGGAAAACCTGATTGGGTTGTTGACTTAAGTTGACTTAAGTTGACTTAAGGATAGATCTCCCCATATAAATCCATTTACTCATGGGCCGTACCCACCCTATATGGAGAAAGACTTTTGGTAGGACATTAGCTCCTTCAATTCTGGAGGCTGGCAAGTTGCACAATCTGACATCTCCAAATTGACATACCTGGAAATCGCCTTCATCCAGCCCTTCCAAGGTGGCCCAGTGAAGTTGACTTATATAATGACCAATCACATTGATGCCACAGCTCTGTCTTTTCTAGTGGTAACAATGAGGAAGACACTTTACCACATCAGCTCCAACCTCTGTAAGGCCAGGGACCTTTGGGTTTGATTTTCAGTGGTGTTTACTTCTCTTAAATATGAGTCTTTTATTTAGGGCAGGGAAGGAGGTTTCTCAGAAGGTTAGGGCCTTTGTTCAGGTCTTTATGTGGAAATCAAAGCCAAGGGAGCCACAGAGTCTGAGATCACCACTGTATTGTTTTAACAGTTGTTTCTTATCTGTCTGTACAGCATCTCCCCAAACCTTGAGCTCGAGGCTCTGTTCAAACGACATTTTACTCAGGTGGAATTTTATCAGGGTTCCGTCCTCAATCCACATGATCTTGCCAGAGTCAAGGTAAGGAGAAATAAATATTTTCACTTTTTCTGGAGGGTTGGGGCCATGATTCCCAGGGCAGCCAAGAGCCATCTTCTAAACTGTTAACTAGATAACTCAGATGTTACTAACCCCAGTACACTCTTTCATTGGCCCCAGGACCTTGCTCTGCTTGTCCACACTAGACCATCTATAAGTATTTCACATTTAGATTAGTCTTAATATAGAATATACTTCTCTATTTTCTTCTAAATCAGCCACTCCCAAAGTAGGGCTCAAATGTTACATCGGGGCTATCTCATCCCCATGGGTCAGTGGGTAAAGGTACTCGCTGCAAAACCTGTTGTCTGAGTTTGAGCTCCAGGACCTACTTGGTGGAAGGAGAGAACCAATTCCCACAAATTGTCCTCTCACTTTAATGTGTACACACACACACACACACACACACACACACACACACACACACACACACTCACAAATGAGAGAGGAATAGGCATTTCCAAGAAGCCATAGAAAGAAAAAATGAAGCTGCAGTTACTGAAACACCAAGTAGGACAAAGAACACAAACAGCAAAAAGAATAACCAAGTGACAGCAATAACCACACTTTTCAATAACAACTTGAAATATGAAGTATGAGCCTCAAATCCCCAGTCAAAGGACACAAATTAGGTGAATGTGTTAAGAAACAAACCATCTTTCTGTTGTCTACACAAAACTCATCTAACTTTCAAAGATAGCCACCTCCTTAAAGTGAAAGAAGAACCATCCTAAGTGAATGGGAGCGAGAAGCAAGCAGGTGCCAGTATCCCGCTATCCCACAAAATCGACCTCAAACTAAAATTAACCAGGAGAGACAAAGAGAGACACTTTGTGCTAATCAAGAGAGCAATCAACCAAGAAACTCTTATAATACTAAAATGTATACACCCAACTCTGGTCCGCCCAATTTCATAAAGCATACTACTGGACTCAAACATATAGAATAACTTCAACTCTATAATAGTGGGTGATTTCTATACTCCACTCTCTAATAATAAATAAAAGTAAAAAAAAAATAAAGCTGAATGGATAAAAAGCCATGCACAACGTAACATCACAAATGATTAGTTTCCACCTAATGGAACTCAGTATAGGTTTCAAATCCATTAATTATGTCTGCGAGAAATGTTAGAAAAGAAAATTACACAAAGCTATAAAACATTTGGGCTTCCTTTTTTTCAAAAAACAAAAACAAACAACAACAACAAAAAAAGAAAACACCAGACTTCGAATCATTTGGTAATAAGCTAACCGTGTTCTTTGTGGACCCTTCTGAACTTGCATCTTCTCATAAAGCACAAGCAAGGCTTTAGAAAAGAAAGGGACACGGCTTTAGAAAAGACAGTGAGCGCTGGTATCTGCTACTTCATTCATTTAACACAGTTTTTGTGAGTGTGTTCAACATTTGTGGGCCAGTGGCAGTTCATTAATACTGTGTGAACCCACGGAAGTTTAAATGCTAACTGTGGTCACCAAAGAGTTCCATCATTGCTGTAGCAGCAGACGTCGAAAATGCAGAAGGATTTGTGTGAATTCTTTACATTGCTAGAGAAATCAAGAGACAGTGTATGACATACCAGGGAGAGAACCACGGCCCTCCTACTGAATGCTGGAACAATCTCCTAAGTACAACATTGTGAGCAGGAGACTTGCAGACCCAGGTCAGCATGTGAATTCTCATGCTTATGTAGCTAGCTCATCTTAATTTTATCCAGACATGACCCAAGTCATAAGGACAGAGAAAATGGCTTTTGTTCACAGGCCTAATTTAAATGCAAGCATTTATTAGCACATCAAACTCATGGTCCCTCTAAGGAGCAAAAACCCCCTTTTGGCTCACATTAAGATAAGTCAGTAGGTTGCCTTTTGGATCCATCTGCAAAGAATCATTTCATTTATATAAATTATTTGTCTTTTGAATACCTGAGTAGTAACGAACAGTAAACAGCATTGAGCTGTTGTCTATTAAGGCTCCAGTTTCTTCTTGGGACACACATAATGAAAATGTGCATAAGGTTTGATGAAGGATTTTTAAAAAAGATTTACTTATTTTAATTTGATGTGTATGAGTGTTTTACCTACATTTATGTACGTGTACTTCCTGTGGCCTGAAGCCTACAGGCCTGAAGAGGGAGTCAGATGCCCTGGAACTGAAGTTTTCAATGGTTGTGAGCCTCCATGTGGGTGCTGGGAATGGAACTTCTGTCTTCTGCAAGAGCAACAAGTGCTCTTCATCACGGAGTCCTCTCTCCAGCCCCTTGACGATCCCGTCTATGTTGCCGACTCTGCAACTGTTTTTGTCCACATCCTAACCTGAGGGGGAGGGGGTTAACCCAGCGACTTCTATTTCCTGGCTGGAAAAATGAGGATGATTGTACAGACAGTGGAAAGAGGAAGTGGGAATGAGATTGAGCAGCCTAATGAAGTGAACTTGAAGGACTTTGGCAAATATGCCTGTAAGCAGCCAGGCCAAATGAAGAACATAATTACTCAGGTTCACACTGGAATGTTTATCCTATAAGAAAGATCTGACCTGCAACCTACACATTTGACAAGACTATTTTTTTTTTTTAGGATTTTTTTTTTCCTTTCCTTGCAAAATTTCAGGTTCTCTAAATGCTGTCAACAAAGAGAGACTGCAGTTGAGTATATCTATTTATATGTTTGTGTTTGTTATGATTTTTCCTTTTGGTCTCTCAGATAGAGTCAGCAGATGCGTGCCTGATCCTTGCCAATAAGTACTGCGCTGACCCGGATGCAGAAGATGCCTCCAACATCATGAGGTAACTTAGGGAATCAGGTGCTGGGGAAGGTCCAGGATTGGTCTCCCAATAGCTTACAGGCACCCTCTTTTGGGTTTGCAGAGGACTGTCTCTGTGGACCATCTTTCCTTCACATACCAGTCAACAATGGCTGCTATCTGCAGCTGGTGGAGCTGAAGAGAGTGTTGCCATACAGGGTACCACCAACAGGAAGTTCCGAGTTAACAAATGGCATAACTAATGCTTAGAGGTGCTCTTGGGTTTCAGATTCCTAGAGAAAGAACTAGAAAAGGAAAGATAGGTCCAGGTCTAAGTTAAAGTGCCCTACTCCCAGGGCTGGAGAGATGAGTCAGTTGGTAAAGTGCCATGGTGCAAATGGAAGGATGTGAGTTTAAACCCCAGAACCAATTTTAACACTGAAACATAGGGGCACACTTGAATCCTCGGAATCAGACAAGCAGATCCATGGGGCTCACAGGCCACCTTGCCTAGCCTAATTGGGTGAGTTCCAAGTCACTGAGAGATCTGTCTCAAAAAGCCAAGGTGATCCACATCTAAGGAACAACACTCAATGCTGACTTCTGCCTTCAAGTGGCCTTACACGCCCCCTTCCACCCCAGATTCATATCCATAAAATCTTAAATTTTCATTTTTTAAAAAATTATGTTATCTGAAAGGAATTGGACCCAAGATGTCTTTACTGGGGGAGGGTCTTAAAGCACCTCCAGGAGGTATTTTTCAACATGTTCAACATCTTTGCATTTGAAACAACTAGCAGGCGATCTTGCTAGGATCCAGTGGATAAAGGCTAGGAATGCTGCCAAACTTCCCACAATGTGTAGCACAATCCCTATCTAGAAAACTATCTGGCCCAAAATGCCAGTAGCTGAGGCCAAGAACCCCCTTGTTAGTACGTTCCCAGCCTGTCTACATCAGGTTGATTATTGTTGCTCTGAAAGCCATTGGTTAATTAGCTATTGGTTAATTAGCTTGTCTCAGTTTCCTGAGATGAGTGGTCTTCAGTGATTTTGACATTACTATGTATCTCTGAGATACTGAGTTATATAGATTATTTCTTTCTTTCTTTTTTTTTTTTTTTTTTTGGTTTTTCAAGACAGGGTTTCTCTGTGTAGCTTTGCGCCTCTCCTGGAACTCACTTGGTAGCCCAGGGCTGGCCTTGAACTCACAGAGATCCGCCTGACTCTGCCTCCCGAGTGCTGGGATTAAAGGCGTGTGCCACCACCGCCTGGCTATATTTCTTAATCCTAGATGAATCCAAGTCCCCACTCTTCATGTTTGTTTTGTTTGTTTGTTTGGAAACAGATCATGGTCTGGGGAGAAACAAATCTAGAACACTAATAGTTAATGCCTTTTCTACACATGGACTAGGCCTCGCAAAGGCTAGTTTTTAACCCCTACTCTAAGCCCTTAATTTACTCTTATTTCAGAAAAAAGTTTTCTTTAGCCATGGTTCTTCCCACAGACCTGTCATCATATCTTGTATCTAGAAAATGACCGAAAAGTCCAAACATTTTGCTCTCATTAGCTAAAATCCTTTTAGATTTTGGTTTTTTCTCTGATATAAATTGCAGAATAGTCACTTAAGGTAGGGGAAGATAATAAAGAGAACCTTCTAGAGAGAGCCTGAACTAAGTGAAATACTTCATTTCCACTGTATTCCCAACAACTCTTACTTAATAGGGAATAGCCGTCGTTTGGACCACACATAGCCCAAATGCTAATTGCAGCTTGCTTCTCTGGGATTCAAGGATTTACCCCTAGCTGAGAGTTGGGACGTTGCCTTTGGATCTTTACAATGCTCGTGAACACTTCATCTCGGTTTCAATTAGTGTTCGCCAGGTACATGGACTTTCCCATCAGTGAGGCAGAGGAATTCCTCTGGTGCATTTAGGTTGATCAGTCTTCCTGTCGGTATCTGGACCTTCTGTCTGGAAGAAACCATCTGGCATGATCTTCCCCCCTTCCAGTCACTTTTCTTTGGCAATAGACTCGGTTCCGTGTTTTAAGGAAATTTGTGCATCAAGTCTAGTAAGATGTGGCTTGCCAGGCTGCAAGGAGGAGGGTGCCGTGGGAACTGGCTTCACACCTGAGCCCATCTCCTCCTACCAGGCCTCAGTGGAAAGTGACCACACAGGTCCACTTCAGCTAAGAGTGTGTCCCTTGTCATTTTTGGAACTAAGTAGCATTTCTACCCTTTGACACATTTTTTTTTTTCCTCCGTCATTTGAAGTGATAAAATTGTCCTTCAGGGGACAAGTCTCCATCTTTTTCTTTATTGCAAACAAAGAAACTAGGAGCATGAGACTTTTGTTTTTGACCTCACAGAGAAGTTCCTGGCGTGTGTACTTTTGTTTCTCCTCAGTGGTGAAAAACAGAAATGTGTGGTAGCTTTGAAATGGGCATTTCTCATCATTGTAATATTTTATTGGAGCTGAGGATGAAGGGTTAATGTGAGCACACGTAGGTGTCAGGGAGAATGATGGGATGGTAAGGTACAATAGAACTCACTGGGCACAGAGGGCTGTTGGGAATGTACGAAAGGGAGAATCAGTGAAAGATCTAAAAAGAATCAGTGGAAGATCCAAAAGGGAGTGGCAAACTCAGGGTTAAATGTGGGTTCAGCTTTTCTCTTATTTGTATATTCCTCCTTAGATTAATGAGACCAATCTGCTGCTTTTGAAATTAAAATGTCAAAGAGGCATTTGAAATGAGCTAATGCAGAATGCTGGCTGGCGTTGTGGACTGCACCGACAGACAGGCAGAGAGAGGCTCAAAAGCCCCGAGTTACATCTCAGCAGAGGCCAACATGACACTCTCTCAAAACTGACAGGAAGTCCTTCCGGTGCAAAGCTCAGGGTGAATGTGTGCAGAGAGGCTTTCTCGGGAACCCTCTCTCCACATGTCTGGCTGCGGTTTCTTCAGATGAAGCCGCTGTCTGATTGCCTCCTTTCCAGTTCTGCAGAAAAAGTGGCAAGGGGAAGAGCAGAGCGTGGTGGGAAGTTTGTAGGGGCGGTTGTGATAATTGCACTTGCATTCCTGATGAGGCTTAGGAGGTGGGCCTTTCTCTGGAATTCCATTCTTTAGCCTTCCTTGTCACAGAAGGAAATGTACAATGTCACCCCTGACAGGGTTGGTAATGACAAAAACCATAGCTTACACGTGGAGAGGACCTTTAATGATTTCAAAGCATTTTAACATCTGGTCTCCCATTTACTCCTCATACCAAGCCTGTGAAGTAAACAATGCAGGTACCATTGCCCCCAGTGTCCAGATGAGAAGACAGGAACAGAGAGCCCGGGGATTTCCGGAGGGTCACCCAGTTCATTAGCACAATAGCTGTGCTGGAAGCCAGGTGTTTCCATTCATGGGCTCCTTACTTCTCCCCTTTGGCAGTGTGATTGACAGGAGAAGGGATGCCAGGGAAAGTTGGCTGGTGGGGTCATCCAGGCTTGGTAAAGGACGAAGGGCAATCAGAGGAGATTTCCCACCAGATCACCATATATTTAGGGTGCTGGCTTTTAACTTGAACCAGTGGTCAAGTCTTCATTATGCTGTGGAAGGCAGAGTCCTTGATCATATCCCAAGAGTTCTGCTTAAAAATCACATTTATGAGAATGTCCAAAGGGTATGTGATAATCAGAGTCATTTGTCAGGTGGCCTGTTTGAGCTGTCATCATTGTCTCAAGTTGTTAACTGGACACAGAGCAGAGGGGTTTGTTTTAGGCGCAGAGGTTTGTTTTTTTTTTTTTTTTTTTTCAGGCTGGGGAGTGGGAGACTGCAGACCTCCAGAAGCTTATGGTCTAGGCTTACATTACCTGTCTATAAGCATCAAAAGCTCCCATCTCCAGTCCATTCAGGTTCCTATTCCATCTCCTAGGCATCACAGGAGTCCTTCATGTTTGTTTTTAAGGCAGAGTCTCATGTTGCCCAGGCTAGCTTTGAACTTGCTCTGTAGTCAAGTCTGGCCTTAGAGTCTGATCACTAGTCTCCATCTAAACAGAGGTATGGTCAGCGTATACTTTACTGCTCCGCCTGTCCCTGGTGTTTGTAATGCCTGGAATATATACCAGTGGGTCTCTTGTCACTTGTTTTTCATGCCACCAATGGGTATGGTGAGGAGAGCACATTCTTTCTTTGAACACAGCCCCCTGGCTGGCCCTGATTGCTGACTTGGCCAAGGTTGCCTAGTCAAATGAGTCCTCTTCCATCACACTCTGTGGGTCACACAGAGCCTGCTTCAGTTCTGGTTCTTTCTTTTTCAGAGTGATCTCCATAAAGAACTACCACCCGAAAATCAGGATCATAACTCAGATGCTGCAGTATCATAACAAGGTAGGTGGTGAGACTTCTAGGCCTGAAGCCATCCTCAGAACGTGGGCCCCAGTCCCTTCTCTCTCTCCATACAGCCTCACGTGTACACATATATGCATATAGGCACACATGTTTGCATGCCCCGAGGTCTGGCAGAGAATGTGCAATGGTTAAAATGTCCCCTCTCCCTAGGACATTTCTTCAGGGTAATCAACTTCTTTTTTTTTTTTTTTTTGTGGTGGGTTATTGAGAGGAAGTGTCTTTGTCGCCTTCTTGTACTAATTCATCCACTCAGGAAGAAGCTATTGAACCCTTTGGTTCAGAAATATTGATATGTCCTTAGATCCTGTCCATACCTAAGTTCCAACAACTTGCATTTCTATGTCCTGCAGCTATTCAGTCAATAACTATTGAATACCTACTCTATAATTAACACTCTTCCTGCTACTCAAGGGGTAGGATAACTGGGAAGATAAAATCTGATTTTGTGTCCTTAGAGACTGATCCAGTAAGGTGTAGAGAGCGTGCCAGATAAGGGATAGGATTTCTCTCTGTGTGACCAAGTTGAGCAGAGAAGGCAGACCACGACATTATCCTCAAATTCAGAAGGGGAACCTGCCCAGTTCCATTTGGGAAAGTAGTAGTCTACCCAAAGATTATACTTAAAACCTTGTTCCCGGTGTTGCAGCTTCCAGTGGGGTCTGGTTAGAAAGAAGGCAATCATGAGGGTTAGTGTTGCTGTTGTAATTACCTCCCATTGAGACAGAGCTGAAGGCCTTTTGTGCAAAGGCAGCACTCCTTCACTTGGCTTGTGGTTGAGCTCTAGACAGCTTTGGAGGAGGGAGGGTAGCATCTTGTTCTCCTTGACATGGTACCAGTCGTCTTCTTAATGGAGCTTCGAAACTGCAGGCCTCTCAGTACCTGGGGCCAGGTGTCCTGTCTGAACAGAAATAACTCCCTGCAGGGTTATGTGTGACAGCATGCCCCATCTTATAGGCCATATTCTCTACAAAACAAGCCATCAGGTGTCCCCGAGAAAATCCCATTCTGCCAAATGCCACCAGCACCATGCCATTATTTCTTAATTGCTGGCAAGTGCTGGCCCATTTTGCAGTGTGGAGGCCCATCAGAGGCCATTGCTGAGTGGGTCCTGCTGTCAGCAACTGGCCCACTGCTTGGAACTGCTGCCCAATGCCAACCATTGCCCAGCCCTCAGCAGGTGGCTCTATTGGAAATTTTGTGACTCTCCAGTCAGTGGGTTCGGTAGTGGGCACCGAAGTTGACTCCTCTGTTTGTCTCTGAAAACTCAAGGTTGAGGTAAGGGGGCTATTGGTAACTCAGAGGCATCAACCCGGAGAAGTTCTTGACGGCAGCCTCTGTAGGTGGAGGTGAATTTTATTAGCAAGGCTATGACTGGTGACAGCTCCTGCTGCAAGGAACACTCCTTCTTTCATTTGTGATCTGAAATTTCATTTAGTGTGGGAGTGCTTTAAACGATTGTTTAGATTTTTGGCTGAATTTAGACTGAAAAGGAAAATTAATGTTGTATGTTTAGAAAGAGATGTCAGTTCCTTTTCTTCTCTTTCCAACGGGTGCTGATGTAGCATCTTCAAGAAATTAAAGAGCGTCTCTGCTGTGGAGTTCTTGTCAAACTCAAAGCAACTTGTTTGGCCTCAGAGCCAGATGGTACCTGGTCAGTATTCACATGAGGACAGCCACCCGAGTATCTTAGACAGATTTTCCAGTACAGTCATTCAGACACTGTGTTGAAGACATCAACAGACCCATTATTATTTGCTTAAAACACATCTTGTTCAGAACCTCCCCACTCACTCTACTTGGGTTTCTGGGTCAGGCAAAATCGTTTTCAGAACACTGTTAGATTAGTAAGGATACAGTGACAGAGAACTTTGACAAAGGGCATTTTTCCTCTGTTATTTTACATCTCCCTTTTAGAATGGGCGTCCTCTTGTTTTTATGTTTTAGATCATTCTTAGTAGGTTTTCAAATAGACAGTCCTTCCCCCGGCTTGGTAGCTTTGCAGTTGCCTAAGGTCACCTCCCCCTTTCACACACACTTCTTCTCTTCCTTCATCTTCTTCTTCTCATGGCTTTTTCTCTGCACTCATCTGAGATGCCCATAGAACCCACTTATACAGGCACTTAGGAAAGACCTGATGTTTGTGTGAAAACCATGCCACCGAGAACATATTCTGGAGGGGGTAATGGCTCCCACAATTGGACACCAGGCTTGAAATAAAAACAATGTCAAACTCCCATGCTGTAATGAGGGTGATATTCTAGAGCCTAGAGGGATGCAGGGAAACCGCTGGCCTTGAGTTTGTCATCATAACAATTACAGACGTTTGTGTCCTGTTTTATGGGTTTGAAAGAGCCTTGACATTCATTACCTCATTTAGTCCTCATTGGGCCATCTGTGCATTTTAGCATCCCAGTGTAACTTCAGACTAGCAGGAGTCGAAGCTCTAGCCTAGGCAGATCAACTCTGGCGAGCACAAATCACCATCACTCAGCAGCCAGCAAACTAGGACAGGATAGCCAACTGCCACCTTCTATTTAAATGGGATAGGAGCCCACAGAACCAAACTGTGGCTCCTGGGGGAAGGATGGTGCTTTCCAAAATGGGTCTCTTTACAGTGGCTATGTTTCACAGAGAGAACTTTTAAAATCTGGCCATCTCTGAATGAAGAAGGAAGAGTGTGTTGGCTGACATGTGGGTAAATGGTTTAAAGCTCTTCAAAGACAGAATGATGTATGGTCCACTGGAAAAAAAAAACATCATTCCTAATAACTCACTTGTTAGTGGCTTTTTTATTTCCCAAGCTTCTTCTCACTGATCTGGAAACCGAGTCTCTGTCACAGACGCCAGGTCTTTGAGCATCCTTGTTGTCTCTGCTGGCATGTGGGACATAGTTGTGTTCATCACTGCCTTTGTAGAATTTCCTGTATCTGTAAGATATTCTGACGAAAGCACCTACATGAAGGGCGTTTTGTTTCAGCTCACAGCTCAAGTCATGGTCTATCAGAGAGAGGAGGTCAAGCTACGAGGAGTCTGAAGTAGCGTGATTATGTCACATCCACAATCAGGAAGTAGAGAGATGAATACACACAGTTACTCAACTCCCTTTCTCCACTTACACAGTCCAGAATTCCAACCAGGGAATGGTGTCACCCACAGTGGGTGGGTCTTCCAACCTCAATTAACAGAATGAAGATAATCCTTCACAGGCATGCCCTGAAGCCCATCTCCTAGATGAGTCTAGATTCTGTCAAGTTGATGGCACAAATCATCACAGGCAGCTTTCTGTCATTCTAGCAATGAGGCTTTGGGACATGATGAGTTGGCCTTGTTTTCATAGGCTTGTGATGAGGCAACACATCATTCTGGGAGAGATTGGTGGAAAACAATGAATCAGTTCATATCCATAAAACCAGAAAGATAGGACTGACTGGTGTCCTGCTAACCTCTTGGAAGGCAATGATCTCAATGCCCCAAAGACCCTCTGTTGAATTCTACCTCCCAAAGGCTCCACTTCCTTCTAAGAGAGTACTACCCTGGGGATGAAGCTGTTGGCATATGGTCCTTTAGTGGACATTGATTGAAGATGCATACTACAAAGTCCATTGTTAGACTTCACTGTATTTTTGTTTTTCATAGTATTTCTCCAAGGCTAAATATGTAGTAAGAGAAGGAAGTGTGCCCAGAATTCATTTCTCCTGCCTTCCTAGGATAGCACATTTTCAAAGTCTTTTTCCATGTAGTGAAAGGTGTTCCAGTAGCATAAATGGAGGGGTGTGTGTGTGATTAATGTTGGACCTGTTTTTTTCTCTTGGCCAACTTAGAAAGAATTTGCCTCTAGATTCCTGTGTGGAAATGCTGGCATTTTTTTTCAACACACCCAACTTCTCTCAAAGAAGATGAAGTTTCCAAAACCAAAGAATTTGAGTTCCTGGGTCAGTATCCTCTCTTGGCTTCATGCACACAGCCTTCGCTCTTGGCCATTGCCCCTTCAACCTCACTTCCTGCCCCATGGCTGGAGAAAATACAATGGCCAAGAGAGGAGGCAATGGGAGCTGGAAATGAACAGGACTTTCTACATGGGACATGAGAGACCCAAGGCTTACATGCCAGATGTAAGAGAAATCCACCTGTATATTTTGGATGGCATGGAGATAGGGCAGACTTTCTGCAAAGCTTCAATTGTTTGAAGGTGCCATAGAGGTTATGTGGTGTCTCTCTCTGTGGGGACTAGATCACCCAAATCTCTTGTCACACACAAGTTCATTACTTGGATGTAATTTATCATTCTTCCCATATGAGTAGTTCTGCACACAGATGAACATTTTTTATACCATGCCAGGGAAGTAAAATGAAAAAAGCTTATGTCTTAAGCCAGGAAAGAATGTGGGAGAGAAATGGGAAAGAGGGTTGGGCTATCTGTTGGCATTGAGTGTGTGATGTGTAGAAGACCCTGTGGTACTTAGCTCCACACAAATCACACTCCTCTGTGGCTCCCACACAGGCTCATTTGAACCATACTCTGGTTAGGGATCAAGCAGTCATCACTTCCAGCAGTAACCACCGCTGGCTTGGGACTGGAGACTGTCACAGAGGTGGATTTTGCAAGCAGGCCTTTCACAAGAGTAGGACTTCTCCAAGCAGAGCAAGGAGGCCTGGACTCTGTTCTTTGTTTCTACAATGGGATCTTCCCTTCTTCTATTGAACTGACCTCTGTTGTTCTGAAAGGGAAGGGGAAGCTCTTTTGCTGCTCCTGTTTGCTGATGCACAGGGAGAAATCATTTCAGAGCTCTAGAGCCTTGGTACGTACAAGACTTAGAAGGACTCCAGGTCGATGTGCTGTACAAAGTGTGATTTACTCTAGCATCTTGGAAAAATGCTAAGTCTTAGGGATTAAAAACCTTGTGATTTTTGTTGTTGTTGTTTTTCAAGACAGGGTTTCTCCGTGTAGTTTTGGTGCCTGTCCTGGATCTCTGTAGACCAGGTTGGTCTTGAACTCACAGAGATCCACCTGGCTCTGCCTCCCAGGTACTAGGATTAAAGGCATGCACCATTGCTGTCTAGCTAGACCTTGTGCTTTTTTTTGTTGTTGCTGATTTTTAAAGTAGCCATCTCGATTCTTTAGACATATTTCATCCTTGGAAAGCTCCTTTGTCAAACAAGCCAAACCCCTCTGCTTTCTTTCATTATAAGAAAGGCCAATCCTATTCTGGCTCTAAGAACAGAATAGGGCAAAACTAATCTTGACATAGCAGTACCTGAGGCATTCAGATGTGATGACTATTCTCTTTCCCTGAGAATGGTGTCCCCTGAATCTTGGACATTTCTGGCTCTTTTTACTGGTTCTCAAAAGACCCTTTTGCAGAACGCTCACCTTCTCTTGTCTTCATCCTTTTTCTCTGGCCATTATTCAGTTGGTCACTTTCCCCCTTCAATTTCGACTGTTAAAACTGGATCAAATCCTGTGGAATGAATGTGGTCTGTTCACATAGAATAAAAGGTTCACTTCCTTTGCTCTGGAGACTGTAAGACGCAGACTTGGGGTTTCTGTGTCATGTATCCCACGGCCTCTAATTGAGGTTTGAGTTACCCGCCCTTAAATGCTATGTCTTGCTCTCTCTCTCTCTGACACACACACACACTCTCTTGGATCTGTCTCCTTGTTTAAATTTATATAATTGATGTTTTGAAGCATCAGCTATCCCTGACATTCAAGCCTTGTAACTATCTTCTGTTGTTATTGTTATTTGTAAATCCCCAAACACTAGAGGACTTCCTGAATTTCAACCTCCTCACTCACTTTGTCACGCATGCCGCTGGCAAATAATGGTATGAGCGTGCCTCTAGGTCTGCAAGTTGGGATCTGACGTCACTGTGGCATCGGACAGTCCATCTGCAAGAGACTGCAGGATGTCTATGCCGTGACGAGTTAGAGGAAGGGTTCCTGCACAGTGGCTTCCAGAGAAGCAATATTACCTCCCACTTGCAGAGTTGCGGGTTCTACTCTCCAGCTCCACCCCAGATCTAGTCAGGCAGAAACTTAGCAGGGTGGGGCCAAGAACCTGTGGTTTTGTACACATTACAAGGCACACAGGTACCCACTCAAGTTTGGGGTGCCGTTGGTCTAGAGTATTGAGAAGGAAGGAAAGAAATCCAAGAGTACACAGACACAGACATCTGGCAATCTGATACTACTTGAGAACCACTTTAAAAACAAGCTAACTGGACTTCTTAATAACAGGGGCTGGTGTGTCTCACCAGAGAAAAATCCTCTCTGGGTTGAATCTGGCTAAATAACAAACTTGAGAGGAGGATGTGGGTCTGGTGAGTGTGGAAGTAAGGTTTCCAAGGGGCCGCAGTCTGCTGAACAGAAGTGGAGAACCTAGCAACGGGCCTCAGACCCAGGCAGAGGGAAGAAAGGATGAGTTTGGATGACCCAGTGTCCTTGGACAGTGCAGTAGTTCCCAGAGGAGATTTCAGACACTCAGACAAGGAGCAGAACAGGGTCTCATACCTCTTGTTATTCCCACAGGCCCATCTGCTCAACATCCCCAGCTGGAATTGGAAAGAGGGTGATGACGCAATATGCCTCGCGGAGCTCAAGTTGGGTTTCATAGCCCAGAGCTGTCTGGCTCAAGGCCTCTCCACAATGCTTGCCAACCTCTTCTCTATGAGGTCATTCATAAAGGTAACGTCTTGTCTTATTAGAGCACATTAGCCTAGGATTCCATTTGTCGTGGGGTTGAGTAGAGCACAGCTTAAACTCAAAACAGATCGGCGGGCTTTAACTTCTCTGGTTGAGGAGAAATTCCTTGTTACAGATTTGGGAACGAGGCCAGCTCCTTTCAAAATTATGTTTTTATTTTTATTTGGCACATCCGTGGCCATTAAATGATTGTTCAAAGCACAATCCTCTCTTTTTTTTTAGATAAACCACATGTTTATCTATCAACAAAGCCTCCGCTGTTAAAACAAAAATATGATTTATATACATTCCATATGGCACCAGAGTGCCTAAAGAAAAGAATTATCATTTTCCTCTTTTATATCAAGTGGCTGGTGGACCTCTCACTGTGTGGATAAATGCAGACCATGTGTTTGTGCTGAAGCCCAAACCCCAACAACATAATTCATTTATTTACTTCTGCACAATCAAGGAGGCCAGCAAGGCTGACATGCCATGGTTATTTGAATGGAGAGAGAGAGAGGAGGAACCGACTCTTCACCCCAAGAGACGTGCAGTCTGGATGTGTTCATCTCCCTGTCAGAGCTCACTGGGCAGCCGCTCCTAGTCTCCAGATGGCTGCTGGACTAACTCAGGGAGGGAGAATGAACTCGCTCTGTTCTCCAGGGCCCAGGGCCTTGAGTGCCTCTATAAGTCTAGGTGCCCAACTAAGCAAGCTTCTGGAGTGTGGGCAGTCAAGGTAACACACAACACCCATGAATTGTGTCACTTAGAACTGGGATGTGCCAGGCCTCTCCCCTTAGTACCTATGCCATTGGCATTACTTAGCCAGTAGGTAGTTCTCATAGTATGACATAAAGAATAACTTGTCTTGGATCTACTTCCATAACTGTAGCAGTGCTCATGGTGAATAACATCTCGAGTTAAAGTATGGTCTCTAGTGTTTATTCTGTACCCATAGACCTCAGCTCAGCAGAACTTCAAGTTCAAACCCACTTACAAAGAAAGTCACTCTGTGCCTCTAAATGTCTTCTTTAATCCAGGCTGCTTTTGTCCTGCCTAGATGAAACTGAGTGCCGAGAAATGAAAGTAGCAGGGAGGTCTTTGTGGCTGTGTTTGGGGATGGGGCACCAAAGCCAGATGTAGCCAGATGTCTCCCAGGACTCGTCTGTTCAATCCAATCCAAGGAGTCCAGCCCTAGGTTAACAAACTGTCACCAAGAGAACAGCCTTGGCTCTTTCAATGGAGCTCTGGTGGTTTTCTTCCAGCAGAGGCTTGCTCACAGGACCCAGCACGTGGTCTGAGGAACTGGGTTCTGCTTCCTTGCGTTGATGTGACATGGGCCTTGGCAGAGCCCCACCACAGATGGGGCCACTTGACATGCGTATGTTTTGATTTTGTGGTGCCTGCATGGTAACTAGATCTGCCTGTCAAGAAAATTAATAAAATGGATGTGACACTGATTCTTCAGTGTTATTACCAGCAGAGAGAACTTCTGCCTGACTTTCCTCGGGACCCTGACGGGCCTCACCTCTAAAGCCAAGGACGTCCCTTCCAGCTCTACTAATCCCATTGCCAAGTTCCTATTTAGGAAGAGCCTGTGGGAAAGGCTGGACCGGGCCCTGGTATAACTGAAAACACATTTCCCTCCCAGGGTTATATTACTACATTATTTCTGTTCAGGGCCAGCTCTGCCATGTTTGGAGGCAGCTCTCTGTATATGACCTTTTGACATAGAGGTGGTCTTTGTGTTAGAATCTGCTAAGGGCATAGCCTACAAATAACATGACTTCCTTTCCTACATTATAAAATTTAGAGTAAGGACAGTCTTACTTAATGCATTCCCCACTCTGTATTGTGATCTAAGCGTGCATATCCCTCAGTCCTAGAGCCGTCGTCTCTTTCAGGACTTGGTGAAAACCATACTGTTATCCTATCCTAGGTGTCTTTTCCGTGTTATTGCAAAGCATTTGCTTGTTTTGTTTGGGCATGAGTGCAGGTGGGGAAGGGGATCTGTAAATGGATTCTTGTTTACAGAAATCACTGCCTTCCTCAGCGGGCCCATATCCTATGGTAGAGAATTCCCAGCACTTCCACCTGGAGGATACTTTGGCAATACTTCATCCTTTGGGAACACTTAGTGTTTCTGGAAAGCCAAAGGGAGATGTGAGCTCACCTTCTCCCTTGCCTTGGGCAAATTGTATCTGTTTCCTAGTTCTGCAGATTACAGTATACTCTGCCTCTGCTGGAGGAAGGAAGATGAGCAAGACTCCAGCTGGGTCACAGGCAGAAGCACAGTGGCTCTCATTGGGGCCTTTTATTACGTATGGGACTTAAAAGTCCAAAACCCAAGCTAGGAAGGTTTAACAGAAGAAAGAGGTGCCGCTAGAACACAGAACTTACGAAAGGGGCCCAGACTGGATGAGAAGAAATTTATAGGAATAATTACTTCCCCCTCTACCAGTCACTTTCAAAGATCCCAACCGAGGGCCCCCAACCCATCGCCCGCTCAGACCTAATGTTCATTTGGATATGTTACCTCTTAATTGACCTAAATATTTTTGAATGGATTAATATTTTTAACCTGCCCTTTTAGGAGTAATGAATTCTTTAACTTTGGTAATTACTGTAGAAAGTTTTGGCTTTTTGTCTATTTCCCCCATGGTTACACCTCATTAATTGATTCTGTTCATGCTTCAATGCATTTCCCCTACTGTTCAGATGTGTTGGTATTTAAATCCACACTAACCATACCTCTGATGCCATTCAGAAAGAGGCCCAGGTTGGTATCCAGGACTCCTATAGCTCCTTGGCTGTTTGCAGGGCAGGATAAGCATTTTTTTTTTCAGCAAGAATTCATTTTCATTCTTGATGTCTCTTAATCAGAGCCAGCAGATGTTGTGGTGCCTGTGACTTATCTCCTGGCCTGGGACATCCTGTTTACACCCCACCCTCTGATCTCCTTCCACTGGCCTCTCCAATTTCAGGGAGAGTCTCCTTAATGTCTTCTGGAAAGACCAAGACAATGGGCTTGTTTAGCCTTGTCTGCTGTGGCCTCGGCCCCGAATAAGTGGCTCACACATTAAGACCATTGATTTGGGAGTTTTGTTCTTGTTTTTTAGTCTATGTAGTTTCAACTTCCTGTTCAGCCTATAGAGTTTCAACTTGAGCCTTGACCCTCCATTTTTATGAATTGGGCTGTTAGTTTTACTAGAAGAAAGTATTCTTGGCATGATGAATTGTGCATTTGTGTACGTGCTAGTTTCCCTATGAAACTGATTGACTCTTAAAACTGCTTCTCATTCAACACTGAAACGTCCAACTAAGGACATTAAACTAGGTTTCACAATTGCCAGTTATTTTAACTCTGCTAATTTGTCATTTTACACACACACACACACACACACACACACACACACACACACACACACACACAGTGTACCCTGAAGCATGGCATGTAATCTGCAATTTCTTTGTAAAGGAAGTCAGTTATGATAATGGAGAGAACATGTAACATTAATGTGGCAGTTGAAAGAAGAAAATGCCCTCCATGAGCTCAGAGAGTTGAACACTTGGTTCCCAGTTGGTGGTACTGTTTGGGAAGGTTAAAGGAGGTGCAGCCACGCTGCAGGAAGTACGTCACTGGGGGCGGGCTTCGAGAGCTCATAGCCTCACTTCCTTCCGCTTCACTCTCTCTGCATTGTGCTTCTGGTTGAAGAAGGGATCTCTCAGCGTCCAGCTTTAGCTGCCATGCCTGCCTATTGTAGCCATGCCTCTCCATCGTGATGGACTTTCCCCCTGACACTGGAAACCAAATAAATGCTCCCTTTTATAAGTTGTCTTGATCATGATATTCTGGCATGCCCTTTTATAAGTTGTCTTGATCATGATATTCTGGCATGGCAACAGAAAAGTCATACAGTAGAGTTTCATATTATTTTGTTATTTTTCTTGTTTTATAAGATCTGGAAATCCCGAGTGGATTGTACTTTGTACTGAGCACAGCAAAGCTTTCTCTGGTGCTCCTTCTATGCCTAAGTGGGGAAGCACTGGAGGAGTGTGCCTCATAATCTTCAGACTGCTGACTGGTTGAGGTGGTCTTGGCTAAACACATAAACCATTGGTTCCTTGTTGTTTTTCCTACACAGTGAGGTCACTTTTCATCAATACATAGTTCTGGCACTAGTTGTAGTTAAGGGAACCATGTTTTTTTTGTTTTGTTTTTGAGACAGGATCTTACTATGTTACACAGGCAGGCCTTATACTGTTGGACTTAATCCATCTTTCAGCTTCATCCAGGGATGTGCCACTATGCCCAAGTGAATCGTTTTAGTATCTTTAGTTTGGATTATATTTGTGCACAGGTGAGTGTTTGTACAAGTTCATGTATAAAAATAATCTGGTTTAGGAGCTGGAAATATAAAGACCTTTGAATAATTGTCCAAATGTATGGAATTCTAACACTTTTAAAATCTTGAACTTAATACTTTATATTATTTTATTTTACTCTCCTAATGCCCTACACAAACTTGGCACTGTCATTGGCCACCTCACTTTATGGGGGCAGACACTGTGCAGTCAAAGAAGTTCAGGCATCCACATGAGGGCAGGTAGCACAGAATTGACAAACCCAAGGAATTGGTTCCCGGTTTGTCCTTGAGGATACCAAAAGGAAATGAAGGATGAGATGATTTCTTAGCAAGTATAACCAACGTAGTCTGAGACTTAGTTTCTGGGATTCATTTTATGGAAACCATTGATTCAATAGAGATTCCAGAGGCACATATATGCCAACACACAAAATATTGATGTACTTATGTGCTTATGGCTTGGAAGCACTGCTAAGATTCTGGAAGTCTCTGTTCTGATGGGGAACAGGTGGACACATGTTTACATAGCTCTGTCAATGAGGCCTGTTCATCTTTCTCTCTGGCCAGCTCTGTAAAGGCCACAGTCAATGCATCAGACTAGTTCACTTAGATTAGACCATGAGAGATCAAGAAAGGACTAGGCTCTCAAGACGACTGGTTTAAGAAGGTTCTTCTGGGAAAAGGCAAGTGAACCAGGGCTCTCTGGCAAAACAGAACCAATTGTGTATGTGATGTGTGAATGTGCATGTATATACATGTAGTCATGTGTCATATAATGGCATTTCATTCAGTGGCAGACTCAGTATACAGTAGGAGTCCCATGTGTGGTGATGTCATTCTCTTCTTGGTTTTTATAAGTCCATTCTTTGATGTTTACAAGATAAAATTATCTACTAAAGCCTTTTTCACTTGTGTCCCCATCATTAATCAATGAATGCCTCTATCATATATATATATATAATCAATAGAGGGAGATACTGATTACAACAGGTTGATTGACTTGACATGAAAACTGAGTCACAACATCTGCACTGGAACCGCTGGAGAGCTGCAGGGATAGTGTCAATCAGTTTGAAATAGGGAGGCTTAGTATAGGTTTCCATGCAGATACAAAGTTGGGCAGAGACCCATGTCCCAGTTCAAGACCATAAAGCAAAGAGAACAGATTTCTAATGACTCCTAGTTGTGTTCCATCAGAGCTTCTGATACTCTGGATATGACTCATCCACAGTGGGAAGGTAATCTCCTTTACTCCACCACCTCAAATACTAATCTCATTCAGAAACACCTTCACAGCTATGTCTAGAACAATAACCAAGTATCTGGGAACTTCATGACCCAATCAAGTTAACACAGACAATTAGCTGTCACAGCCACCCACTCTTCCTTCCTGATGGGCCTAAACTCTACAGCCAATGTCTAGGTCAGCATGCCAGAAGCATAGCTCATCATTTTGTGGGAGTGTGGGGATTGTCAGGATCTCTGTTCAGGCCAGAGTTGCAGGTGATAAGCAGATAAGGTGATCAAGGAGCAAATGCTAAGAAAGAGTTTGTCTCAGGACATAAACCCAACTAGTAGACGCTTGTGATTTATAAATGCTGTTGACTCCACTACCTGTGGGTGATGCCACTCCAAGCATAAATGACTTCAAGAGAATGGGATGTCTTCACTGTAGCAGGAATCTTAAAGAGTTCTTATTAATAAAATCAAACCTGAACCAGGTATTGGGGTGAACTGGAAGATCAGAGAACCAGAACAAGCCACAGCTATCTCACCTCGCTGGATCCTCAACTGGTCTTGTTTCCTCAGACTGGAGGCCTCTGAGTCCTCATCCAGAATGGGTCTCAGCTGAATTGCTGCTAGAAGCCTGAAAGCTTAACCAGCCAAATGCCTAACCAGCCAAATGCTCCTAGTTTCTGGTCCTCATGCCTTATATACCTTTCTGCTTTCTACCACCATTCCCTGGGATTAAAGGCATGAGTCACCATGCTTGGCTGTATCCTTGAACACATGGATTTCTGCCTCTGGAACACTAGGATTAAAGGCGCGTGCTACCACTGCCTATCCTCTATGTTTAATATTGTGGCTGTTCTGTCTCTGACCCCAGATAAGTTTATTAGAGTGCACAATATTTTGGGGAGCACAATACCACCACACTTCACAGATTCTTATCTGTGGAAAGCAGTTCCCAATACAACTACTCTTACTTCTTTAGGAATATAAAATATTTTAATATCCTTTCAGTATTTCACAGATTTATGCCTCCAATTACAACCCAGCAATCTCCATGAAGCTGTCACTCAGCATTCCCCTTTGAGTGCTGCATCTCCTCTCAGACTTAGCGTTTCTAGAACTGAGTCCCTGTTCTTGTCTGTGAGGCTGCCCTGCTCCATGTCACCATTCACAACTGACAATGCCATCCTTCCTAATACTCAGCTTTGGAGTCATCTTAGATTCCCCTCCCCCAACCCTCCTCAAGCCCTAGATTAAACTCAGCATGCCACCTTGATTGGACTTTGAAAACAGTCCCCAAATCTGAGAACTTCCCACCAACTTCATTTTTACTGCTAGATCCAAAGAACCACCATCTTTTAGATACCAACCTTCTAGATGTTCAAGTCTAGACTCAGTGTGTTTTCTCAGTCTTTTCAAGCATGAATCAGAACATGTCAGCCTTTTGCATAATGCCACCCATGGCATCCAATCTCCTCAAAACCAAAATTGTAGCCTTGTCTGGCAGGTGCTAAGCATCCAGGTTCCCGTGGTCTTGCTGATCCCAGCGTCCCAAGTGCTATCCTGAACCTTGTGTCCCTCACATTCCCTATACTGGCTGAGGACTTATACTTGCTGTGTTCTCTCCATCCAGAGTGTCCTTTCCCTAAGCAGATGCTTAACCTCTATCAAACTCTTCTTGTCTTTACTCAAAATAAAATTCTCAGCGAGACCATCTTCAAAAACATCAGAATGTTTTTTTTGTAAAGAGATTAAAAACAAACCTTTAATTATAGTATGCAAACAGGTATTTGTAATAAATGTTTAATTTGTTAAATATACATCACCTCAACACTCCCATGTATCCGGGGCACAGATTAAGAAACAGAACATTATTGGTACCCTAAGAATTCTCACTTATTTTCTAAGTCAGGTAATTGGGCTCTGTTTCTGAATCATCTGGTCGAGAATTTACATCTCTATCACATTGAACTCTCCAATCTATAAAGATTGGTCAGCACTTCTTTGTGTTTTGTTTTGTTTTGTTTTTCTTGTGGTGCTCTGAATCAAACCTAAGACCTTGCACATGCCAGGTAGGCACCCTGCCACAAAACTGCACAGCCAATGGATTTTTTTTTTTGAGACAGGGTCTTATTATATACTTTGGGTTAGTCTCCAACTCATGATCTTCCGCTTCTACCTCCTGAGTGCTAAGACTACAGGCATGCACCAGCATCCCCCTCAGTACACCATCTAGTAAGGGGCGCTTGGTGTTTCAGTTGCTTCTCTGGCAAATTGTAGGACAATCAAGAAGAAACTAAGTTTAGAACATTTTTCTGGGGCTTTGTGGGTTGCTTAGTGGGCAGATGTCACATGTCCCCCTGTTCTCTAGGAAGGATATAGGTGTTCTTCTCTCCCTAGGGTGATAAAATTTCCATGTGGTAAAACAACTGAATTCCATTTTAGAAATCTCCATTACCCTAGGCTGCACACTCCATACACACAGGTCTCCTTTATCCTCCTGGCTTTGTCTATTTGTCTACACCCTGGCTATGGCCTTTTTCCTTGTTTACTTCTCTTTTTCCTCCTTCATAAAACGGAGACACTGTTAAGCCAGGGCTACTTGCCGGAGCCGTACTAACGAGCTAGCTACAGACTGGCAGCAGGTGCTCAATCAATGTATCTTAAATAAATGAATGAACGAATGGACTTCAGCTTAGCCTAGCAAGCCTGAGTTACAGATAGCTGAGTGTGGGGCCCAGACTAACAGGGACTTACAATTTGGTATAATTTGGGTTCTGAAATGTCTTCCTCTGCTACTGTATGTGGTTCACTGGCCCAATTAAAGAGCTTCGGCTCAGCATAGAAGCTTGAAATGCAAAGCTTTATAATCCTTGGCAAGGCTTGCAAAGAAGCTGGTTAGATTTGGTTATAAACCATCTTGACTGCCAGAAAATATAGTCAGTGTGTTGTTTAAATTCACAAATCAAAATAAACACCCCCTAAATTGAAATACATTTGCTAAATCTCAGTATCCCATTTGGGCCAGCATGATCATGCATCTTTTTTTTTTCCCCCTTCCTACTTTAGTCTCTTTAGATCAGAGGCCTTGCCACAAGATGTTACCTCCTCCAGCATCACCATCACTGCCCACGATCTCTCACGCCCAACTTACAGTTGAGTAGCTTCCATGCAAACTATTTCAAATAAAGAGAGAAGCAATCCATGAGCTATTAACAGGGATTCCATTCCCCGATGGCCCTGGTAATTTCTAGAACATTGAATTAAGGAGTTCTCAGACCTTTACAAATTCTCAAGGCAAACATTATTAGCAAAGAGAAGGCCGTGCAGCATGTAAGAAGATTGCCAGAAAATGTCAATGGAACTTCTGAATAAAATGAAAGAAGCTTCCACCCTCTGTCGAGCTTCCCCCACTCCCTCCCTCTAACATGATTAGAAAGTCATTTCATGTGTCTTATGTGCTCGGTCAGTCAAAGGCAAACCTATGTGATTGATGGTGACAGGGAACACATTTAACTCATTATTCTTTACTTTGCAGCAAAATGATTTGTGTAAACTGTCTGCCTAGCATTAAAGGTAAAACAAACTCAGAAACCCCAAAATGTTATATTTTCATCTAATATTTTCCTTTTGGTTTTATAGCTGTAATCGCATATGGATTCTTTTATTTAGTTCTTGGCGTGGACTGAACAAAGGGGAAGGCAGGGCAGAAAGATTACATAACACACACAGAGAGTCCTCGCTCAGGGAGTGTGGAGCCATGAAAGCCACAACAGTCAGGACTTAATGTGACAACCCAGGAGAAGCTGTGGTTCTCTCTGGCCCTCATCATCTACCAGGATGTTGTCACTGAAGTGCAATGAGGAGCATCTCCTTGGTCAAGCCTGTTGACGTTCAACAGAGCCCTTTCAGAAATTATTGGCCCTCAATTAATTGCATGTGTTCCTATGTATTGCTCATCATCACAGGCTTTGTCCACCTGACTTCCCTGCTCTTCCAGCTGCTGCCTCCTCCTTCTCTCCTCCTCTTCCTCTCCTCCTCTTCCTTTTCTTTCTCCTTCTCACCTCCCCCTACTGTTAGTAATAATTCAAGTAAGAAATCTCCAAACGATATATAAACCATAAGGAGTATAACCTCAGATTCACTTAAGTCCATTGGTCAGTGACACAGCCATACCTTGTGTGAGTCCATGCAGAGCAGTGAGAAGGAGTTTAGAACTTTCAGTCAACTCCTCTAGGCATCTGGGAGAAGAAACACAGGAATTGCCACTGAATTAATACACTGGGTATTTTGTCATGAACTTCAGATGCAGTGGAGTCCTCTCAGTTTGCATAGCCCTTTTTGGGTTACAAGTTTCATGGCTTTTTATTTTTTACTTTTAAGTTTGTGTGCGCGCCTGACTGCGTTTGCACCAGGTGTGTGTGTGTGTGTGTGTGTGTGTGTGTGTGTGTGTGTGTGTGTGTGTGTATGCATTGTCCACAAAGGCTAGAGAGTGGAGGAGATCAGATCTCCCGGAGTTGGAGTTGTGGGTGCTTGTGAGCTTCCCAGTATGGGTGCTGGGAACTAAGCTCAGGTCCTTTGCAAGGGCAGCTAGTGCTTTTCAATGCTGAGCCATCCCTCCAGCCACAAGACAAACATGTTTACTGAAATTAATTTTTATTTCACCAGAAGACTAAGCATTTTTTTCAATGATACATAGAAAACCTGATAAGCACAAAGTAGCTAAAATCTCTGACCGAAGGAAGCGACTCAGGGTTGGTCTTTCTTTGAGGGTGAGAAATCACTGAAGACTCTCACTCTGGGCTGTCCAGCTGGGTGGGGAATGGTAGAGCTAGGACTAGCCCTTCACCAAATGATGCTAACTAACTCATTCCTTCACCCACTAGTATATGCTGATTCCCCTAGAGAAGTGTCTCAGTTGCAAACCCTGCTCACTTTTATGTTCAAATCAATAGCTTCTAAGAACAGAAATTACTTGGCAATGTTTGTAAGAGTAGTACCCTAGACTTTCTATCAATTCCGTCAAGCTATGCAATCTAAAAATTAAAATAGTTTCTGGGATAGAGGGAGGGCACTGCATTTAGGAGGACATGCTCTTCTTGCAGAGGACCTGGGCTCAGTTTCCAGCACCCATATGGGGCAGCTCAAAAAAAAAAAAGTCTGTAACTCCAGTTCCAGAGATTCTGATGCCCTCCGGCCTCTGTGGACACTGCACTTAGATGGTATACATAGAGGCAGGCAGGCGCTCTCGCACATACACAGAAATAGAATTTCAGAATAAGACAGTTCTCCAAGGTAGGAGACTCATATTCTTCCCCCTTTCCTATTCTTCCCCCTTTCCTCAGTGGTACATTAGTGTGAAGATGACCCAGGAATGTGTGTCTTCTGAGACTATGATGGGAATATGGGGGGATTTGTTAAGTGGTTTACCAAACAGGAAAAGGGTTTGGTGATCTATTTGTTGAGAGGGGAGCGTGTAAGAAAGATAAAAACCCTGGTCCTGACCATCTGTACAAGGGTGAGTGTCGAGTGTGTCAGAGAGCAGCAGAGGAGGCTTCCGGCATGCAGAAAGACGTCAGGAAAGGGGGAGCCAGAGCCGGAAGGGTTAAGTAGTGTAACAAAAAGCGAAAAAGAAATTTTCTAGGAGAAAAAAATTGTGTCCAGCCCCAATCCTCTCGGAGCTCTTCTGATCATAATAAAAGAATTCAAGTGACTCAGACAATTTGGGGGCCGGGGGGTGAAGCTGTGAAGTAAGAAATCCCCAACGTTAGTGGAGAAATCTTCTTGCTCGACCCAGCATTTCTTTGGCTGTTTTCCATTACAGGAAAAATCTTTAAGTATGTGGTCCCACAAGGACTCGGGAATGACTCCTCGCATCCAAGTCCAGTGCCACATAGTTTAACACATATGTGTAGAGCCATATATCACCTCATTACAGAGTATAGAGTAGTTTCAAATCCCCACATTGCCTTATGTTTCACTCTCACTTTGGGTTACAAATTAAGACTCCCTTAACCCTTAGCCTCTGAGGCAGTGATCCATTCTCTTTCAGGGCAGGTCCATGTTTTCCAGTGAGTCTTATACTAGTGTCATGCAACAGATTCCTTGTCTTCCAGAATCTTTTTGGGTTTTGTTTGTTTGTTTTTAGCTCCATCTAGGTTGTTGCAGGTATCAAGACCTCATTCCTTTTGATTATGAATGATACGACATTTCTGTGGATGTACAAGAGTTTATCAATTCATTCATGAAAGGACAGCATTAGCTGTTCCTGGGCTTTTTTCTTTATTGGAGGGGGATAATAAGAAGAGTTGACATCAATATTTGTATGGAAGTTAGTGTGAGTAAATGCCTAGAAATAGAATTTCCAGTTTATAAGTTTCTGTTTCACTTGAAAAGAAATTGTCAAATCATTAGCCACAAAGTCTGTACCATTTATATCCCCTCCAACTGAGCCCAAGTCAAAACATCCTTCTTTAAGTTGTTCTAGCCGGGATTTTTGTCACAGCTGTGAGAAAATTAATACAGGTGCGAACTCAGCCTACTATAGTTTGGTCCATGGATTATTTAGAAGTGTGTTGCTTAATTTCCAATATGGGGTCCAAAGGGTCCCACATCTTTTCCCAAATTTTAGAATATTTGTACACACATACTGAAATATCTTTGGGTGACACTCAAACCAAACTACAAAATTCACTTATGTTTGACATGTATTTTACATGTATGACCCAAAGGGAATTTATGCAGTTGTCAATTGATTCTGAACATGAAAGTGTTTCATGGGATAGATTTTATGTTTCTTCTCGTGATATCATGCCAGTGTTACAAATTTTTCAGATTTTGAAGTGCTTTGGAGTTTTGCAGATTAGGGATGTTTAACTTGTGAACATTTGCACTATTGAGTTCTTTTGATGAACTTACTGTTTCCCTGTAAAATGTTGTCTCAATTTGTCCTTGTTAATTTCCCTCATTTTAAAGACTAGTTCGGATATTGGTTCCTATAGGCACTAAACATTTTATTTTGTAGTGCTTTGTTGAAAAGGTCTATCTCCCCTTTTCTTTGGGTTGAGGCTCAGAACCAGGGCCTCAAACATGCCAGGCAGGTGCTCCACCTCTGAACTGTATTCCCCTACCCCAGATGCATCATGATGTTGAACCCAGCTACATCATGAAACTCTAAGTGATTTCCTTTTATATACCCCATAAGTAGGTCATTTTTTAAAAGTCTATTCTGTGAATTTTTGTTCATCCATGGATTGTGTTAAACCATTTATTTATGAGTCAAAAAAAACCCAGTGTATTTGAATTTGGTCTTAATATTTTATTAGTTGCTTTCTGATTGGTTCCTGTGTTTTAGCCCTCCTCTTTCATGTCTTATATGAGGTTATTTGGATACTGTCTTGTGAGCTATTTTAATTAATTTATTAGTAAAGTTAATAAATATGAAGACTGTATACCCATCTTTAATAATTGTATATATAAACATTACATGTCTTGTGTAGCCACTATACAGACCAGCCCTGCTATTGTTAGTGACTGTTTTTATTCCAGAATTTTAATGCCCTATTTCATCTGTGGTATTTCTCTAGCATACTTAGCTTTCATACACATACCTATTGAAATGTAATATAGAAACTTTATATATCAGTCTGACCCCTTATCATCTCCATTAGCATGGTATTGTGTTATGCATCACATAGTTGGGTGGTGGTGTACAATGTATCAAGCATCAAATGTGGTCTTTGGTAGTGATCCCAATGCTTGCAATCTCCAGGTTTATGTGTATTGCTGGTGGCCCAGCTCTTCTGCTGTCATTCCCACTCTGTCAGCTTTGACAGTGAGTTCTGTGTGAGCCTCCATTCCTGGAGAACACTTTTAGTGGAGATAGAGTTCGCGTTCACAGTTCTTCTCTTCCAGCACCATGATAAATGTTCTTCTTGTTTCCTTGGTTTCTGGTGAGAAGTCCTTAGTCACCTGGCTCCTGTGAGCCATTGGGGTAGCTTTGCTCTGGATGCCCCCAACGCATCTCTTTCCCCAGGTATCTATTGTGTCTCTAATGTGACTGAGATTCTTGAAATGCTAGCCTTTTCTTTTTTCTCCCATTACCCATCCTCCCCCTTTTCCCTCCTACGATTCTCACATCATGAATGATGGATCCTTTTTTTATGTTCCACAAGACTCAAACTTCACTTGAATTATTTTTTAAATCTTCATTCTATCAAAACCATCAAGTGAATATTTTAGTGATGGTAGTTTTCAACTCTGGATTTTCTATTTGATTCTTTCTTAACATTTATTTATTTGATTGTTTATTCAATCATTCATGTGTGTGTGTGTGTGTGTGTGTGTGTGTGTGTGTGTGTGTGTGTGTGTATGTGTGTGTGTGTGCAAGTATGTACACAAAGGCCAGATGTGGCAATGAGTATCCTTCTCTGTCACTCTGTACCTATTTTGTGTGAGACACAGTCTCTCCCTGAACCTGGAGCTCACGTTTTCTGTATAGGCTGGAATGTAGCCTATACAAAAGCCCCCATGTTTCTCCTGTCTCTGCCCCTTAAGATCTTACATGGGACATCCAGCTTGTTACATGGTGCCGGGATTTGAACTCTAGTTCTTATAAGCCATCTCTCTGTCCAGCCCCAATTCTTGTCTTTCTTTACTATGGGTTTTTGTCTTTATGTTTTATTTTATTTTACAAATGTGATCTCCTTTAGAGCATTTCTATGAGTACTGCATTGCATTGTCAGCTCATTCCAGTATCTTTTGTCATGGAAATACTGACGTCTGCCAATTGTCTTCCCATGAAAGCTGAAATTTTTCTTGGTTATTCTTACTCTTTATTGTATCCTAGACATTTTTATTATTTTATCATCAACCTCTGAATCTTATGAAGTTTTGGTCAGCATCTAATTGAGTTTGATTTAGGCTACAAGTGCTTTGTGAATTCCAGCTTTGTATTTGATTTTAAATCCTTAGCTCTGCTGTTTGGATCTGTCCTGTGTTGGCTTTAGGCTGTGGGTGGTGGTTTAGCTCTCAAAGCTGTATCTATAGTGAAAAGTAGGTTCTTCCCAGACACAATATAGGGTAAACCCGTGAGTTCAGAAAGTCCTAAGGGGCTGCTTTTCCAAGCTCTTTCTCTCTGATCTCTGCCATGCTTACGGATTCTATGTGTCCTTCCTTCCTTGATGCTATAGCCAGGAAACGGGTGAGATTTTGGATATTCTGCTTCGTATACTTTTTACATCCATGTCTGCATTTGGGGTTGACTAGTCGAAAGGAGAGACAAGAAATAACAGTCCTTCATTTTCATTCTCTTGGGACCAAGGTCCTGTGGAAGCCTTGGCTACTTCCTTTAGCCTTCTCCTGGCTTGTATTGCCACACCGGCTGCTCTTCCCTTTGGATGACTTGGGTCCAAGGCACAAAAATAAGTAGCTGGTAAGAATGGGAAAACAACGTTGACCTCCCCCATTCTCTCTGAGTATGAGTCATTCCCTTTTGTGTTCCCAGAGCCACAACGGAGACTTCGAGAACTTTCTCTGTCCACAGTATGGTGGCCACTTTTGGGTTTCGTATTGCCTTTAAGTCACTCCAGAGGATGCCAGGGGGAACGATGGCAATGTGCTGTTGCTTTGGTGGTATTTGCAACTGCAGTCTGCTTCCTAAGCCTCCTCGCTATCGCATATTGCTCAGAGTCTTGAAGTAGAAACTCAGGCGTTTTGTCTGGGACTTATCGTGGCATTCAGAGCATGTAGGCTGTGTTTACCACAAACCGCCCCCCAGGACTAGGAACTCACCTGTCTCTTCAGAGACTGGTCTCGCTTTGTCCTATGCCTCTAAAACAACGAGAATATTGCCTCTTGTGCATCAACACTATCTATTCTAGCATGTCAGTAATTATTCTCTTTGGGGAGAGCTTGAACTAATCCACCTTTGGCCAGTGGCTGTGAATATCCAAACATGATAAGCTCCTGGACAGGTGACAGCAAGGTATCTCCTGGTAGAACAATGTGGGATGGCTGTTTCAACTGCAAACCCATTTGGCTGACTTAGAGAAATGTTGGGACATCAGTAAAAAGGTGCTGAGATCAATTTAAGTATCCATCTGCCATCTTGAAAAATGGCATTCCATAAAACCTTTCAACTGGGGATATTTTTTTGTAGTTTTTACCATTAACTGCCACATGTATTTCATGGCAACAAGAGTGATACGGTCCCCTTGGTTGGTGTTTCAAGTTCACAGAGATACTGATGTCCTGTCTTGAGGACAGTAGCCTGTGAACACTAGGGGATGGAAAGTGGATGGAATGAACTGTGAGTTAGAAATACGACTTCTTATTTTTTCCATATCCTGTTTATAGACAGGCTATTTCTGTCCACTGAGAAGTAGCATGCCTCTGTGCCCATGGAATCTGCTGTATAAGAGGTCTCACTGTTCACTCTGCATGCTGGTTTCTTTCTCATCACTGACCAAATACCCAACAGAAACAAACGACAGTTCGGCTTATGGTTTCTGAAGGTTCGGTCCCCATTTGCTTGGTTCTGTGTGCACAGACAGGACTTAATGGTGGAAGGAACAGACTGTGGAGACGTGTTCACTGTGTGGCTAACAAGGAAGCAGATGGTACAACAGGAAGTAGCTATGGATAATACTCTCCCAAGAGCCCTTCCCCAGTGACATACTTCTTCAGACAGGCCTCACAGCTCAAAGTCTTAACAACCTCCTCAAAAACATCCTCAACAGCTGGGAACTATGTGTTCACCAAGATGAGAATGGGGTGAGATTTCATATTTATACCATCACCAGTCCTTCCACAGCTGTCTGTGCTTGTTCCTAGCTTCCATGTTTATAGCATTTGTCTTTAGGACAGTGAGTCCATCCCTTCCATTTCCTTTTGCTTTCATTTAAGGGCTTTGCTCTGCTTCCTTGTTTCAGCTAGCATTTCTTTGCCAATGAGAAGGCCAGCTCCATTACAGATAGGTGTTTTCCCTTTTTCTTTAGTAGGTTAGCAAAGGAAAGATCCAGCCAAGGAAGAATACTTGGTATCCCTCTCAGAGTGGGGTTAGGTATCCAGTCTAACTGTGATTAGAAGGGCCCATCCGCAGGTCTCAGTGCATATGTATCTGTTTCTCTGTGCACAGATACGTGTACATCAGTGTGATAGCCAAGTTTACCACGACAGCCCACACCCTTTCTGTTCACTCCTGTTTGTGAAGTGTGGGCCACTTGGCTGGCATGCAGTGGGCAAGGGGAGAAGGTGGAAACGATGGCCAGCCTAGTTGAGGATGTGTTTTTCTGTGAGATTTGGGGTACGTTATTCTGTATCTAATCTTAAATTTTCTGGCAAAATAAAAAGAAAAGCTTAAGGTTGGTGGAAAATTAGCAATGCATAAAAAGCTCCCAACCCTTGGTCCATAAACCCTGTCCTCCTTAGGAGCAGGTGGCAGGTCCTGTTTAGGTTTGTCCTTGTAAATGACACTACAGACTAGGTTAGCATTGAGTCACTGGTAGAAGATAAAGGGCAAAGCATGATTATCTGATTGTGCTCCAACGTGGCATGAAACATCTCTACCCATAATGTTCACAATCTTATGTCACTGACATTTTTATAGATGACTGATCTTGGGTGAGGTCCCTTAAACCCTCTGTGGGAAGATACGGGGTTGGCAGAATTTTCTGACTGAGTTCATTTGCTCAGCCAGCAGCTTGGCTCATCAGCCTAAACAGCACCAATCCCCCAAACCCTTTAACCTTTCTGCCAGTCGCCCACCTCCTCAAGGATTCCTGATTTTACCTGTGTACTCATAGATGAAAACAAGACATAGCTCTTGGCCTTTCTCTAAGCCTCTGAACCAGTGGCGATTTGCTGAGTTTTCTGCCCCCCCCCCCCCCCCCCCCCCCCCGTGTTAATGAGAACCCATCCAGCAGGTGCAGCCACTGGCAGGGAAAACTGCTGTATGTTGGAAGGAGCTACCTGCCGAGGACTCAGGGAAGGGTGCGATCTCCCAGGCCCCGATCTTGAAATACATTATCCACTTGAACTTGCTCATGGGTCCAGTGAGCCTTGGGGGAGAAGTGAACCCTCCTTGCCAGAGAGGACCATCCCAATTTCTCCTCTTCATCTCGAATTGGAATGCCAGCTGCATAATGGGGGCCAGCCTGGGAGTTTCTTGGGCACACCAAATGGTAACATATGCTAAAACCTCCCTAGAAATGCAGCAAGGAGGAGAAAAATATACTCCCTGGAACTTTCTCAGGAGGCATCCATTCTGTGGTTAGATGGAATACTCCAGTAAGCTAACTGGGGTGTGGGAGGATTGAGTCTTCTTTTTCCAAGAGGCATGTAGCAGTAGATATTGTCTCCCTTGCTCTCTAGGAGGCTCAGGTTGGCTGGCTTGCAAACCTTAGCAGAGCAGAAAATGCAAAAGGAGTCCAGAATTGAATTATTGGATCAGTAAGGCTAAAGTTGCTGGGTTTTAATTAATTAATTTTTTTTAAAAATTCTATCTGGTATTTGACCTCTTCTCAAAATGAAGCCAAAGATGTATTTAATAAATACTAGTGTTTGAGGTCCCAGGAGATAGTGGTCAGTAAAGTGATGAGGCCCGGATTCTAATCCCTGGAACCAAGTTTAAAAAAAAAAAAATAGAAATAAACAGAAAAATAGAACCTGGAAAGAAAGCAGTTAAGAACACTGGTTTCTCTTCCAGAGGACCTGGGTTCAATACCCAGACCATACATGGTAACTTACAACTGTATATATCTCTAATCTTGGGAGTCCAACACCCTCCTCTGGCTTTCCTGGCCACTGTGCACATCCAGACATGCATGCAGGCAAAGAGAGGGCAAATGGGAAGAGAACACATGGTAGCACATCTCTAGGGAAGTAGAGATGCTGGGTCTAGATGCTTGGTGAGTCCCAGGCCATGGAGAGATCATGTATCCAAAAAAAAATGTAGATGGCATTTGAGGAACAACACCCAAGGCTATCCACTTGTCTCTACATGCATGCACGTGCACACACACACACACACACACACACACACACACACACACACACACGCATATGTACCTCCAGACATGCATACACACAAAGGATGTACACACACCCACAGTATTTGGAAAATTGCTAGTTTATTAGCATGCCCATCATGTGGGGTGAAAATTTGCTAGGTATCAGTTCAGCATGAGCCCAGGAAGTAAGGATATAAGGACGAAGGCCATTTAATAGGGAGATGAGAGATAAAAGTGGAGCAGAGGGAAAATGTTGAGATTAAGCAGCATATCTAAACCCAGACTCATCCCATTTCATTCTGGCCATCAAAGTCTTATTAGCTTCATGCTTCTTTTAGAACTGTAAACTCATATTGCCTGGTTACTCTTCACATCAGAGGATGCTAACCTAGGCCATCCTGCATCCTATTAACATGTTTTGGGAGACTGTCATCTTTTCCAAGTATCTAACTCCTCTCTCACTACCATGTTTGCTCAGGGCCATTAGAAAAGTCTGTAGAGGATAGGAAGCTCTTCTGTAGAGTTCTACTGCTTTTCCTTAATCCATAGGACCATTCAATGAGCAGTGATATTCTAGCCCTTTATAGCAGGAGCTCTATAATGGAAAGTCATGGATCACAGGCCCCACATCACATTGGCTCACAGTCCTTTGAACAATAGAAACACCTTCATCATCATCGTCACCACCACCACCATCGCCATCGTCACTACTACTCATCCTGCACCGTGACAGCTGCCATTTATAGAACATCTACAAAGGGACACTGAATAAACGACACAGTGTGACTATGTCACATGCATTTGCCAGGCCCAGTGTTCAGCACTTTGCATGTATCACCTCATTTGAACTGCCTTCCTAGAGGTGAACACTTATGCTACTGTCATTTTGCAGGTAAGCAAGGTTATGCAGCTTGGCTGAGGGACAGGAGGCTGAGATTTGAAGCCAGGGTTTTCCTAGGCATAGATGCTTCTGTACTTGGTTACTCCAATCAGTGGGCACTCAGAATTGTGGCTACCCTTCTCCCAAAAAGGAAATTGCTAAACCCAGCTAAATACCACAGTAATTTGTATATTGCTCACTTGCACTCTCCAAATCAGATGCCTTTGTGTTGAGGTTGAAAACTCACTCTGTGAAGCTGCAGAGGCACCATGTTTAGCTTCCTGTGAGAATATTCTCTAACTGGCAAGAGATTGTCCAGATAACAATGAGTACACAATAACCCTGGTGACTCTGCCTTTGATACCTGGCTCACAAATAACCCATTTGGCTTCCCAATCACCCTGATACCTAAAACCAGCACAATTTATGCTTGAGGCTGCAATGGCTCTGTTCAGCCAGAAAGCAGAACTTTACGACCAAACCCTTTGCTCTGAAATGAAATCTAGTCTCTTTGGCTCGACTTTATTAGGCCATATTGTACAGCGATAGGAGACATAAGTATCCGGAATCTGCTGTCACTAAAATGGGACTGGGTTGGCAAGCATCTTCGTCCTCACATTCAACACTGTGTCCTAAAATGGGAAAGTTGAATAGAAATTAGGGATGCAAATCAGAACCATTTTCTGAAACTTTATTTTTAATTGAATTAAATATAGACATCTATATTGCTGTTCAATCTGTAGAGTACATATACAGATGGAGACTGAGCTATTATTGAGGTCATTGGATCAATGGCAAGAGACTAACCTGATGAATCTGGACCCTGGAAATAGTGTTTAAACTAATTACCACAACAACCCAAACACTTGGAGGCCCATCTTGTGCCTGATTATGTACAAGCTTCCCCTGTAACAGCCTCCAATCCTATTTTATGGGCATCATTTTTTTCCTGTCTTTAACTCAAACCCTTCAGGCTGCAGTGGAGTCTCTTTGATCTCTGGTCCACATAATGGAGACTCCTGGTTCCTTGTTCTTCTCTGCCTATGGGAATAATACTTTGGCATTCAATATGTGGTCTTATGCATTAGCATCACCTAGCAGCTTACTAGAAATGTAAGTTTATAGAGCCCACATCAGGACTGTGATGTTTGTAACTACATTCTCTTAAATCTCTTTGAGCAATACACATGCATATCAGAGTTTGAGAAGTGGTGGACATGATGGGGGGCTGTCTCTGAGGATATTTGAAGTAAAACATCAGAAGCCCCCATTGCTAAGAAATTGTTGTTAATAGCAGTAGATTTCCATCAAAGTATCCAAATTACTAAAAGATTTTCAAAGACCTAGGCAACCCACTAAATGTTTATGTCACCTAAAGTAGACTTGCAGGATTAGGGAAATGCCTCATTCAGTAGAGTGCCTTTCACATAGCATGAGGACCTAAGTTTGAATTTCCAGCACTCATATTAAATAAATAAGCATACACATACATACAGTCCGATATGGCCATGAGTACTTGTAATCCAGTGCTGGAGGTGTGGCTAGAAGAATAATTTAGCCTAGCCAAATTGATGAGCACCAGGTTCAGGGAGAGATCTTGACTCAAAAATAAGGTGGAGAGTGACTTAAAAGACAAATGTCAGCAACAACCTCTGAACTCCACATGCATGGCACATGCATGCACACGTGTACATGTGCATGTGCACAAACCCATGTATAAAACTCACAGACACACAGAGGTCAGACCATAATTCCAACACCAATTCAAGTGTTCCATTTCTTCTAACTCCCTTGTCTGTCTCCCAGTTTGTTTGTTTTTTAAATGCATGGGGGAGCACACTCACTTTTTAACTTAGGAGTAATGATATTGCCAAATAGAGTTTCCTCTGGGCTCAGTCTGTTGCTTTTGAATTATTGCTTGAGTTGACATTGGAATCTGCCGAGCAGTGAGTCGGCAAAGAGGAGCTTAGTCCCTTGGGAAAGATGACAAAGGCTGAGGCGAGGACAGCAGGACTTTTCTCCAAAGGGACCAAGTGGGACAAGTACAAGGAAGGGAGGACAGTTAGAACACTGGTTCTTGAACTTTCGTTCTCTTAAACCCAAGCCTCGAAGTTACTGAATCTTAGAATTTAGAAAACCATAAGCTACTTACCAAAGCAGCCCAAGATGTTGTGTAATGGCAACATTTCCCAGAAAATATTGCTCCGAGTAAGAAGTTTCCTGGGAAGTCTCAAAATGACCCAATTACACATACCTCCTTGTTAGAGCCTAAGACTGCAGAATCTGTCAGCATCAAGAAGCCAAAATTGGTTCATTTCATGCTTCACCACTAAATGATGCGAAGTTATCCATGCTTACGTATGCTTAGAAGTCTGGAAAAATTGTGCCTGCTACTGTCTGTCTCTTTCTCCAGCTTTCTCTCACCCAGATTAACTTGGCACATAGTGACTGAGCACTTCCTAGCTGTAGGCCACCATGCTTCTTCTACTAATAGAAGACACAGTTGGTGAGACAGCCCTTCCCTCCTGTAAAGAGCCAACTAACAAGGGAGAGAGCCCTGTACTCCTATTAGACTCCATTCTGTTCTGATCAGCTGTCTGATGGATCAGATGACCTGAGAGTATCTGATGCCAACTAGTATGCCCTGGGCAACTGCTATGTGCTGGGTACCACTCTAGGTATTGGAGATGGAGTATCTGGTACTCATGACATGCTTGGATATGGTAGGATCCAGGAGTATCTATGAAAGTAGGTGAAGTACATCAAATGGGGGGCAAGAGAAAAGTCAGGTGGCATGTAACTCAACAAGAAAAATAGAAGCTTGACAATGAAAAATGGCCACAGGGAGATGTAGTTCTGATAGAAGATTGAAGGAAATGTTCACACCAGGGTGGGAAACTGAGCAAAGAGGTGTCTAGCTTAGCATTGTCCATCTCCATAGCCTACTCCTTGAAATAGAGGGTTCTAGGACTTCAGATAACGTTTCTCCCTTTGAGACTTACAGCTCATATTAGTAGTTAAATATACTAATAAACATCATATTAAAATACAAAACTTCTAAAATTTAATTAAAAAGTTAGTCTGTTTTGTTAAATCCAGTGCTCCATGATTTTTTATTCATTCAAAAATACCACCAAAGCATTACTATGTACCATGCCCAGTTCTAGGTATTAGAGACTCATATAAAAAAGTTTTCTTCCAAAGAACCTACATTCTAATGGGCTATACCACAAATTTCCCTCACCATTCATCTTGGTTCCAGGCAACACCTCGTAGTCATTTCTGTCCAGGTCACCTTGTCATCTTAGATGAAAAAGTAGTACTCCTTTTGTGAAACTTCAGGGAAGCTGGGAGTAGAAATGAAAGATCCTAAGACAGGAAGGTGTGACATTGATGACCAATGGAACTTCAAATACAACCCATGCCGTGAGATACATGTAGCTCATTTGGCAGGAGAGAAAACACAGAAAAAGAAAGAAGAATCTTTCAACAGTTTGATTGGTTGATTTTATGTTAGTCAGATCCAGGGAGTTAAAAATAAGCACTATGCTTGGTGTGTCTCACCTTCTCATTTCTTCCTGTCATTCATTTTTCAAACACTCAGGTTTACAAAGATAACACATATTAGAAATCAAAACAAAGTCCTGGTTCCTTCCAGTCAGATGTGTTGAGAATGACTCCTTGGAAAGTCCTAGGTGCCAGGCTTAACTGTGTGTCTGGGAAAGGTAGTGGGGAGGGGGGGTAGTGCGTGGCTGCCAATGCCTGGGAACATTCACTTGCTCCTCTAGCCCAATTAGAGTGGTTTCCAGTGCCATTTTAAGGACATTATTATTTAAAGCAGAAATGAAGATGTTATGAACTGTTAGCAAGATTGTAAAACCTTCCTATTTGGCCAGATGGTCAGTAGGCCAATCTTTAAAATGGTTTGACATGTCTTAAACAAAAGCACCTTTTCTATATTGGAGAGAAACCAAGAGAGAAGGGAAATCCTACATACCGGAAGCAGTACCAGCTTCCTGTCATAGAGATAATAGTGTCTTAAATAATTCCTACATAGCTATTCGTTTGAAAAAGTCCCCTGTCATTATTTACTTTAAACTATTTTTTACCTTCAAACTCTTTGGTACTTCATGCCCCTCCAGAAGTAATCTGTGCTGGGGTATCAAAATAGGGGGGAAAATAACATGTATTGAAATGCTTTTGCATGTGATGTGATCTGTTAATTTTTTTGAATGCCTCACATGGTTTGATTTTATATATATATATATATATATATATATATAATGTATGTATGTATGTATATAATGTCTAACAGCAGCAACAACAAAAAACTTACTTCATCGCGTCAGCAGCCCATTTAATCTGGGAATAAAAAAATCTGGCCCCAATCCACTTCAAATTAATCTTTGGAGTTGCTTATTTACTCATTCAAGGTCAGAGCAAGCACTTACCTGGCATTCCATCAAATCTCAAATAATATGCTTTAATTTACATCACTCTGAAGCCTTTGGAAAAAAATCTGAGATCAGGCCCTGAAATAGGCCATAAAAATGGAATGCCAAATTGTGATGAAGACCCTGAGATGCAGCATCATTCCCAGAAAGGCTGCTGACCCCATCACGATCCAAGAAGTATGGCACCGATAGGCCATTTGGCCAGAGAGGAAGAATATTCTGGAAAGCCAAATCATTCTGTGCCTCTGCCTTTTTTCCCTCTGGCTTTCTCTTTATCATCAGTACATCCACCCTACAAAGCTGCTCAGGGAGCCATTCTGTGAATTGGCACCCTGCGGTTCTCAGCAGACTTCTCCCATTTGGCTTTTTAATTCTGTGAGTTGCGTTAAAGATCTGTAATTGTGCTGAAGCTAAGAAGAGGTGGAGACAAAACATCCGCATGTTCTTTTGATCAACACTGGGATATGTTCATGGGCGATGAACACAGAGAGAGGTAGAGGAGAGGAGAATCAGAAACCCCGTGATGGGGTCCTGTTAACACCTCAGCATTGTTCCTTTCAGCTGGAATTGAGAGCATGCAGAACTCCATCAAGCATTCCCCAGGGACAGCACTCTGTTGAGGAATGAGTATAAATGGCTGCACTCATTTTCGTAACAACTCCACACACAAGTCAGCCAAGAGCCCATAAATTCTGATTCCATGTTTATTGTTGCAGTAAAATAGTTGACATGTCCTGTGGGTGCTATTTCTTCTTTTGTCAGAGTAAATATGTTTTTAGGGGATCTAAGATAGTGTTGGTCAGTTCATGTCACTGCACTGTTGTAGAATACCACACTGTAAAAGGAAGTGAGCAACATACCGTATAATTGGTATGTGCGAGTATTCATTCATATGTGGCTAACTAGTTTTGGTTCTGTATTTCCATGGTTTAAAATGGCATCTTGCCGGGAATACTCAGTGAGAATTCAGATTGACTTTGGAAAACAGTAAGTAGAGACTTGGTACATTAACCTACTGCCCCAGATGGGGTAATATTAGTATGTAGATGTCATGGCTTACCCCATTTTATTGCGGCTATTAACATAATGATTATCAGTTTCTACAATTTTCTATTAGTTCTCTATTTTTGAGGTATATAAAATAGCATCTATTTGAATTAAGGCAGTGTACTTACTTTCAATTAAAGAAGGATGGGTGTTTGATAACCTCCAGGGTCATTTGTACGACTCCTGAAGTAGGGATGGATTTTTTTTTTTTTTTTTTTTTTTTTTTGCAAAATTGTTTGGCTCTAATCAACATAGTTATTCTCTGGGAACAGAAATCACCGTGGCTGTTATAGACCCCAGCCAGGAGAGTTGAATTGCTCACATTCACCAGGCTGTTAGCATTAGAGAAACACAGTTTCCTTCTAATCAGGTGAAGCACAAAAAAATTAGAGGTGTCATTCCCAACCGATCATTAGTAACACATTCCGAACCTGGGATCAGGAAGGAGTGAGTTTGCAGAGAGCCAAGGCGGATGGTTCTGGTTGGAAGGTACATTGATGGTGAGGCTGTCCGCCCATGGGTTGGTGTAAAAACCATTTGTTTAGGAGGTTCAACTAGACTGGTTGAAAAATTAGATCATGAAGGGTAGATAAATAAAACCATAAGAGGTGTAGGCAGGCTAGTCCAGTGGCTCATTCTCTTTTCTCACTGAGGGTTCTGTGTGTGTTTGATGAATAAGGACCTATAGCACATCACCTGCTCATCTTGCTACGAGCTCTTCTGAGACAGCTGGCGTTTGATGTGACAGCCAGAGGATAAATTGCTGCCTCAGGAAATGCTTTGCCTTTGACTGATTGCTGAATGGCTGGAAAATTAATTTTGGCGCTTTTCCTTAAGTCATTTTGGTCCCATTCCTTCACTTTTCTGCTGGGAAACGTGTCTTCACGTTACGGTTAAAAATACATTGACGATACAAATGTGGGGGACTAGCATGTACTATTAAAGGAAAGAGCTTGTAGGCTGGACAGTTCTACTTCATATAATAGAAACGATGATTTTTTTTTTTCTCAGAACTCCCCTTCCAGCTAAGCTAAGCTCAACATCAGTAGTTCTTGCTATCTGCTCACAATAATGAGTTCACATTTGAGCTCCTGAGTCCATGATGAGGGGTTAGACTGCTGTCCCTACACTGGGTACTTGTATATCACAAACGTTCTTTGTCCATATACAACATCTCTGGACACCTGTCTTATCACTTAGCAGGAGGCATTTGTGTGGGGTAGTTCAGGGCATGAACTCAAAATCCTGTTTGTGCCACTAAATTGGCTTTGTTACTGACTTTAAGTAAGTGTGTCTCATATGACAGCAGCTCCCTCTGCTCTCTCCAAATTGTTTTATGCACACACACTCTCTCTCTGTTGGTGTTAAACACATAGTTTTAAAATTCAACCTACTTTATATTGCATCTCCTCTCCTGTGGTGGTTCCATTGACAAAGATAGGAGGGATGTGTTTTATTTTGTCCTTGCTTGTTCACGTTCTTGACCCTTAGGAAGCTAAGCCATGATCGAATGTCATGGTTTAAGTCCTGATACAGGCTAGGGAGAGTGAGGTTGGATTTCCCTGAATTGGGATATGGTACAATGTTTTAGTGTTTGGTAGATAGTCAGGTATCAGCAGAATTGTATGTCACAGAATCCAACTCGACTTCTCTATTTTAATCAACAGCTTAGGAAGCCGGAAACTCTAAGGGCAGGATTCTGATTACTGGTCCAAAGAACAGATTCTGGGTTTGGGATGTAACAGTTGATAGAGCCCATGCACGGCAGTGTTCCATCTCCAGCACTCAATGCACTGGGTATGATGATACACTCCTGTAATCCCAGCACTTGGGAGGTAGAGGCAAGAAGGGCAGAAGTTCAAATTCAAGGCCAGCCTTGGTTTCATAGCAAACTCAAGAGAGCCTGGGATATCTCAAATGGTAACACATGGGATCTGAGCTTTATTTTTTGGTCCTTGGTGACATGATGTTCTAAACTGCCATCAAGCCTACAATATTACTGTCGAGCCAGAGGAGGCATTCTGGTAAAAGACAAGACTGTACTCCTCTGCCTTCTGTCTGCCCTCAGCTCTTGAGAGTACTCTGTGGTAAACTCTACCTGTCCTCTGCACGGTGCCTGTGTGTCTCCTCTGAATTCTTTCAAGGCCTGAGGAGTCAAGGACCAGCGTGAGATCCTGGTGACAACAGGGCTGGTTCCCAGCCCTGACTCACTACCTCACATTCTTTCTTTAGCGTGGTTAGCATCCTTGTGTTGAGGCATTGAAGAATAGTAGCATCAATTATAGTTACAAGGGCTTTACATTTTTTTCAATCATGATATAATATACATGACATAAAAACTAACCACTGGGGCCATTTTTTAAGTGTATAGCTCATTGGTATGAAGTACATTTGCATGACTGGCTAACCACCATCATCCATCTTCAGAATTTTTTTTTATCTTCCAAAATTGACACTTTGTACCATGATAACAATGACTGCCTCCAACCTCTACAGTTACCTTTGCAATGTCTGCTCCTAAGGATTTCAGGAATGGACCTCAAGTAACTGAACCCCCTCTCCCTCCAAATACTTGTCTTTTGTGATTGTGGTCTTTTTTACTTAGCATAATGTTGTCAGGGTTTATCCATACTGCAGCATGTGCCAGAATTTCATTTCTTTCTTCAGAAGGCTGAACAATATGATCCTGAGGGTCTGCACATCCTTCCATGGACACTTGAGTGCCTTCAAACTCTAAGCTATCATACATAAGTAATGTTCTTCTGATCCCTTCCTATTTTCTCTAGTTATGTATTCAGGAGTGGGATTGCTGGCCATATAGCAAATATATTTTGATTTCAAGAACTGATCCACTGTTTCCCATAGCGGCTGTACCAGTTTACATCCCTACTAACTACATGTCTTTTGAAAAGATATTAGTATAATTAAATTAGCATTTTTGTGTGTGTGTAATGCCTTAATTAGAAATCTTGAAAACATTGTGAGCTGTGCGTGTGCACATGGATGTAAAGATGTAAAGGACTAAAAGAGTCGGGACAGTGAATTTTAAACTCCTTACCATTTGTACAGTTGACTTGATGCTACTCAGTTCAGCCTTGTAGATACCATCTGAGAATTACATGTGGATGAGGGATTTTGTCTTGGAGAATGGTTTGAACCTTTTTCCCACTTGTTTGACTTCCAGCCTACAGCCACTTCAGGTTAGCCACAGAAGCAAAGTTTTGGGGAAAGAGATGTGGGAAATCAAAGGAATTCAGATGTATCCAGTAGAATGGTCACTTACACCCTAGCCAGATAACATAGTACTTTTTCCAACACGAGGAAAAATGTGAGTTTAAAATCCGATTTAATCCACCTCTGGAATATCAGTCCTTCAATATAGAACATATTCAGTAAACATTTACTGAGTGAATTAATCAATATATAACATTTATATATATATTAATATATAATTATATATAAATATATAAAATATAATTATAGTTTCACTTAGTTTAACAAAAGCATAAACAATATTGTTATTCGATAAAGAATCGTTTTCTATTTATTTACCAAATTTATTGATTAACCTACCATAAAATTTGTTCTAAAATGTTAATTACTTATACTCAGATGCATGAAAATAATGACCATAATTAAGTGATCACTATTAAAACCATATTAATTGAAGAATAACAGTATCATTAAGGTAAGGTTTATATTGTCAGTGTTTTTGACCCTCACCTGTAATATTTAAATTAGAAAAAAGTGCCTGGCCCATAGAGAACTGTACAAGCACAAGCCAGACAAAATGCCAGCATGAAGATAGGAAGTAGGCATGAAGTCCCATCCCTAGCTGAGGAGCTAGTGACAGTTGATAGCTGTTGGGAGAGGGAGCATCAGTTTTCATCAGGGGTGTGGCTCCTGGTAGGTCAGCCATACACCAGTAGATGAACACACATCCAAGAGTGTATGGGCAACACATTTGGACTTGATGTAAAAAGTAATCTGGAATTAAAAAAGAGTAAAGGACACAAAGTTGGGTGGGCAGAAGTGGAGGGGATCTGATAAGACTTGCAAAAGGGAGTTGATTAAGACAAAACTACATTGTATGACGTTTTCAAAGGACTGATAGAGTATTAAATAAGTAGTTAAAGTTTTATAATTAACTGTAGTTCCTATGGTATCCTCTTACCATCAAAAAATTATTGTAATTTTGTTACTAAAATATTCTGTATTATGAAATGTTGACTAATGCACACTAAACTTCATTTAGAGTTACTAAATATCCTATCTTATTTGAAGAAAATTATTGAGAACTTAAATTTGGAGAAATTAAGAAGTTCATGCTTAGCTGAGCACATTATGGTTGACTTTTTAAAAAAAGTTATGCCATTTAGCAACAGAAATGGTTAAGTGACTCCTTTTTGAAGGTCCCCCACTCTGGGGAAGACCAGTTTGTAGATAATCAGCTGATAGCCCGTGGCACTGGTTAACTAATACCGGGCATACAGGAGCAGGCAGGAGCAGCTGCTTCCAAGGAGGTTCACTTACGGCCTGATTGCTCGGGCTGAACATGAAGCAGGTGAGCAGCGTGGAAGGAGGGAGCATTCCATTTACTCCTCAAACTTTCATCTGGATTTTGGCTGCTGGGGCACAACCACATAGTTGAAGCCTCTGCCGTTTCCCAGGCTCCCATGTGTCCTTCCAATCTCAGAGTCGAATTTCTCAAATTTCTCTCAGCTAACTGACTGATCAGCCATAGCTAAGATTCCTCATAGCCCAAGAACAGAACAACACATTGTAAAGAGCTATGCTGTGGATGAAACAGCTTCCTGTTGTCTTCCTATAACTTGTGCCATCACAGGAAGTGAAGCCTAGGAGGCTGCAGCTCAGAGTCAGCCAAGGAGACCCCTGAGCTTGGTTCCAGACTGCCTTCTTGACTAATTTGCTAGTTTTCAAAGACTCCAGTGAAATCATCTTGCTTGGAGATGGTGGTTGGGAAACCCAGTTAGACCTTATTTAGAAAAACCAAAACTGTACATTTTATTGAAGTTTTGGGCATGACCCCTTTGAAACTATAATTTGCTTATTGTGATATTCTAAGTAGGGCAAAAAAATCTTTTTTTTCCAGAGTAGAAATATATAGAGTGTGTGTATGCTTGTATAAAAGTCTTCAGACAATACATTAATCTATTTTAAAAACTAGTATTCTACCACTCAGAGATAATTGCTATGATTATGCTATAAACATTTCTAGAAATTTTCATATGGCCCTATAAATATAAAACCATAGAGAACTTTCAAAAATAAAATCACAGGATGGAGCAGATGGGTGCCTCAGTGATTAAGAGAATTGAGTTCAGTTCCCAGTACCCACATTGGGTAGCTCACTACCACTTTTCACTGCAGAAGATCTGATGCCTTCTTCTGGCCTCCATTGGCACTCAGGTCCACAGAGTATTCACTCACGCATACACACACACACATACACACACACGAAAGAACAGAAAAATTTCATCAAGATTCCCCATTGATTTTTAAAATTTCATGTGAGCTGAGCTATTTATAATTTTTCATGAATAAAAAAGGTATGTGTATGTGATTATGGTGTAGAAACATGTTTCAAGAGTGGCACAAACCCACAACTCCATGACTTTGTCTTACCTGTTTAAATACTTTACTGTGGATGCTTGAAATGGGAGACTTACGTAAAAGAGTATATGGTTTCATGAATTTTTAAAACACCTGCACAATTGCTCTTCAGAAATGTGTGTCAGTTGATAACTTGTCTACCATTATTGTGGATGGGTCCCATGCCCTCACAGCCTTAGAAATAATGAAGGTTCAGAGCAAAGCAAAGGGACCAGAGATGTATCTTAGCCAGAGTGTTTGCTACATAGTCATGAAGACCCAAGTTTGGATCCAGGACTCACATAACTCATATTCTGCAAATGCTTGTTCATTCAAGCTCTGCAATAGTAAACACCCTCTTTTGGCATACACACCCACATACACATATGTTCATACTCTCATACAGACACAGAAAGACATGCACACACAGTCATACATAGTCTCTCTCTCTAACACACACACACACACACACACACACACACACACACACACACACACACAGTTAAACATTTTTTTTTAAGAACAAGGCAGTGCTTTGAAGGAAATCTACTGAACTCAATACCTTTGGAAGTCACTGGAAGCTTAAGGGGCATTCTGTGGGTATGTCCCCAGCTTCTGAGAAGGTTATCCACTGGGAAGGTCATTGTTTCACTAGTGCATTTATTTGTTTAACTAAGGCTCTCACTGCAGTTCCCCTCTGTCAGTGTGTGGCTATACTTTAAACCCTCTTCCTGTATACTTTTCTCTTAGATTGAGGAAGACACGTGGCAGAAATACTACTTGGAAGGAGTCTCCAATGAAATGTACACAGAATATCTCTCCAGTGCCTTCGTGGGTCTGTCCTTCCCTACTGTTTGTGAGTAAGTGACTGTTCACTGGATGCTCTTTGCCTGTCAGGATGTTTACTGGGTCTGTACAGACAGCCTCCCCACTCTCCTTGTACTGGTTGGGACGCTTGATTCTCACTGAGGGGCTCCTTTGGCCTCAGTCCTCCATGTCTGCAGACAGGAAAGCATGTCCTGACAAGGTCCTGCCTGCAGGTGTTACACTGACTCCATTTTACCCTCTAGGTCCAAAAATCTTAAAAGTGGACCCCTGATTTGTGCAAAGTTAAACTTTGTGCAGTTTGCCTGTACGTCTTATGTAACACCACTATGAGATGGAAGCCTTTGAAAGGTGGCATGAACTCATGTGGCCTTTGTTTTACTTTGTTTCATTTATTTATTTATTTATTTATTTGTTTGTTTATCATTTATTTATTTATTTATTTTATTTATTTTTGGTACTAGGGATTGAACCCAGGGCTTCACCTTCAGTCCCTATCTGCTTTTAATAGAGAAAAAAAAAAAAAGTCAGATCTTGCCAGTTCCAGGACAAAGGAATTTTAATCTCCCTCCTAATTAAGTTCATGATATATAGACATTCAAAGTGCTTTTGCTATTTACTGAGGAACTATGCTGCCAAGTGCACAGAAGGAGGCTTTGAAAAGGTCCTGCACACAGCTGCCAGCCTCAAATAGCAAGAAGTTGAACTGGTTCCCAGGGTACTTGCAGCAGGCCATACCCTGTACCCCCTAGAAGATCAGGTATTCTGGTCTCTGGAGTTCCAGGGGTCCACCTTGAGGCATGACAGTACCCCCAGATCTACCACTTGGACTCTCTAGATTGAAATAAAATCAAACAAGGGTCATGTTCTCCTCAAAAGCACAAACTCTGAAAGTGGTAGACCTCTAAGCCTGACCCATTAGGACTTGACACCTTAACAAAGGTCAATAAATGGTCTCACTGATAAAAACTGGGAAGAAACAGGTGGGTCTAGGCGGAGGGAGAAAGAGCCACTTGCCAGTCAAGCCCACCATCCGGGAGTCTAGAGCTGGAAATCTAACAGTACAAAATCAACACTGAGAGCCCTGCATAGTAAAGAAAACCCAGGGTCTTTGGGACGCCTCTTTTGTATGCAGAAGGGAGGCATAGAGACTTCTGCCAGGGAGCACAGCAGGTGTTCTCTGCCAGTCCCCAGACCCAAACCCCCAAGCACACCAAAATGGTTTGGTTGTTTACAGAAATTTCTCACCCTGTCTCTAAGCGATAGTTTAAATGCTAAATGGACTGGAAAAGTGAATAGGTAATTGATTCAGAAGGAGTTCTTTTCTGGAAGTGGAAGCCCTTATTGTAGCTCCCGTGAGCACCTTTCCCTGAGAGTGATTTTTCTTTCTGCTATGGGATGAAGTTAACCATTCCGAGATGCTGGGAGGGTATCCTCCTCTGTATCACAGCCTGCTTCTGAGGAGCAGTCTAGAGAAGTCAGAACTTCCAAGTGAACACACAAAGGGCTCTTTAAGAAGGCCCTTGAAGCCTTCTGTGGTCAATACAGGGGTGGTCTGAGCATCAAGGCAGAGTTGGCAGCAGACTGGGGCCCTATGATGCGAGGGATACTAGATGGGATGTTTCGAAGCTCTTTTCCTTGGCTGTTCCTGATCTAACTAGTGGTGTGCCTGTGAGGCGCACTCCCGGGGAAGCGCTCTGGTACTTCCAGCATTTGTGGCCTTCTCTTCCTCTTCCCCTGGGAAAAAGTCACTTCTTTTAAAGACTACGAATGAGGACTGTTCCCCCAAGAGGCTATAACTGGAATACTCACAGGGTGCACTGGACCCATGTCCTTGGTATTGTTTAATTTGCTGAAGGCTAGTTGCTGGAATTTCTGGACCATAGCATTTCACAAAAACAAAGCAAAACTTAGATCGCTGGACTCTCTTTAAAATCGGAGTTGGCCACATAGGATCCATGTCTCTGCCCAACACTAACTGGCCCCCACTTGCTTAATGAAGGGGGTGTATATGCATTTTCCTAAACGAGCGTGGAGTGTCACCAACAGTCCAGGTCAACTCTGTCCTCTTCCAGGCGTATGAAACTCCAATAGCCTTCTATGCCAACTCAGGAGTCTGGCATTTAGCAGCTGTGTATCTCAGCTACAGCCTCTAGGGGGAGCAGTTCTCACCCTTGACCTTTAAAGGAACTGAGGGGCAGAGAAAGAGGAGGGTAGAAAAGCCAGGCTTCTTGTCAGGCACAGCACTAGTAAAATATGAATTATTTCCCTTGATTGATTTTCATCTTTAGAGCATGTTCTAACGAGGGAAAAGATCTCTTAGACGTACCTTGTTGTCAGTGAATTTAGTATTTGTTCAGTAAAGCTTTTGAATGGAAAAAAAAAAAGCAACTTCTGATGTGAGTGAGAATGTTTTCAGCCTGGTGCTATTATTCCTTTAATGCAGCAATTCGGCAGAGGTGGAACTAATCAATAAAGAAAGGACATTTAATGAGATTTAGGAACAACCCAAAACATTGAAGCTCTCTTCAAGCATTTGATTATCTTGAGGCTTAATTATCTGTGTTTTCTACTTTAAATTAAAGAAAAGCCATAACTCAAAGTTACCAGCAGTTTAATGATAACACTCTTCAATTCAGGTTAATTAAAGCGCAGCTGTAATTAGAGTGTAGTGTTGTATATCACCAGGCTGCCGCGTAAGTATTTTCATTACTGTAAGAATTGGCTATTCAATTTCAAGATGACATAAAGGACGCCCAAATATATTTTAAGCCAGTTTGTGGAGACGGAAAAGAATCAGGGAATATTCTGGGTATAATAAAGCACAGATAAATATACAGTTTTTCAGAGTCGTTTCTATAATTATGCACCGCACTAAAACACTATGCAACCCATGATGTTGCAAAGTATGGGAAGAAATAAATTTGCTCTTCCCCTGGGCTGGCAGCATGCCACCCAGCAGGTGGGAACGGTGAGAACCTGGAGTTTTCTCCGAAGTGAGGCAGAGTCGTCCTACAAAAAGAGAAGGTAGCAGATACACGGGCGAAATTGAAGGTCTTCTTAGAAGAAAACAGAAAGGGCTGGTGCAGTGCAGGAGAGGCGGAGGCCTCCAAAGCTCCCGTCATCAAAATGTCAAGCTAAGAGGTCTCTCGTGTGCCGCTTGAGATTCCAGCCATTGCAGCAGCTGCTTGAGTCCACCCTACGTGTGACCAGAGCTGGGGCGTTGTTCCCAAGCCAGAAGCTAATTTAGACAAAAAGCGCAATCATATGTAGCCTTCACCTGCATTTTCTCCCAGATACACAAAACAGCAGAGTGATGTTTGTATTGACAAGGCAAGGCGCATCAGAATAGTATAAACATCTCATTCTGTGCACAAGAGATCCCTAGGCTTGAAACTTTGAGACTCAGAGGACCTGGGTGCACCTTTCCAAAACAACTTAGAAAACCAATGACAGAACCAGGGTTCTAAGGTTCTAGTCTCCTGTAATTGAGAGCAGTGTGGGTAGTGACACTTGAAGGCTGGCTCATTAATGCTTTTATGGGGAACTTAGAAAATGATGTCCATGCTTTATCTCCAGGTGTTAAAATCTGGAATAAGACTTAAAAATACACATTAATGGTTTTTTAGAAAAACAATGCGTAAGTGAGGCAATCCGTATCTGAAATCTGAAGACATGAAACTGCCCCATCCTCCCAGCACACCAACCCGCACTCTGGACTAATAGCCTCTGTCTCCCTCTTTAAGCTCCATCATTCAGGCAAATGATAGAAATGCAAGTGGGTCACGTCTTGTCTTGCAAGATTATGTTAAGATCTGGGCCTTTGGGAGCTAGAGAGGTGGCTCAGCAGCTAGGCTGAGAATGCTTGCTGCTCTTGCAGATGACCAGAGTTCAGTTCTCAGTACCACTCACAACCACCTGTAAATCCAGCTCCAGGGAGTCTCATGCCCTCTCCTTCCTTGGTAGGTACCCACACCCATATGCATGTATACTCACATATATGTAATTTTAAAAAAGGTCAGAGCTCTTGCATTAACTTTGTTCTCAGCAGCAGCTGGGGATCCGAACACCAGCACCCACCTGCTTCCTTCCCTTCTTGTTCCCCCTCTTCCCTGGCAAGTGCCTGTAAAGATTCGGATGGCCAGTGTCAAGCCTACAGGAAGGTTACGGTTCCAAAGCCACCTTTTCCCTTAAAGGATCTTATTCTTGAGCAGTGTACGCAACATGACACTGTAGAGTGAAGTCCCAAAGGACTGAGGCCGGGCCCCCAGGCCAGCTGCTTACTGGGTGAAGATTCTTAGTGTATATGTATTACTTTTCCTATGATGGCATCAGATGTCTGGCCTTATGCTGGGTGCACATTATGAGGTTCCTCATCTCTCAGTACCTGTTACTGATCTATCCTACCTCTGGAGTCTGCATTCCCCTCTACCCCCATTCCCATCAAATGTAAGCAGAAAGAGAGGGAGAGAGGGACAGACACTGTGGCAGTTCCAGTTTCTTTTTACTTTTATTGTTTAATGAAGTCTCCAGTTACTAGTCACAAGTCAGTGGGACAGAAATGTAAATTAATTAGAATATTTTCACCATTGTGTCAAGCTCTTTGCCTTAGATTTGATTAACTATTTAAACATAGAAAGCTACTAAAAAATTCTTTTTAATATCAAGTAAAGAATTTGTTTTCCCTTCAGTGCGGTCTTCCGAGTTTGAAATTGGGCTGAGGGAGCTCATGCTCATGCTCAGGAAGCCACACTGCTCTTACGTGCTTGCTGAGTGCATGCAGCTGCAATGTAGGTGTTACGCTTTTGGAGAGTCTTCCTGTGGACCAAGGAAGGATTCCTGGAGGAGACGCCTTTGTAGATGAGCTGATCCTGTTAGAAACTTTGGTTCAGAAGAGAGTAAAGGTCAAGTCCGAGGGCATAGAGAAGCTGGATCACACAGTACCATAGGGAGTTTTCTCAACACCCGTGCTCCTTTGGGGTTTCCTAATAAGAACCCTGTAGATGGGGGAAAGAGGCACACCAGCTACGGTTTGCCATGTGATGCTCTGAGGGGCAATAGTAGTGGGAGTTTCATTGTGAGAACCAGCAAAGGTGAGGATGCCCAGGTAGGTGGGGTGGGAGAAGAAGGTAGGCAGAACGACCTAGAAGAAAGCATGTTCAGCACTCAGATTGGCAAGAACACAGAGTTCCAGGTCCCGAGTCTCACAGCGAGCCTATTAGTCAGTCATTCATCACTTGCAAAATATAAAAGCTTAATTGTATGAGGTTTTACAGCTCAGAGGGGATTAGGACCAGAGGTGTATTTAAAATACGACATGTCTCTCTGTCTCTCTGCAGCTGATGGAGCAGTTAAGATTCAGCTTTGATACCGAGCACTTAATGCTTGGGTAACTTGGGGAAATGCAGTGGGAGGTGCTGAAGGGCAGTTCAGCCCCCAAGCCCAGCTGCAAAGTGTGGCTGCTACTGTGCAGACTTCAGGCAATGGAGCCGACTCTGGGGGAGGGAGACTTTCCATTTTCTCACTTATCCACCTGCCTCTGTATGCCTGGAATTCAGAAAACTGGACTTTTCCTGTGTCCTCTTACAAGGACAGACCTTTCAAAAGAAACCACACAAAGAAAGTTAAGATTGGTACTGTTCAGACAAAGAAGGGCCTCTTGCCCAGTGCCAACTTGGGTTCTCTGATTCTACTGATTGTTTACAATGGACCTTCCAATCTCAATGTGAAGCAGAAAGAGGTCAGATGAGCTCACTTGTTACATGGTAGCCTGACTTCAGAAAGGCATGTGCCAACACAACTTATGCAAAAACTTGAGTTGCATCTTAAAAAAAACAAACGAATATTTTCCATTGCATGGTGGTGGCACATGCCTCTAATTCCAGTACTCATGAGAAGCAGGCGGATCTCTGAGTTTGAGACCAGCCTGTTCTACAGAGCAAGTTCCAGGACAGCCAGGGCCACACAGAGAAACCCTGTCTCAGAAAAACAAAACAAAAAGTTCCTCTCAGAGGTGATGCTATCTAGTCCCTTATGTTGGGAGTTTTGTAAATAGAGCTGAACGTATATGAACACAGATGTGAGTGTAACATTGGTAACTGCTTCTGCTACGGGAACTGACAAGGTAGCAGGCAGTTCTTCCTGTCCTATCAGATGAACCACGTGCAAATAAACCCCACTGAAACCCCCAAACAAGGTTGGAGAGGCTGATGCAGATTCAGAATTCTGGACAGAGACATCAGGCAAAGAATCCACTTAGAACTGGGGTGGCTGCTAGGATCTCAGCTGGTAGCTGAGTGTGTAGAGAAAGTACACACGCTAGGGTGTGTGTTTCAGGGAAAGCGTGACAATGAGACTTTCCCCAAAGGGCATCTGTTGGCACTTTAGGGAAATACTAACTGCCCACCTCGAAGAATTAAATAATCTTGAAGTTTAAATGTCTTAGGTCTGCGATGGAGGAAAGTCACTGTGTGTGTGTTAGGCGTGCATGGATGTGCATGTGTTTGAGAGTAGATGTAGTCTGAAACCCTCCCCATTGACCCTCATCAAATCTGTGAAGAAGTGAGGACCAGCATCATCTCCACTAACAACCCAAATACCTTCGATTTTCTTGGTGCTCAGTCTTACAAGTGTTGCTGTTTAAAAGTATGTATTTGAAGTAGACGTTCTCATCTCCAGAAGCCATCCTTTCCAGTTAAAGTTGAATATGGTTATTTCCCCCTCTAGCCCCTTCATCCTAAAGCCCTTGTTTCCCAGGCCACCACATTTGAATCACTTCTACTGTGATTATGGCAGTTATCCTGAAGTCCCTGGGCCTCTGGGTAGCCAGAGGGGAGCTGGTGCTTTGGGGAGGAACTGGCTTTAGAAGGCTTGATGGGTTTCGACAGGTTTAGAAGCTGTTTTTCTGTTGTCTGCCACCTTCCTGATGGCAGAGTCCTTCGCTCGAAGCCCCATCGTTGCGTCCACTTTGTAAGCACACCGGAAGGCGCAAAGTCTATGACAAGTTTCCATGCTTAATTCACACGGGCAAATAAGCCTTCCAGTCAAGGGGACTGATTTAATGGCAGGGACAATTTATTTCTCTCTGGGTAGTTAGAGACAGCTGGACTCTAATTCTTAAGAGCCTTTGTTCAGGAACATCTGGGTTGAAAATGCCGTAGTTAACAGATGATGTTGGCAATAAAAGAAAGGGGGCTTTGTATAATGGCATTGTCAAATTTGGTAGACCTCTACTTAATAATTATAAGGAAAGCAATCTAACTTGTTATTACAACAGTTTTATTGCAGATTGCTGGTTTAAGACCTTTTTGTGACAAGTGGCATTTTTTTTCCCTCTCTTGGAGAAAAAAAAAAAGGTCATTTCTATTCCCCTGTAATTTTTGCAACCAATGATAACTTCCCACACTGGGCATATTGGGAAATTTCATTTTAGAAATCAAGAATTAAACTCACAATAACTTGTGGCTAGGTTTATCTTATTTATTACACTGTGAAGGCTTTCTGGCTTTTTTTTTTCTTGTCCTTTCCCTAACCCTGATTGTGCTTCATGATTCTACAGCAGTTTTATATACATGGAAACGACACAGGCTGAGTGAAGTCAGGGGAATGTAGATCGTGTTTAGATAAGGCTGAGCTGGGAAGAGGTGGGCACTGTGTGGGACATTGGAGAAGGTGTACCCTTCGAGGGGTCCCTTTTAGCTATATGAAGGATGATCATATTTGATTTGCCAAGGAACACCGAAGAGCCACTTTCTTTTTTGAAGGAATACTATGTTGGTCAAACAGTATGGGTCAACTTCATGTTGGGCTTCAATGGGTTTCTCTGTTCCTCAAGGAGCAGCACCACACATTACGTGGAGACTACACCTCCACTTACTTTTGTTGTTGTTGTTGTTGTTGTTGTTGCTGTTGTTAATGAGAAATCCATTTGTATGTAATGCCCATTCTGCTTTACCAAAAGAAAGTGATTCGAGTTAGTATTCAACCAAAGGTCACCAATTCCAGATGTCTGTAGACACGTTCTTAGACTTGTGTCTTCCTGTAACACAGGCTCTGGAAGAGGCCAATGATAAATGGCTCTCTGTATCTTCAAATTAGATTTGTATCTTGGCCTAATGGTTGGAAGGCAAACGTTAAATTCCCAGAGCTTATAATAATTATTACCTATTATTATTTCCATTTGCCTCTTTCCCAGGCTGTTGGCATCTAACAAGCAAGAAGAGAAGCATCTTATTTCAGGATGCTGCTCTTGCTTCTGGAGCTCTCTCTGTTAGCTCTCTATTCTGTTTCTTCTCCACTGTTCTAGCCACTCCTGTGCATCTTCTGTCTCCTCATCCACTTTACTTACACAGCCTTTATCAAAAGCCGGGTCTTTACACTCCTAGGATTCCAGGGAGGCAAAGCTTGTTCCCTATATACTAGAGAAGTTCAACACATGAGGTGGGGGAAGCATATGATTACCATATTAGCTCCCCTTTTTTACTTAGGTGGGCTTTATCTCTACCACCACCCCTGGACCTCTCATCAGACTCCACACCTCTGTTATATCCTTAAACCAAAGGATGCTAGTGCTCTCTGTAGCAGGATCTAACAAAAAAGTATGATTTGAATACCCAGAGAGAGCCATGCTTCTGTTTCCCAGTTAATTGATGATTTATCTGTCAGTATGGTTTGCAAATATAAAAGGATACCTGTTTGAGCAATATATAAAATGTAGATGTATATAAAGAGCCAGACAGATAACAATAAAATGAAGGGAGGGGAAGCTGAGCCATAGGAAGAGGTGGGCACTGTGGGACATTGGAGAAGGTGTACCCTTCGATGGCTCCAGTGTGACCATATTTGATTTGGCAAGGAAAGCTGAAAAACAGATTGTTTAAAATATGAAATTACATATTGGTGTCTATGTTCAGTTTTTGAAGGAATACGATGTTGGTCAAGCAGCATGGGTCAGCTGCACATTAGAATTGGCTGGGTTTTCTCCATCCCAAGAGGAGCAGCAGCAGACGTTACGTGGAGATGGCTTCTCTGCCTATTTTTTTTATGCAAAAGCCATTTGACCTTGAGCTTGTGGATTTGCCCTCCTTGGACTTCAGTTTATCTTCTGTATAAGACGAGTATGAGGGGCTGGAGAGATGGCTGGTCTTCTAGAAGACCTGGGTTCAATTCCCAGCACCCATATAGCACCCCATAACCATTTGTAACTCAGTGCACAAGATTGACTGGATCAGATTGACCTTCCTGCATGAAGAAGATCCTTGCTTCTTATATCTAGCTGGTAAATGGCACTGTAGCAATTAAGAACGAACACTTAAGAACCCTTACTACATTTGATCCTAGTCAAAATGTCATGAGGCAATTAAATGCACACTTACTAGGAACCACCCTTTCCTTCCCACCAGTAGGCTTAAATCCACACAAGCAATTAAGATCTTTGATCCCACAAACTAGAAAATCAAAAATGACAGTTGTCCACAGGTCATCAGCAAATTAATTTTACATGATCCCTGCTGAGATCAGATTTATTGGCTACTATTTACATTCAATAGTATGTGCTTAACCCAGTGATGTGCTTCAACAAACAACACATAAGTTATATGATATTAAAAACTCCAGAAAGATCAGCAGCACAAGGAGTTAATTGCATGCTGTGGAACATAAACTAAGAACAGTTTCCCCACTAGAGTTGGCAGTACTTGGGTTGGTGTTTCAGAATTTTGATCTACACAATCACCTCAAAGTCCAGGTCATTAGACTGCTGGCAGGAAACAGAAAGCCTTCGAATCATAGGGAGAGCCCAGATACTCTTGTATGGAAGTGTTTCTCTGAAATCTGACTGTCTGTGAAAGGTAATACTGAGGAGCCAGGACCTCCCATGCAACAAAAGGCAATTGATCTTATTCTCTAAAGAGAATGGGAGGCCCTCACCATACACCAGCACCTTTCTTGCAAGCCACACATCTCTATGCCTAGCCTATCTTATTAAGTCATTTCCTCACTGAAAACGAACTACAGGAGCTGAGGAGATGGTTTAGTTGGTAAAGTGCACATTGTACAAGGACAATGAGGACTTGAGTTCAGTGCCCAGAATTCATGTAAAAAGGCAGGTGTGGTCATATGCATTTGTAATCCTAGTGCTGGGAAGTAAGACATGAAGATCCTTGAAGCTCACCAGCCAGACAGTCTGGCACAATTGGTGATCTCCATCTCCCAGTAAGGGATCTGTCTCAAAAGTCAATGTTTGAGGAGTAATACTCAAGGTAGACCTTTGGCTTCCACAGTGTGCACATGCAACCCCTCACAAACATGTATCCACACACAAAGTCAACTCAACTCCGCATCTCTTATTCACTTAGAATAAGCAGCATGTGCCTTGTCGGGGCAAGCAGAGTCCTCATGGCCTTTCACCCCCCTTGCTGTCCAACTCACTCATGGCTTGGCTTGACTTGCTTTTAGTGCCAGCTTTGCAGGCTCTGTGTCTGGTTCTCAAACATTTAGACCTTTTTCTTGACTCAGGACTTTTGTTCTTTCCATTTCTACCCCCTAGAAATCCCTTTCTTTACACCCTCTCATTCTCATTTCCTGCTCTCCAAGTGATCTCTGCATCTTCAGGGTGGTCCTCTTGTACCATGACAAATTGACACACCCGTTTTCCAGTCACTCTTTATCCTCCCAAGTTGTTTTATTTCTACATAAGAGTTGTCAAGATCTAGAAATTTATTATTGATTCACTTGTGTATTGGCTTAGAATTGTTCCTTCTCAATTCAAAACACACTGGAGGGGAAGATGTATCTCCCTCCTGGTCAGCCAGAGGCCTAATGCTTAACCACTGGATGGGTTGTGTGGGTGTCCTGGGTCTTAGCTTTACCACCCATCAAACAGGGATATCAAGAGAGGGATAGTATCTCCCATTGAGGAAGGTGGTAAGCAATAAGGAGAGCCACCAAGGAAGGCCTTGCCCTCTGACCTTGTACCTCATCCCCTTGACACCGCTGAAACTAATGAACCAGGGTTCATTTTCATTATCACTTGAGTAATGTTTCATTATTGAATATCACCTAAAATATATGATAATGCTTATTGTGGAAACTTGTGATGCATAATATAAAGGCGTTTGTTTTTTTTCTTCCTGCGAGCTCTTATCTCTTTAAATAGTCAATGCCCATCTTAATCTAAATTGTACTATACTATTTTCAGGCTTATATCTTATTCTTTGCGACTCTCAACCTCTTAAAACAGTTTTTAGAATTCGTTTTGGATTCGGCAACCTTACACCTTACTGCCTGTTCTTCATTTAACGTTTGCCTTTGAATTTTCTACTCCACATCACTAGTACTACCTTGGATCTCTGTTTACATGAGCATGTTAGGACACCACTTTTATTCATTCATTTATTTATTCATTTATTTATCTATCTATCTATTTATTTATTGGAGTAGAGACACAATGAGTAGGATTCATCTCTTTATGGAGGTCCTCTGTGTTCCCCCCATTCACTGTGCACTGTAGGGGCAATTCCAAACACCTTGAAGACTTTTCTGTAGCCAAGGAGAGAGTGTTCACAGACACAAAACTATGAGAAGCAGTCACAGCCAGGGTAAACTTAGCTAGGAGCTAAATAGCATGTATACAGTCAAGGCGCCGGGAAGGTTTTGAAAATAAAATCTGTGAGGAGAGCAATAGCTAGAATATTGCTTGGAGCTGGGGGTTAGATTGGACATGGCCTCGGAAGATGGTTTGGAAGAGAAGAGAAGATATTGGGGTACAGAGGGGGTACAAGAGTGAAGATGGGGAGGCAGGAACAAGCCAACAGAGCAGTCTGGTCTGCAGCCCAGATCCCTGGGCAGAGGACATGAGACAGCTTGGATGGAGCCAGGAGTGACCAAGCTGTAGTCATGTGCTGGGCACTTAGATGGAGGCTAAGTGTTATTGCCATCATTCCATGCACACGGGGGGCTGCTCTGAACAACAATATGAGCCATTTGTACAAAAGACCAAAATGGAAACCAAATAACAGGTCACACTGCTCCAGGTCTCTCCCTCCCCCTGCAGTTAACATTTTACTACCCGGCTGAGTAACTAATGAATCTGGCTGCTCTAAATCCCCAGGCACAAATCTCTGCTTGGGGTCTGTGTCTAGACATCCAGACCAGAGCCCAATTTGCACTTTGAACATCCAGTACCTTATCACTTGTGGGAAATCAGCTTTAATGGGGAAGATGGGGGAGGTGTCACTTTACTAGCCCTGCTTTTGGCACCTGGGGGTAGACTGAGGGTCCTCTGGATAATGACCGCTTTAGGGAGCCAGAAGTCCGTAAGATGTTTGTTATGAGACTCGGCTATACACAAGTATTGACTGGGAGGCCTCTCTGTCTCATTGCAGGCTGTGCTTTGTGAAGCTTAAGCTCCTGATGATAGCCATTGAGTACAAGTCTGCCAACCGGGAGAGCCGGTAAGTTGACTGACGTTCGTGTTGGAAGTGTGCATCCTGGGAAGGGTCTGTCCACTTCCTCTTTCTCGTTTTATGGTTTGTTTGCTTGGAACCCAATGCAGCACCTCCCAGATCCCGCAATACATTTTAAGACACTGCAGCTTCTATTCCAGACCAGCCTGTCATCCCAGGCCCCACTGGGCACCCAGAGGTTTCCCTGACTGACAGGAGAGAGCCGTTCCCAGGAGCTCCACCCACTATGCTATCCCTTCTACACAAGAAAGCAGGAACAGACCCTCTCTTGAAGTCCCTTTTACTGCTGTAAGCAAAAAGCAGGTGACGTCAGGCCTCCTTTACCGCAGCCTGTGGTAGAGCCGTGATGGGAGGTGCCAGCTTCTCTCAATGGCCATTTTGCAAGCAGCCTATTGTGTACCATATGTGTTTCTCCCTCTGCCACCGACATCCAGGTGGCAGAAGATCAGCCTCATGTAAATTAGCCCGGAGAGGAGAGCTCCGAGGCAGGAGCTCTCATTATTTATTTATTTTTCACTTAATGATGTGCAGAGCAGACCAAGGAGGACCGGGGTCTGGTTGAAATAGATAACACCCCAGTCGATACATGACCTTACTGCTGGTTGATGGCAGCATTGTGTGAACCGGAGTCTGGTGGTGGTAGTGGGCGGGGCTTCCTAGGTCCTAGGTGCCTTAGATGACATACATGATCTTGGACCTGAAATTCTTAGTCATAGTTTTGGAAGAAAGATAGCTGATTAAAAGACAGTCTGGCTTTTGTTCTCTGAAACGATATACCCAGATGCTGTCCCTGCTCCAGTGAGGCCTTTGCTTCTAAAAATGTTCACAAGGGCAAAGGGCAGCCTGCCCCAACTCACATTTTCATAACTGAACAGAATGTAAGGCAACACTTGCAAAGGTCTAGTAGCATCATTCAAGGAGTTTTCACGATCTTGATAAATGACTGTGTGCATGCGCACACGTGCACACACACACAAATATGCCTATTTCCAAGTATGTGTCTGTGGCAAAAACAAAACGAACACTGGATCACAAGCAAGTGGATCCTCTTTTGTCCCTCCCTTTAATGTGTCCGGTCAGATTGTCCACAGCCAATCTGATCCAATGCTGAGGTACTTTGAAAATCCAAATCAACCAGACAATGGAAGAGAAAATGGAAGATTTGGTGGCCATTTGTAGAACACGGTGGTAGCAATTTAAAAACTGTGTATGGAAGGATACATTTTTCTTCTCCATGTTGGCAAAGGAAAGACTATTGAAAGTATTATTTGAGCCCAAGAGAGCTGTGGCCATTTGTCTTTCAACAGTTAAAGTGGGATTTTTCTAGGGCTACTATCTGCTCCCCTTATACTAGCCTTACTTGCATCCACATGTGTGGAGGAGGGACTGTGAGTCCTTGTTTTTTGGGGTGGGTGGGGTGGGTTTGTGAATAGTAATCTTTGTGATGCCAAGTCAGGACACCTTTGTGGATAGGAGTGTTCTTTCTTAATCACTTTTGTCCCTCTCTCAATGTAAGTGGTGCTGATGCTAAAGAGTGTTTTCTGACCCTTCTGGAATGATCTCACAGCAGGAGAGGACTTCACCAAACCATCAGCATCAGCCACTCAGCTCCCCCTAATCACCCTTGGTCACAGGGAAAGAGGGGGTGCCACTAGGGTCCAGGCACTGTTCTGAGGAAACAGATTCCAGGTCCCATGAAGACACAGCCTTCTCTTTGATAGGCCCTCTCACTGATTCATAAACCAGAGCTGTTTTCAACAAAGCCAATGTCGAGAGATATAGGTTGTGGATTTTCTTTTTCCTCCCAGTGCCCCCAGAAAAGGAAAAAAAAAAAAAGAACTTGTTGGGCTTTGTATTGGCTTTCTGTGTGCAGTTGCCAGCATTAATCCTCAATGTGGCTTGGTCTCAGTGTGGAGGCACATGAGTGCTTGTGGAAAAAGGTGTGCTGGAGGGAATGTGGATCATACCCCAAGAAGACAGGATGTACCCGACCAAACATCTTTTTATATTTACATATATATATATATATACTTGTGAGAGGCCTGCTCCTCATGCTCTCACATGTTGTAATGGACCAGGTATGGAAATCTAGAGAAGCCGCTTCTCCTTCCCACCTTCCTACCTCTGACCTGTGTTTCAGGATGTTCTCTGTTGTTGGCTCCACTCATGACACTGTTCTCATGCTTGGCTGATAAACCTTGTTTTCACATGCATCCTTCAAATGATTTGAAACAAAGGTTTTATTCCTCCCTTCCTCCTGGTGTCAGTCAATTTATTATCAAATTGTTTGATTTGCAATTCTTTTCTTGTCGTTTTTGCAGAAGCCGAAAGCGGTATGCATTCTTCGTTAACTTTCCTTCCAACCTCCACCCTCTGTCTTCACTCCTAACCACAGGACTAACCATTTGCCAAGAACTCAAGAAGAGAGAGATTGTATATGTGGATATATAATCTCATTCCCTTGTCTAGTATATATATATATATATATATATATATATATATATATATATATATACACTATATATAGTATAACTATACATATACGTATATATATTTCACCCATCTCCAACTAGAATATATAAAAGTAGCCTGCTGCTCTCCTTGTTTGATTTGTTGATTCTTTTGGTTGATGCACTAACTTCTTTGCAGGAAAATAAATAAATAAATAAATAAATAAAAAGTCAATGGAAAGGCATAATCCTGTCTTCAATCAAAGCACAAATAATGGGAACAAATCATATTAAAGTTGAAACGGAGAACGTTTCTCTCCAGCCCTCTGTGTCTGTTTCTGTATCGTCCTGATGTTGTCCTGGTGTCCATCAGACGCGGGCACCATTTTGTCTTCATCCCACATCCACATTCCCAGTGACCTCCTCGCCCCTCTGTCGAGTTTCCACTTTGTAGATCAGAGTTTCTGTCCTTTATCCACAAAACAGAGACCAAGCCCTTGTGCCTCTCCCTCTCCTCATACTTGTTTGGGTTGATTTCATTTCGACTATCTAATTTCTTGAGCAGTGCTCTTGTAGAGACTTAAAATGCTGATACTGGACTGCCTAGCTGTCACATTTGTGTTCTACAATAGGCACTGTTTATTGGGACAAACTCATGGCTTCCTTTTCTCCTTGTGTGTTTGGGCACATTTCTTTCTAGGAAGTATCTCAGCGTTCCCCACATCACTTCATCTTGTTTTGCTGCTGTTTTGTGTTGCATGGAGCATGACTAAGTTATCCTCAATGGCATTTTTTAATTATTTGGGTTTGGGGGTGATTGTTTTGTTGTTGTTGTTCCATTTTCCAGCATAATTTTTCCATAACTCACTCTCTAAGACAGTACTGTTGAAAAGAGATTACTATGATGCCAGCCTGTTCATGTTTCTCTCTATGGGTGTAGTCACTGTCTTGTGTTTGTGTTTATACTTGTGTTTGTGTTGTCTGGGACTCTTTCCAATGTCAGCTCTTCTGTGATTTTTTTTTTGAGTAGATGTGAATATAGAGAGGTGGCTTCCTGTCAGTTTGGTATTATTGATATGATCCAACTGCGAGAAGTTATTGCAACACTATGCATCTTCCAAGGTCCACAGTGGTTGCACCTCTGCTGTTGGCTTTTGGCCTTGGGTCCTTTTACTTTGTGGTGAAGGCATGTTGTGATGTAGGCATGACTTGTCTTAAAGTGTACCAGAGAGTATGGCTTGCTCCCAGGACCGCATATCCAGTGTAATCCTTCCTAGATCTGCTCTCTCTATCCTCTCCCATGTAGTTCGCCTTTTTATAATATAAAAAATACATTGAAATTTTACTCTGAAGATTATCCATGTGGACTCAGGCTAAATCAGATCTTGCCAATATTGTTGAGGACCACATTGATGGTCATTTGAGTCTGGCCAACTGGGAGCAACCTTGATTATGGTGTCTCTGTATGTAAGTGAACTAGGCCTATGCATTATGGAAGCATGGACTACACATCTGTGTCTTCTCCACATATTCTAATGTAAATGCATGTGTCTAGTTGTGTGGGACTCCAGCAGCACTTATTGTAAAGCCCAGAAGAAATGGAAAGTTCCAGAGAAGTGATGAGGTTTGAGATTTGGGTTTTTTTCCTAAGATATATCATAACACAACAAACTGCAGTGCAGTTGAACTTCCTGAGAGGGCACATAAATTGGTTCATATCAAGTTCCTGCTGATAGTAATTGTATATGCACTTGACTGATCAGAGAGACCTCTTCCCAGTGGTGTGAGTCATCTGGGCATAGCATGACCTGGGCTCCTCAGTGGTTCTGACTTGCTTACTCTCTTCAATGAAGTCCCATTAGCTTGCTAGACACAACTATGATTATAGTGCTTTCAAGTATAAACTCTACCCTCACAGAAGTTGTGATATTTTCTCAATTGCTTGGGGAATGGTACACGATGCCTCACAGGGGGTGGGTGGAAATGAAACTACACACACACACACACACACACACACACACACACACACACACACACACACATACACATACACACACCTGTTCTATTTGTCCATAATGGGTGAAAGTCTCCCTTAAGGTATCTGTTTCAGTTGAATTATCAATATTGACCATCTCTCCAAACAAAGGTAAGGTTTAGGAGGATTGAAGGAAGGATTACTAATTGTTCTTCAGCTGTTGTAGCTTTAATATTAGAGAGAAGAAAAAGAATATTTCTCCCTACCCAGTCCTGATTTTTTTTCAACCTGCCCCTAGTTCAAGCATAAGATGGTCAATAAAATACAACTCAATGTAAAATCTCCATAGGGCCCTGAAACAGACATGCCCTATTGGATAGAGCTCATTCCATGTGGATGTGTTCTGCAATCAGAAACATGGATTTCAATTCTAAGCGAGTTGTGCTTTCAGTATTGAAACCACCTGCGCCATCTGCCTCAGTGACTGTTTACATATTTGCATATTTATACTTAATGCCTCTGGGAACTCATTAGCTTGGTGGCCAGTCTACAAGAAGACTTGTGGTCACTCGTTTGATCAGGCTGACTGATGGGAATTGCAGTAGTTGCTGCTTTCATTTATTGGAGAGAAAAAGAGAAAACTTTGAGAGCTGAGGCCAATGACTATGATGCAGGCTTCTCTCATTCTATAGAGCTAGAAAGTGCCTACAGCATGTAGGACTGCTAAGAAAAACTCAGAAGTAAATACAGAAACCTTGTTTCTCAGTTTTCTAATCAGCAGTGGTTCTCTACAGAAAGTGTGTGTTTTGCTCCTCTGGAGAGTAAGTAGATAAAGAATAAGCATCACTGCAGAACTAGGAAAAGCAATGAGTGAGAGTCCTTGGAGATGGGACCACACAAGCCCTATGCTGCCAGCTGCCACTAGGCATTTTCGATTAAAATCAGCAAGGTCATGGTAAAAAGAGGACAATTTATATCTTCCTTGAAATGAGGAAATGTCTCCTCCTGCCAAGATGTCCTTGTTGGAATTCTACTCATGGATATACAGGAAGAGGGGCCTCTCTCGATAGGAGACTTCTCTTGGAGATTTCCTTGATTTTCTACATGACACATCTTGAGTTTTATGTCTGATAAGTTTATAACTTTGACAAAATTGGAGCCAGAGAACTGATTAAAAGTGGTGCTTGGGGAGGAGGACTTTGGGCAGCCATTAGGACAAAACAAACTTGCCATTGAATAGTCTCCTAAAAAGATCAGAGATATTTGCAAAAAAAAATTAACATGTTCCCAGTAGGTCAATAGCAAATTTTAAGTCTAGAAGGCATTTTGTAGAGAGAGGACAAAGTTATTCCTGCCTAGAATTCTTATTTATTTTACTTTTCCAAGAAGAGGAGGGCTAACACTTTATTTAAATGTTCTAGATTTGAAATGCAGCTAACAGATATGACAGCTGAAATACTAAAATCAAGAATGTATTTCTTCAAAGAGTATTTGAGACTCACAGGTCACATAGGAAATGTTGTATGTTGTGGGCCTGTTCTTCACCACCCTTAGAACTCAACATAACCATTATGGCACAGAGCACCTTGTGCTTATAGACTGCATATTTCATTTTTTCCCTTGACTGGCTGGACTCATTCTTTTGAATCCCTCATCCAGCTCCTCCCCCCACCACCACCACCACAAGCCTGTCTTAGCCTAAACTTTGTACCTGCCTCATGCTTCATATGGATATAATTTTAATCTTCCTGTCCACAGAGCACATGAGGACATTTTGGTATCCCAAGAACACTGGGGATATTGAGATTTGGTGTATCTCTTGTATATCACTATATCATATCACCTAAAACTCAAGGAATGGGAGTGACTCTGTGTACCCCAAAGTGAATCTGTAGTAGCCTATTTCTAGATGTTGCAGAGACCGCACCTTCACAACGGTTCAATTAGCATTGAAGACAAAATGGAGAGCAGGCCAGTGGAGGTGTGAGGGCTTGTTTACTCGGACTTTTTTAGTCACCTTGCTTATATTTATAGAAACCAAAGATTAAGGACATAATGTGTCCTTAATGCATAGACTGTATGCCTTTATTCTCTTAGGAACATTGTCAACCAGGGAATATACACTGCATTTTATAGATTAGGAGGGTGAGACTTAGCTGCCTCCAAAGCCAGGACACAATGGTTAGGGCTGACACATGCACCTAAGTATTTTACTAACACTGATTGCTAGGGAACCTGAGACTTGAACACCAGGGTGACCTCCACCAGCATCTAGCCTCTCCTCTCCAGCACACTGACTTGATTAAAAGATGCTTGAAGACTGCGGTAAATTACCTTGACCTGCATTCTCTAGACTGCCCATCCCTGATTTCACTGCAGGCCAATTCTTGTTCAGTGCAGATAAAGACCAGAGGAAATGAAAAGCCTCTTTGGATAGAAACCTTGAGATCCTCACATTTCACAATGATACAGTGGGCTGGATCGCTGGGGGACAGGTCATGTGTTACAAAGCATGAGGGAAGAAAACACAGGTCTCTGGGCATATGTGCCACCAAGACAATGTGTGTCCAGTTTTACCTTTCATATTCTGTTGTTCAAATCATGACAGGACCCCACCCGTCCACTCAACTCGGGAGCCCTTCCATCCTTATGTGAATTCTTATCAAAACAGAGAGAGACTTCCCAAACTTTTAGTAATATACTTTTAAGGCTCCAGAAGTGGGTGGGAATTTAATAGATGAATTCATGAATTATTCTGTCATGTATAATTTTTTTTTCTTTCTTTCTTTTTTTTTTTTTTTTTGGTTTTTCAAGACAGGGTTTCTCTGTGTAGCTTTGCGCCTTTCCTGGAACTCGCTTTGGAGACCAGACTGGCCTCGAACTCACAGAGATCCGCCTGGCTCTGCCTCCCGAGTGCTGGGATTAAAGGCGTGCGCCACCACCGCCCGGCTAATTTTTTTAATCCTATAACTTCATCTCAGAGGATATTTTTGATAAGAAGCACAGTATTCCAATCCATTGAACCAGGAGACCTCTGATGAAATGGAATATTCTTGGACATTTTTGCAAGAATAAAATGATAGCAATAACCATAAATAAAAAGTATCAAGCTGTTTAGGCATTATCTTACTTAGTTCTTTGACAAAAGGCTATTGTTAGTGCTAACACTCCTCTCATAGGGAAAAGCATTGAGTTCCTGGGAGGTTTAGGAACTTATCCAAAATTATCACTTCAATGCTAGAATAGGGACCCAATTTCTGATTGCAGAGGCAGTCACATAGGAACTGCCTTTCAGGAAAATAAGACAAAAAATACAAGATCTAGAACCCTGTGATCCTAAAGTGACTTACTTAATTGATTTTAAAAAGAAAATTGATATAAACTGTATAGTCTCTCATGCATCTTGACGAACACAAACATAAATTTATAATTTATTTAACTGTAAAAATCTGTATAATCTCTGACCCCTTTGCTTCATGATTGTGCTAAATCAGAGGGTTGGGATATGAGTGCAGGAGTTGGCAGAGGGGTAATTATAAGATCTCTTTATAAAACCTCTGCCTTTAGCAGTGTGTCCTTAGTGCGAACTGCTGGCCCAGTAGTGCGGACGGCTGACTTCTGATGTGGAAGGAACCTCCTTGTTGCTGGTGGTTCTGGGGCGGGGCAGTCACCTCTCTACTCTGCTAACATTTAGTGATGACAGCAGCCACAAGCCCCGCTTTCTACTGTCAGGTCTTGTCATGGGTAATGGTGGATGCTCTTGCAGCTAGAAACAGTAACCTCTTCAGTGATGGTCTGATCAGAGTTCTTCCAACAGAGCAAGCAGAAGCTTGTTTGGTCCCTCCCTATTTTACTACAGACAGAGGACTCCTTTGACAATACTGTTATTTTTTTTTTTTTCTGGAATGGTCTTACCTCTAGACAAAGATCATGTATTAATTTCTACCCTCCCCCATTTTGTTTTGGGCAGCTGGGGGCTTCCTTTAGCCTGAGCCCAAATGTCTCTTACCTTAATCACCAGCTTTTCAGATCAAATAATATGGTCCTTGCCTTGTGCTTCATCCCAAGTTGCTGAATTCTACACCTGTTCAGCTCAAAGGCTCATCACTATTTCTGCACAGGGCAGCCTGGTATTCTGCTTTTGATCTGCAGAAACTTGTTTATTTCTCCCATTTATTAGATCAGGATCCATTTATCTCTACTGCCATCCCAAACATAACTTGGTCTACTATCTATTTCTAGCACTTGTAAGGCCATGCAGGAATGCTATGTTTAATCTTATTCACACAACCCATCCATTTTTATCAAAAGCAGACTAGAAACATTGGGTACATCCGACAGATAATAGCTTTCTTTATCACTGTGTAGATCAGGTTCTTCATGGAATCTACTTCCATGTCCTTATCAAAGTTCCAAAGATGTACAATTTCATGCTGCATTAAATATATTATAGGTGTCTTGTACCATTCCCCATGGAAATATGTGGTATGTATATATGTATGTTTCTGTATATATATATAGGGGTCCCATTAATGCTATATCACCTAAGAGAGGATGGGTAATACATAGAGCTTCATTAGGCTAACTATGTTTCAACATTGACCATCAAAATCAGTTTCAAAATGGGATACATCCTGAAGACCTGTGCTTCCAGTCGGGTGCCTCTGGGAGCAGCTAAGCAGCTCCGTTAAGCAAACTCAGACCCTAAGACCCAGATCTTTGATTTCCCTGACTTGAAGTGTACCCCCTGGAACTAAATGATGGCATGATTGAACTAGATATGTGGAGCAGTGAAGGTCAGGCTCTAAGGGAAAATCTAAGGGCAAGCATTAGTAGTGGGGCCCCTATCTGAACAACAGGGTAGTGTTGCCGTCAAGGTTTTATCCTGAACTTGAGCTCATACTTGTGTCTTCTTTGTTTGTTTCTGTTCACTGAGCAGAATATTAATTAACCCTGGGAACCACCTTAAGATCCAAGAAGGTACTTTAGGATTTTTCATCGCAAGTGATGCCAAAGAAGTTAAAAGGTAAGAGTTTCCTTTTATCTGCCTTCCTTTCTGGTCCAGCCCCAGACACCTTGATCTACTGAGACCTGCATGCTCCATATGTCCAAGACTCTAACTCCAGAACTAGTGTCGTTACTTCCCTGGGCAGCTTTTCCCACAGTCAGTTCCCTATCTTTAAGTCAGAATGCTCAAGTTTTAGATCAGGAGACCTGCTTATCTGCTCCCTCGTCTTACAAGGAAGGAAACCGAGGCCCAGAAAGCAAAAGTGACTTCAAGTCATCCTGATTCTTGCCTGTTCTGAAGGAGAGTCACGGGACTTCTGGTCCCTTGTCTGAGGTCATTTTCCTAACACTACCTGGGTAAATGTCCTTGTATATTACAGATTTTCTGCTGTAGGTGCCAAGTAGAACTTCAAACAGTGTGGATTAACTTTAGATGGAACATTAAAAGGCCCGTATTTGTGCTTTCAACTTTCTAAGCATTAGCTAAAATTGTCAGCTTCAATTGTTTTTTTTTGCTTTTTTGTTTTTTCGAGACAAGGTTTCTCTGTGTAGCTTTGGTGCCTGTCCTAGATCTCGCTCTGTAAACCAGGCTGGCCTCGAACTCACAGAGATCCTCCAGGCTCTGCCTCCCGAGTGCTGGGATTAAAGGCATGCGCCACCACTGCCTAGCTGTCAGCTTCAATTGTGAAGCCTCATTGGGCCTAGAATGAGGCAAGCACCAGGCTCAACATTTCATGAAATTTTTATTAATGTCATTATTCTTGTTTAAGTAACTTAGGGGGTCATAGGGTTTTGCCTATCAGTATAGACTGTTGTTATATTTGATTCTATTCCACCAACTTCGAAACTTTTGCTTTCAGAAACTACAACATAAGTAAGCCAGAAAGGTTACTCAGCTAAACAACTGTGTTAGGTATTTTAAGTGAATACTGACCATGAGGGTGTTCAGTGCTCTGTGGATGCCAATTGCCTTCTAATGGGTTTCCCCTCAGAGTCAGGCCTATGCTAGGTGTGCTTTAGTCTTTATACTAACCTCAAGAACCCCAGAAATAGAAGTCAGTCTTACGAAGTGCTCAGAACTCTGACTTTCTTGTCTTTAAAAGGCCAGCACCACCTTCTGAGAGCCTACTCTGCACCACCGCTGCTCTGGTGTTTGTGGGTTTCTGTGTGTTTATGACTCACCCAGCCACCTGTAGCCTTACAGTTCCTTTTTTGTCTAGGAGGGAACTAAAGCATGGCTTGGTTGACCAGCTTGGGCAAAGTCACAGGGCTGGTGAGAAATCACAGGGTGCATTTGCAGAATCTTGATATGCTAATATAGAACAATATATGATGAAGCCAGGCTTGTGATTTTTTTTTCTACCCACTCAACTCTAGCAAGTGGGACTTTAGACAGGTTTTTAGACTGCTAGCTTTAAAAGCTTCCAGGGAAAAGAACCCTGGGGGTTTTGAATTTTTGTTTTTTTAACTGCTTTCTCCAATAAGTTTACTTCTGCAAATTGGAGAATGATTGACATTGTTAAACCATGTGAGAGAGATACATCTCTATCTGGTTCATGTAGAAAAATATGCTGAGACAGGAGTTCATCAGGACTATCCTTAGATGGACGTTCAGGTGAGAAAGGAAAGTGGGGTGTCTGTGTGAACACCATAACCTGGGACTCTGGGGGAGTTCTGTCCTCCTCCAGATGTGAGGCATGGAAACTTCAAGCAGAACCTCAGCTGGAAGCATGGTAGGCTGTGAGCACAGCTGACCATATACATCATGCACACCTCCCAGACAGCAAATGCAACCTGAGCTCCCGTTTGTGTAATTCTATTTCCTCCTGCATTTCTCACTAATGAATGTCACAAATACCAGGCAGTTCAGGAAACAAATTACCACCTCAATTAAGGAATGTAATATGTCTCGTTCCCGAGCTTTATGGTATTCACAAATACATGCTGACACCATCGGCTTCAACTGCAGCCTGTAATTTTCCATGGCGTGTGATGTGTCAGAGAAACTGATGTCAGTTAGGGGAATTCAGATAGATGGAGAGTGCAGAAAACCACGGAAAGGACATTGGAAATTTGACTGAAACTAAACAAGGTTTGTAAAAAATGGAAAATAGATTATGGTGATCTTTTATTGGGTTTCCACCCATGGCTGTGGCTGTGAAAACACAAAGCAAAACAACACACAATAAGAAAAGTTAGTGGAGTCTGTGTCGTAGAATCTTTGAGGTGCCGGGCTTAAACAAAGAGCAGTGAACCTGTCTACTCCCATTAAGAGGTCACTCTGAGATAGGTACTTGGTCATATTATTATTTTTTTTTGCTGTCCTTAAATATTCCCCTTTTTAAATAACTCTGAAACATAGTCCAGTGGCTCTTTCAATTAGCAGATACATACTTTATTTGAATCATAATTAAAAGTAATAGATTAGTTGGCAACTTAAAAGAAGTTGCCTGCTTTCATATTAAAATCTCTACTTCTGGTTTCTTCTCAAAACATAGACTACCCCAAATTGAGAAGCATTCTAAAATTTATTCATTTACCATTCATCAAATAGCTGCACATTAATTAATGTTTGGGAGGCTACAGAGAGGCTATTTGCTGTCCTGAGGTTCATATTCTATAGATGAGAGAATTTCAGGTTCTTAAAAAATTAAAAAATAAAAGAAGGAAGGATTTCAACTGAGTGTCAGTGAAAACTGCTCTTCCAAGATGGTGGCATCTGAACAGAAATAAAAACAAAGGGAAGGAGTCTTTCATGCAAAGGTCAGATGGGGAAGGAAGATAATGGTGTGAAGTTCATTGCCTTTAGACAACATGAAGCAGCATGGCCAGAAGAGTACCAGAGGACAGAAGCGGGAAGAGAGCAGAGGAAAGACTGCATCTCGTTCTCTGGACACTTACAAGGAGAATGGCTTTGTTATGGAATGACACATATTGATGCTTTGAATACAGTTGAGATGTGATGAGAACTATATTCTCAGAGAACAATCTCCCTGCCTGTGATGGAGCAGGAGAGGAGGCAAGATATCCAGAGACTGTCCAATGGTGTAGGGAGATGCTGGCAGCTTGTGCTGGAGGTGTGTGGTTCCCATTTGGACCACTCTGGGGAGCCTGTAGTGTGCACCCATGAACTGCACAGAAGTGAGGGAGGAGGAAGAGTCAAGGCTGAGGCCTAGGCTTGAGGCAGTGGAGAGTGAAAGTGATAGTGATGATGATGTCTTGCTGTGATGCCTAGAGGAAGATGGCATGGTAGGAACTGATGAGTTTTATTTGGGCCATAGTGAATGGGAAGATTGGTCCTAAATATGCCGTGAAGTCATCATAAAGGCAGGTAGATCCAAGAGTCTGAAATTCTGGGGAAAAGAGAGCTAAAGATATAAATACGGGGCCACATCAGTAGGGGTTCCTGGCAGGGAACAAATGATTCACTTTAGTGGGACACAAGAGCAAAATTTTCTAAAGTGGGTCATATAAACTGGTGGACAGCAAGATGATTAAAATCAGTAAGAGATGGCAGAGCATCTCACAGGCAGCTGCAGGTAAGATCTGCTTTCAGCCTGCAACTTCAGGAACCAGGGGAAGAAGGTGGAAGCCTGGGGGAGGAGAGGGCATGGTGTAGGAGTGATGACTGCCTAGTGAGAGCTTTGCCCTCCAGTGGGAAAATGTGTCTGTTGCCATCCCACAACTCACCAGAGAACAAGCTCACCCTTTCCCACCTCTGGTTACCTTCTGACTCTTGCCTTTAGCCAGTCACGTAGAGCAACCAAGGACAAGGAGACCCTCAGGCCAACCTAGCAGGATGTAGAGGGGGTCTTTCTGTTGATATGTGAGCTGGGGAAGAAGGGGATGATATTTGCTTTGGAGTGAGAAGACAAGCATCAGGAGAATAGAGAAGACACCAGGAGTGGCCCTTGGAATCCATAGTCAGGGATTTCAACAGAGACCAGTGGGGCTTTGTTCCCAGGATCACTGAGTTTACAGGATCAAGTGCATAGTTGTAGCAAAGGGCATTGCCAAGAGAATGTGATGGGGACTTACCAGGGTGGGGTAGCTCCCAAAGAACTGTCACTTAGCAAAAATTAACTTGTTTAAAGAATCTGCCTCCTTCCTCTGGAGCAGATGTCTTCATGGGACCATGGACACCTTTAGCCCTTGGCTCATCTCCCTCACTAACCACATCTGTCTGACTGTAGCACCTGTTTGGCTAAGTGAAAGAAGCCAGGCATAGAGGGACAAACACTATCCAATCTCACTGATACGTGAAACCTTACAAAGTCAAGCCCATGGACACACAAGGTAGAATGGTGGTTACTAGAAGCAGGGACATCTGGGGGAATGAGGGTCAAGGGACATAAAATATTAATTTAAGCAAGAGAATAAATGCAAGAGATGATTGCAAAATGTCGTGACCACCGTTGGTTTAAAACAGGCTATTTTTGCATTTACTTATTTATTTGTGTTGAATAGCTGTGAGAACTTATTCACCTTGAAGGAAGGTGAGAGAACAGCTTTTCTCCTCCCAGCGCATGGGACCCAGGGAGCAAACTGAAGTTGTCAGGTTGGTTTGGCAGCAAGTGCTGTTACCTGCTGAGCCCTCTCCCTGGCCCATGGGTAGATGCTTTTAAAACAGTGTATTATATTCATGAAAATCTCTTTTAGCGTTTTTTTTTCTTTTAGGGTAGGTTTTAAATGTTCTCACTCCACATACAAAATAAACAAGAAGATGAAAGAATATGTGTTGGTCTGCCTGGTTTCGCCATTCTAACACACACACACATATTTCAAAACATCACATCGTGTATCACAAATACAGATAGTTTTGTCAGTTAAAAATAAAACATTTAATATAAAGAACCTGGCTTTAGTTCATTCGGCTCATTGCTCCATCGCTTTAGAGAAGCATATTTAAGGCTTCTGGCTCCTGGACTTGAATCTAGACTCTGCCACTTAGCAATGTGACCTTGAACAGGCCACTTAATCTCTCCCCAGCTCAGTTTCCTTATCTGTAATCAAGTTTCCTTCAAAGGGGTTGTTTGAAGATCAAATATATTAATGCTTTTTAAATGCTTAGAGCAGCACCAGGCCTATAGTTTGTTAGCTGTTATTACTGCTGCATTATAATTACCCATGAGAGCATCTAAAGGGAACTACAATGGCCAGAGGAAGTGGATGGGAACTTACTTGCCCCAAGTAAGTGGATACCTCTTCTTGTCTCTCTTGTTTCAAGGCAGACCTCTATCCATCAGTTTATTACCCACAGTGCTGTGCAGAGCAAACTGCTGCTCTTTTCTGTTTTTTTTTTTTTTTTTTTGCAAAGAGGATGACATCAGACATTTAAAGAAATGGTGAAGGACCCCTTGAATTGAAAGAGCATTGGACTTGATGTGGAAATGTAAATTCTGTGGAAACATAAAAGGACCTAGGAATTGTGTTTATTTCTTTAGCCTCCATCGAGAAATGGCCCTGTTTATTCCTGGCACTCAGTTTCATGTTGGGAGTGGTAAAGGCCTTAAACCCAGGATTTTGTTAGTTCCTGGATCCAGAGGGTTGGAAGGTTGTTCCAGTAAATTTTATTAGCTCCTCAGTACAGATGCTTCTCTACTTATGATGGAGTTACATCCCAATAAATCATCATAATTTGAAAAGAGCTTAAGCTAAAAATGCATGTAACCTACTGAACGTCACACCTTAGCCCAGACTGCCTAACGTGTTCATTTATTCAAGCATTTCACATTAACTTACAGTTGGGCAGAACCATCTAACACAAGACCTGTTTAATATATTTGCAGAAAGTTGAGTAGCTCCTGTCACTTAGTGTCTCCTGAGCTGAAAGTTCATAGCTGAGTGATTGTATGCCCATGCTTCTGCATCAGCTCAAGTTGGAAGGGCATAGCCCGCCCACCCAGGTCCCCATGTTATCCTCTGGATACTAATGTTAAGTACTTCTTAAATCACCTTAGTTCTTATCATGGAAAGTAGTGTTGGCACACACAGCCAGTTTATTTTGGAGTCCCAGATTGACACGTAAGGCAGATTAGAGGACTTTGTTGTTATTGTTGATTGCTCCTTCTTGGGGCTGATTCTATCCACCATTCCCCTCCTCATCCCATTCCAATGGTCAGCTGAGTCTTACTTAATAGAGAGAGTGAAACTTTTATTCATCATATGTGCTAGGGGCAGGACATAATGGGAATGAATTTGGCCAGTTTTGGGGTGAACTGGGCTTTGAATCCCAGGAGAGAGTTTGACAGGAACCACTGGACTCGTTTCTCTGGTCCCTCCATTCCAGTGACTCTCAGGCTTCTCTTCCTTTGGCTAATGAGGAAAGGTGCTTTCGAAGTGACACAGGTAATACTTAGGTTTGACTGAGAACCGCCATCCTTGTGGCCCTTTAATATATATTTCAGTAGACTGTGGGGATTTCAGAAGTGTTTTTAAAGTACACTCCAAAGACTCAGGGCTATCACCCATGTGTTCCAGTACTTAGTGCTGTTCTCAGAAATGACAGTCACAGGCCTAGTGTGTCACATCAGCAAGACCTTTCTCCCCGTTCCTTTGTAAATAAAAGTTTATACAAAGAAGCACCAACTCCAATCCCAGAACCCTCGGTTTGAAATGAATGGTCTTACAACAAACATTTCCGCCTGCAAACGTCTAAACTTTTCAAGAGATGAAAGGAAATCAGGGCTGGCATGTTTCGTTAATTTGGCACTACCTCGGGGGAAACGTGGTACTCATTTTCCTTGGGTGGATTATGAAATGTGTCAGTTTTTCCATTCTCTTTCTCCAGGGCATTTTTTTACTGCAAGGCCTGTCATGATGACGTCACAGATCCCAAAAGAATTAAAAAATGTGGCTGCAGGCGGCGTAAGTAGTGTTTCTTTTTCCCCTCCCCCCTTCTCCTTCCTCGTCCCCAAATTCCTTTCCCTTCTCCTTTTCCTATTAGAGGAACATTAAATACCAAGTGTTCTCGTGAATATATTTAGATATTTCACTCAGCCATTTAAAGAAACATGAAACAAATACTAGTCCTTGCTTAGAAGACAAGATGAAAAAATTACAGTCAGTGCCCAGGCAGGAGGCTAGTACCAACTGCCCACTTCTCTAGAAGTAGACATCTCTGGCCCACAGAGTTAAACATTATGGGTAAAATGGAGGATACCTACAGCTTTGGAGGAGGTAATGTTTTTTATATTGTGATTTCTAGTAGATGGGGGGGGGTGTCCCAAGTTAAAAGACTATATGTAGTCCTAGAAGGAAAGCAGGTCTCAAAACCCAGTCTCAAAATAAAAGGAAAGGAGATGCATTATCAGGTCTCAGTTTGAAAGATCTCCTTTGCGTCTGAATGAAGGATTCACCCTGGAAGACAGAATGGAAAAGGCAAGATGAGGAGAGAACTTCTCTGATTCACTCTCTCTGAAATTAGAATGTCTCTCATAGGACACCATAGACATTATGGCATACCCCTTTGAAAGTCCTTACAAATAAGGATTTGACTTCCAGGGTAATTTTCCATCTTTGTTCCAGGCAAGCAAACGGAAGTTTAACTCTATTCTGTTGTGAAAAGTGCAGTATTAATTACAATATCTTTCTTCCCTTCATTTCCATCACAGTAAGTTAAGCTAGTGAAATGTAGACTCTCCCATCGTGCAGAACACAATTGCTGCAAAAGGACTGCCTCTGCCAAGCTGCTCTTAAGTGTCACAAGGCCATGGGCTGTGTGGTTAATATGTGATAATAATCAGAATTGTCCAAATGTTGTTATTCCCAATTAAAAGGCCATAGCCTGGAGGGCAGGATGCAGATATGTATGGGAGGATTAGAATCAAATGAATAATTGAATATAAACCTTCTCATGAAGGTCAGGCACTGAAGGAATTGGAGAAGATAGGTTTGGCTATGAAGAAATTTTCAGGAGAAATGGCATTGTTAATAGTGTATTGAGCCGGTGCTAAGCCACTGGCCAGGTACTTCTTGGTGGTCAAAATTGGAAAGGACAGTTGACCCAGCCTGATGTTTATCCAAACCTGATAGTACAGCAATTGATAATTCACCGTGAAATGGTACAACAGCATGAGAACAGAGTTAATGACAGTCCCCCAGACTTCGCATATATTTCCTAACCCCCCTCCTGTTCCTACCCAGTTTCACCTTCCCAGTCCCTCCCCTTCCTTCTTCATTCCCTTTCATTTAGTAACCTTCAATGTCTTGTGTCCTCTATCAGAGAAGTATGGAGTATGGACATTCCATTTGTGGAGCTCCCATGCTGGTAGTACAGTTTAACTTTTGCGTTTCTTCCCATCTCTTCATAGCTCTCCATCCATCCAGGAAGCAAGTCCAATTCAGAAGTCTAGCCAAGGAGCAAGCTCTCAGACTCTACCATTTGCTCATTTTCTTTTTCTGTATCACAAACCTGGTCTAATGATTTACACTCTCCCTCCCAGCCTCTGAAAAGTTGCCAAGGGTAGTCTCCTAAGGGGCAAGTCATGTCTAGATTGATGTGTGTGAAGGAATTTTCTTTAATTTCTAATCATTGATATATCTTTGATTTATTTTGTTTCCTCTTTGCTGCCTTGGAATACGGCCCCTACTCTATTTTAACTGCACCCTGGTAGTGATCTATTGTGAGTAAAATGGGTTCCCAGCAGCCCAGAGTCTAGTCCTCCTGGTCTTTCTCTAGATGAGATACTTTTTTTTCCTGTACATTTTGAGTTTCATTTTCCTTTTGGTATTCGTGTTGCATGTAGCAGTTACGTCATGCCCCAACTCGCTCATGCCCCAGCATAGTCCTTGTAGAGTAGCCAGGAGCTGGAGAGAGCCCAGAGCCCACTCTCCGTGCATCCACCCATCCCCCAGCCTAAAGCAAGCTCTGGACATGGTCTTATTTTTCCATTCGAAAATAAGACCTTGACAACAGTGTGTTTCTCTTGAAGGCCTTACCTTGGGACTTTTAAGGGACACGGATTAGGCTGGAGTAATTACCATTCTAGCTTTAGATGCTTTGTCCATTGGGGGTCATGGCCATGCTTGCCTCTGATAAACTATACTTGTTTTCCCCTGCTATGGAGCTTGAATTCCTCTCTTGGAGGAAAAACATAGGCTACATATATATTCCTGAGTTGTGATATATATGATATGCACCAGTAGTTTATATGTAAAAATGTGTATTTTTATATATAATCATAGGGAGGAATGCATTGATGGTATTATATATATATATGCCTCTCTCTGTACAAGAAGGTACTTTCTGGAGATTTAATTGAGTACTCCTTTGGACTGTAAGTATCTGTCTTTCTGGAGACAAGTGGCAATTATTCCCTACAGTTTATAATGTTTCCTTGCTTTTAAGTACAACTTCTCCTTTAGTCAATGCCCAGTAGTTCCTTTGTGAATGTTAGGCATCCTGGAGGATCCATGTGCTTATTTTGAGGGAAAAAAATGTTGTTTAATTGAGGGAGAATGAATAAGGCATGTTGGAATCTAAACAAGTTAATATAAGTCTCTAGACCTCTCTAACTTACTCAAGGCATAGGATCCCCTTTATCTAACCAGATGTAGTTTTTAAAGCCAGTATTTCTATGTGTGACCTACAGCTATAGTGCTCTCATGGGCACTAGCCATCATCATTGGGTCTTGGCTTACAGGCATAAGACTCTAGGAAACAGAAAGGAGACCCAGTCTACAACTTATTGAGTCCATTGGCTTTGGAATGTGGAGATGTTTCAGCTCCTGGACCTCTCATATTCCTTTGCAAAAGAAGCAGCAAGTTGACCATTTGAGTTCTGGTAGTCTTCATTGTGTAGAAAGCTTCTGATGATCTGTGTAATGCCAAAACAAAATAATGATCTTCTTCGATGCAACACACAGTTCTGCCCAAATTGGCTCTGTGGAGTGTATGTGGGAGCAGCAGTTCTCCTTTCATACTTTAGTACTCTTTGAGAAGTCGAGGGCTACACAATGCCAATCAACAAACACTCCCTGTGGCAAATTCTCCCGCCTTTCCCAGCTCCAGAGTGATTGGCAGGAGCCAGATCACCTAGCTGAGTGTGTGCTCCAGGTTGCTTCCTTTAATCTCTGCCTTCCCCTCTGTCCTGATCACGGAAATCCATGTGTAAGACCTTGTTTCTTCTCCAGAAGGTAACGGGAGGAACTGTGTTAAGTGAAGACATCATTTCTTCTTTATAGGATGTGAAAGAACCTCTGATTCCTAGCATTACATCTAATAATATACCTCAGACAAAAACCTCAGTGGGTTTTTCTTCTGTAGAAGGTTTGCTTATAATTTCAGTTGCTACTGAGTCTTTGAAGAATAGCTGTAATTCATTTTAAGAAACAATGCTTCCCTTCCTTCGACTGATTTGAAAAATGAGGCTATGATCTGAGAAGTGTGCCTTAATTTAATGGCATTTTTTTTCTTTCACACTAGTCTCCTCTTACATTTGCTCCTTTGAAAACCTAAATTATTTTCCCTTCAGCAGCTGGAAACCTCCACCTGGGCCTCTTGGGCAAGGCTGCTTTCCCTCTCCCTTCCAATCCACCCCTGAAATTAAGATTCTGCAATTGCAACCTGGCTGGCCATTTGGTTGCTGATGCCGGAGGCAGATGGTACTGCAGCAGACAGAATGGGCTACAACCCTTCCTTCCATTCCAGACTTGGCTCAGAAGGGCCAACCAGCAGAGGACCTGAGGCCTGGCACCTGATCATATTAAGTGTGTCCCAAGGAAAGAGAAGTGAGCATGCTACATCTGCAGCAGGTTTAATTTCTCACCATCACGACCTTTGAAAAGAGAGGAAAAGTTGTGCAAGTGTGTGTCTGAGAAAGCTTTCCATTTTAAACACTCAAGAGTAAACAGATAGCTTTGATGATGTCCATTAGGGAAGTACCTCTATTTTGTCTCTATAAATACTGCTAGGAAGTCATAATGGAAATATTGGATGAATATCCATTTTATTGTGGTGAAGAAAAACACATAAAAGCTTTCTTCTGAAGCGATGGAACTATTCAAATGCAGATTTTTTTTTAGAGGAAGGTGAGACCCAAAATCAGATTCTTGGCGCTGACACAACCCCTTCAAATCTTTGGTACTGGTCCAAGAGCAAGAAGATTTTGTGGGCCAAAAAGAAAATGAAGTCCCAGGGGTCTTATATTTCTTTCCCAGAGTTAAGTTGGCCTATGGGGGCAATTCATAGAGCATAAAGTTGTTCCAAGAGCCCTAAGACAAAGTGACAAGTAGCTGCAGAATTTGTACCTGCAGAGACACACTCTTGTCTGGTCCCTCCAGGACCAGCAGCAAAGCTGTGTGGAGACCCTATTGCCTGGTGCAGAATGCAATGCACTTGCAAGTTACCACTGTTGATTGCCCCCAGGATGCTCTCTTAGAACCTTTTATCTATTTGTCCTTACTGCCCCTAATCATCCACAGATTGGAGGCAGCCATTGAATTGAAGTGGCACCACATACCTTTCAATTCATAGAGACTGCAAGGCCCTCTTCTCCTTTGAGGAGAAATGAACCAGCAAGTTCTGCTTCACGTCATTGACAAGCTGCTCTCCTAGAGCTGTCCACTAGATGTCCTCATAGACCTACTCTGCTTTGCCTTCTTCAAAACTTTTTTTTCTGGTGACTGGGAAGAGCCATGGATGGCTACTAAGAAAGGAACTTGACACACTCCAATGGAGAGGAGACATGTTTTTATGACCAGGAGTAGATGAGAAACTTGTATTTTAAATAGATACTGGAATATTCCAAGTAGGTACGTGAAACTCAACCTTGGGGGTTTTAAGTACCTCTGATACAACAAAAGAATCCTTTAACCCAAATCGACTATAGAAAAGTTATTAAGAAGGTTTTGAGAATCTGTAATCCACTGAAACCGTAGTGAAGGGTTAGGAAGCCATAGAGTTGAGGAAAGTGATAGGGAAGTAATGCCCGAGTTAGAAAACCTGTAATATGGTGTCTACATACCTTTATTTTCGAACCCAAGAATAGAATGCCCATATTTTCTGGAACACCTACCACATGGGAGGCAAATCTTCAGGTCTTCATTGCTGCCCTTGATCATGAATAATAACGGACCAGAAGGAATCTCATAACTGTACATATGTCCCTCAGCCTGATGGATCACTCCATCAGATGGAAGGTCAGAATCACCTTCCCTTCTTGGAAAGGGGACCTGGAAGTACACAGGTGACGGCACACCTGGCTGGGATGGTGGGGGAGGAGCCTCACCCTTAACTGAGCATATTTCACTCTAGACATTGTGGTTCATGAAGGTTTGGCAAGATGTGGGGCTCAGTCATTTGTAATTGTTTGTGTCTTGTCTCTGAGCCTCATGTTGATCATTCTTGGTGTGTGTGTGTGTGTGTGCGTGCACGCGTGCGCGCACATGCTTTTTGTCCTTTGAGATTTCTCTTTTGCATTTGGTGTGAGTGTAAAATGACTGGGAAGGAGTGACGAGTAATAGCATGCTTTCTGTTTTATGCATATGATGCTTTGGAATGTGACTGCTTATAATTAACAGTTAATCTTCTTATAGCAAATAGGTTTCTGCTGCTTCAGTTACCAGTTGCAGCCTGTTACTGCATGCTAACAATACAAAATTGTACAACAATTGCATGGTCTCCAGAACAGCCAACTGTGACAGTTGCAAACAGTCCCTGAGAGTCACTGTTTTGATGTTATTCTCCCTCCTGAAGCCTTTGGAAGTAGGAGGTCTCCACTGTCTGTTGTGATAGGGTGACCTCTGTGGGAAATAAAAAAAAGATTCAAAAGTTACCTATTCCCATCACATATATATATATATATATATATATATATGTACATATGTATGTATATGAACTTTCTTCCCCATAAATGTGTCACATTCTATTACCATGCCTGAACCTGAAATGGCAGTATGAAAATGAAAACCAGGGACTGTTGCTAATGAGAAACATAGCATTTCTGAGTTTGACGGGATTCTCTGCTACAGTATTTGATTTAAAAAAAAAAAAAAGAAAAGAATGTTTCAAAATAATTTATCTACAGTGAAACAACAAACAACAAAAAGGAAAAAAGAAATCATCGTTTTCCTCTTTGCAAGTAACAAGTCATTAATGTCCAGCTAAGCATTACGATAGACAAACCAAGAGAGTGGTTTTCCAAGTTGTATACCAGATCTGGATATGGCTCGGCTAAATTTATTTTCATGTCCTCCATTGAAGACTCTTTTCCCCCTTTCTTGACTCCAGCCACTGCTGTTGATCAGGGTGGCCTGGACACTGGCAGCATGCCTTGTGACTTCCTCTGACTCAAATGCTATAGCAGATTCTTATTTTTTATTTGTTGGTAAAAGCTAAGCTCCAAAGAATGACAGACTGAGAGTTGAACACTGCTAGGGTTGCATGTTAACCCAAACAACGGCCTTAGTTAGGATGCCGAAGGACCATGCCACTGGGAATGTGAGCCTCTTCACAGGAATGGAGATGCTGCTGGAGGTCTCTCATTCATCTTCCCCGGTGCCTGCTCTTCACAGTCATACTGTTCCCCTTGCTTGACAAGCCCACTGTATGGCAAGTCACAAAGGTCTTAGAACAGGGCTTGACCCATCTGAGAGATTTAAACCCATTCCTGGTGACTGTAACATTCAAAGAGGGCAAAACCACAAACTATATTTTAAAGTAGGATGGCAAGCATCCTCTCCAAAGGAAAATAAAGAGGGATAATGTGACTTCCCATGTAGAAGGGGTGGGTGTGGAGATAACACCTCCCTGGTCAAGTTCAGTGTTTGATGCTTGGAAGATATGAGCTCTTCTACCCTGTGAGAAGAGCATGATAAGTGATGAACATGTTTGCCTGTTGTAGCATTAAAATGTGGTACAAAAGGCTTCTCTTGTACTGAAATATAAATTGGCCAGAAGGGTAAAAGGGAAAAGCATTGGAAACGATGGGGACGTTAACACGCTTTGCACGTCTGTATTACAGGTGACTCCTGGGTCAATACCAAACCTTCACACTGTGCTAGCCTTAAAGGAACCATTGAGTGTCCCTGAAAATGCCAGTAAGATAGTTCATAGGGCAAATATTTTCTGTTTTGTTGTTTTTCATATATTTTGGCCAATATTTTCTACATAAGGAAAAAAAATATGATTAAGCCACCTAATTGCCTTCTGGTTTTCTGGTGGGCAGGGAGATAAAGGCAGCACTCACAACAGATACACACCCATGAGTGGCTAAAAGCATTCCAGAGACCAACATCTCATATTGCTTCGGGTGTTTTTTTTTTTTTTTTAATTTGTGAACTTCCTTTAATGTCAACTATGCAGCGTTAGCCTTGAGTAGCGGCATTTCTTATATGGACAGATTTGGATATTTGTTCTGTCAAGAGTAAATTTAAATTCCTGTAGCTATCATGTAAACTCACTCCTGGGAAGTTCAGCAAAAGCATCCTCAGATCTGATATTAACACGTAATCGTTTCACATTTAATTTGATGGAAGCTTGTCCCTGGCTCTGCTTAATGCCCAGAAATGAATGGAAATGAGAAAGCCTACACAGTAGATATGGTTGCATCCTGCAAAAGCCATTTATTGTACCAAATAAGCAATTCATTTAACTGATTGGCTGTGTGTCTCTTTTGCCCTCCTGCATTAATTGTGCCAGGGGGAGGATGGTGGTTACATTTTTGCTGTCTGTAATTTGCTCTCTTTTTTTTTTTTTTTTCCATCCAAGAACCGGGATGTGTTCAGCCATGCCTTCTTTCTGTGGTCACCGCTCTCCATCGAGGGGACAAAAATAATATGCAACAACCTTAGGGGATGATAAAGGCAATTTATATTTTCACTGCTTTTTTTTTTTGATGTACAACCAAACTGTCACCAACAATCACTGCATTTTTTTCTGGGTCAAGACTGTTAACGTGAACTAAGACCTGTGTTCAATCCTCCAGTGCCCGTCCAGCCGCCTTGCTGTATGTGACCTTGCCATTAACTGCCGCTCTTCCTCTCCTCCCATCCAACCACATGGTTATAGCCAAGATGTCCATCTACAAGAGAATGAGACGAGCATGTTGTTTTGATTGCGGACGTTCTGAGCGTGACTGCTCATGCATGTCAGGCCGTGTGCGTGGTAACGTGGACACCCTTGAGAGAGCCTTCCCGCTTTCTTCTGTCTCTGTTAATGATTGCTCCGCCAGTTTCCGTGCCTGTAAGTTTAACCTCAACACACGCAGTTCCCTGTCTGTGCTCGTCTGTGGTATCAGCCCTGTCTTGTGTTGTGGCCTGTGGTCCCGTGAGTCCACTGAGCTATAATGTTGCCTTCCTAATGTGGTCTTGTATGTGATGACATGTTGCCTGTGTCTCTGTGTACATGATGAGGAGGCTTTCCCTTCTGACCTTTTTTGTGCTTCTTGTGATAGTGAACAAGACTGGCATGTGACAGCCTGCTGATAGCCTTCCTCTCTCTTGTCTAAATAAGTGAAAATGGAAAGAAAAGTGGCAGGAGAGCAAGCACTATTTTAATAGAGGATAAGTAAAAATGTGAATCTTCAGGTTTTAGAGGTGACTATTAAATGGGGATGGATCAAAAAGATGGAGGAAAAGGAATAGGTGGAAAAAGCTTGCTAGCATTTCAAAATACAAAAATACAGCATTATATATATATAAATGTATATATATATATATGAACACACACACAACTTTGTCCTGTGTATTTCTTACCAGAGTCTCATTCCTCAGTACCAGAAGTTATCCTCAACTCTTAAAGAGAATATTTATTTTTTGAATCTGCCCCCCTCCATGCAGTTTTCAGTGCTTCTTTTCAAACAGGTGGCTCGTTCAGAGGAGGCTCCTGAGACACTCGTTAATGCCTTATATTTTCCCAACAATTTAGTCCCACTTAATCAAGGTATTGTGTAGCAGGCATGAATCTAAATAAGAAATATTTAAATCTTGAATCTCCAGGATTTCCTTCACTTTATAGTTCAGACCTTTGTCACTACCAAGCTCTTCCCTATGAAAGAAGCTGTAGCCACCACACAGGTGACAGACAGCTGCTGAGTCTGATGAATCAAATTCCCAAGATCACCCTCATCCCTGTTTTCATTTGGCTGGCACAGTTGGCAGGTGATGTTACAGAATGTGTTGGTTTGAGATGCTTGGGATGTACATCCTTGTCCACTGGCAGAAGAGCTTGAATTCTGCATGAGGACTTGGTTGCTCTTGAAACAGGACCATGACCTTGAATTGCTATTTGTGGTAGTATAGGAAGTGGGAGATGATGATCCTCTCTGGGCTTCATCCATTTCTCTTGCAAGAACCCAGCACAGTTCTTGGCTCTGCATTGGCATCCTATCCACCAACTCTTCTCCTAGAGAATCAAGAGTAGTAGAACTTTTCTTTTCCTTGTGGTTGTTCACACCCACCACACAAGGAAGAAGAGGAACATTTCGGTTTTGAGCATTTGTTCCCATGACAAATGTACATGGCCGAGTCATCATTGCCTATGTTGAAGACAGTCCCAACCCAGTGCACTTGTGGATATCTAGCGAGAGAGAGCCCCAAAACCACTGTATAGAGAGAGTACTAAGCCATGCCAGGTGCTGACATTCAAAGCTGCGGTTCATGTTTGAAGTCTGTAAGCTGTGTGTTGAGCTATATATTGAAGGCATTCTGAAACCTAATCTGAGACCAGTGAGCCATCCCCTCTGATTCACCATCCACTGCTCCTTGAGAAGTGCTGAGGGACAAGACTGACTTAAAAGTGATACTTGATGGGGTTGTATTGAGAGGCATTATAGACTGTGCCAAGCACATTGGTCTAAATTGTTAGAAACGACTTTTGTCTTGCTATGTTTTGCTTTGCTTTTAATTTGTTCTTACTGATGCTCAGTACAAGTCCCTTTGTTTTGCCTGCAAGAATTTGCTCTCACTCATATGCTATGTTGTCTAGGTAACCCAGGTCATAACTACACAAAGAATTTGTCCGTGGTGTGCAGCAAGGCATCAGATTCAAAGATGAGCTGGTTAGGAAGACAATGGGGTGAGCAATGGTGGTACCATTGGGCCAGATCCCTTGGATTGGCAGTGCCAGAAATGACTGCCAACCCTCTTCAGCCTAAGGCACAATTTCTTCTTTTCTCAAGTAACCACTACACTCCAAACCTTGGCTACAGATTTGGTGGAAAAAAATAAGGAGCCAGTTTGGCTCTGTGCTAGGGTCCTGTGGTCATGTCTTGGCACACTGGCCATCTGCTCCAATCACAGTAAAAATCTATGTCCCCATGTGAGGCTCATGGTGTCCAGTGTGTGCAATTTCCATTTTATTCAAGAAAAACCATAATTGGAGGGATTTCTCAGCTCTGCAATTTAACCCTGGCATTGATGGAGGCCAGGGAAAGAAAATCTGGGGGTAAGAATGTCCTATCCTCTCAAAAATACCCTGTTCATAATATTGTCATCCTTCCTGCCCATCCATCACCAATCCCCACTGTGTAAGAGGACAGGATTCAGGCCTTAAGTGGTATTGACAGCTCCAGTGGTGCCTTGCCTTCTCTGTTTCTCCGTCTTCACTTCATCACACAAAGGCAGATTCCATCCATCCCTGTGTGAGACCACTCACCTTTGACCACTAATAATAAGTTAGAAAAATCCATTCCAAGTTGAACTCCTTTATGGGCCCATGTTAGTCGTTCTTCTCCAATTAAAAAAAAAAAAAAAAAAAAAAACAAAACCCTTCAGTCTCTGCTGAATCCCCCTGGCCGTGTGCCACAGCAATCTCTGGGTACCCCATGCGGGTGGTGGGCTGGGTGGTGCCCATTTGACAGAGTGAATTGATTCTAAGAGCAGGGTGAGAGTGGGCTTTTCATTAAATATGAGCAGACGTGAAACGGAGAGGGTTTGACAATTAGAAATGGCAGGAGAAGGGCCCAGGAATCAAAGGGAGGGCAGAGGAGCAGGTCAGATTACTTCTCTTACATTCTTGAGTTGTTCTGAAGATCATTTTGAATTAGTGTCAGCAGAACCATGATGGGGTTTGCCCTTTGTCTTTTATGCCGGGGCTGTATTGTTTCCCAAGACACTCATTAAAGGTCATTACACCATTACGGGGCTTGCTTTGGTCGCCGATTTCCAGTTGAGCCAGTAGTGCTTGGAGACTGCCTAATTCGTTCCTCCCTTGCCTTGTCTTTTGCTCTGTGCTGATTTTTTTTTTTAACTTATAAAGGAAAGGATTTCCGTTTTTTAAGGGACTTTAAATTGGAACACAAAGCCCCATTACATGTTTTCCGAAGTGGGAAGGGAAGTAGCTGGCTCCCAGAGGTGGTAATATATTAAAAGTGTTCACAGGGTTTTAAAGACCTCTCTTCTAACTGCTGTTTGACACACCTCTCCTTGGAGGCGTGGCCCGTGACCAATCCTTGTTAAGGCTGGGGCTAGGAGGCCATTTGTCTTCTCTTGTACTTACAAGGAGACAGGAGGCCAAGCCATTGATACAAAGATCTTCAGAGAGGAAGGGCTAACTTTAAAAAGATTTTGTGTTTTTAAGTGCCATAAGCCCGAGGAGAGAGCTCAGTCGGACCCTCCATGTCAACACAAGAGTCTGAGTTGGGATTCCCAGAACCCATGTCGAAAGCCAGAAATGATGGTTCATGCCTGTAACTCCAGCACTTGGGTAAAGGGTAGAAATAGGCAGATTTATGAATCTCATTTGTCAATTTGCCTAGCCAAATTGATTATCTTCAGATTTCATAGGAGACCCCATCTCATTCACGTACACTCCTCCCCAGACACATATCACCTACTCACACACACAGTCCATTAAAAAAAAAACTGTAGGATGAAAAGTGACCATGGAAGATGCATATGTTGAATTGTTTAATATTTAACTCAAGGCTGGGTGTTCAACATTCATATCTAGAATAGGGCTCAACACTAAAATGTAGAATTGGTGCTCAGTATTAAAGTTGAGAATCACAGCATCATTTTCTGATTCTGTAGATGTTATTTCTACTTCAGATGGTCTTGTCAGTGTGTCAGCTGACACCAGGACACCAGACCGCTCTGCATCTGACGTCTTCACAAGACCCTGTTGTACAGAAAAAAAGAGCATATCTCACAACAGAAATACTCACACACATCAATATGGATGTAGGTCCTAATCAGTTCTGCTCTTTCCAGTACCACTTTTTGAAGTGGACATTCTCTCTCTCTTTGCAAGTTTATTCTTCAGTCCAGTCTTGCCTGGTGTCTGGTTGCTAAGTGTAATAGAAAGGGACAATTAAAATTATGATGCAGTGACGATGAAAGGCCCTATTGATTTGGACCTGCCTAGACCTGCCTGATGTGATTCTGGTGGTAGTCCATCAGTAACGCGGGTGTAAGCCAATTAATCAAGTGGGGGACGAAAAGCAGGTCTTTGGGTTTGGACTGGGAACTAGTGTTAGCTCAGGCCCACCTGAGATCCCTCACGCCACCTTTCATCCACCAGCAGTTTACCTGCCCAGTTCCACAGAGCCTTCTGCAAACTCCAGAAGCTCATTTTAAATCGTGCATGGCTTTTCCTTCTTGGATTCATAGATCACAGATGAGGCATTCAGCTCGGATGGTTGAGTTGAGAGAAGTCCAATATGATTAGGCGGAAAGGAAACACACCAAAATCAGTTTAGAGTAATGTTGAGTCTTGTCAGATAATAAACAAAATCCTGCTCACCCCCAGTGGACTTCGGCTTGTGTGGGCAGAGAATTAACATTGCCAATTGAACTGAAATTACTCCCGTGAACTAATGGCATTTTGAAGAGCATAAAGATAGATACTAGGGAAGGAGGTAGAAACAGCTTTGAAGTTCACCTCAGGGCACACCTATGCCAACAGTATCCAAGTCCTGGAGGAAGCATGAGGTTTAGCAAGCTACATTTAAACACAACCAGTCTGCAATCATAGCACACCCTTGATAGATAGTTGGGAGGGACTTCCTCAAACGCCACCTCCCCTGTCTTCAATATTATGCCTTCTACTTCTGGGAAGCAATGACTCCTCTTCCTGTCACCAGTGAAGAAAATGGGGAAAAGAAAGTCAGAGGATGCTCGGCACATGTCGAGTTAACTTTAGTGTTTCGTGTGTTTTTAACAGATATATAATGACAAAAATGCATGGGATACAATGTGAGTTTTCTGTGTGTGCATACATAGTGTCAAGATCACATCAGTCTAATTAGCATGTGTGTCACCTCAAACATCATTTCTTGTGGTGAAACAGCCATAATCTTCTCTCTAGCTATTCTGAAAGACATACTATAGACTATAATCACCTGGAGATATCCTGCTGTCCAAGTGGACACCAGAGTTCCTTCCTCCTATTTCATTGAAACTTTTGCCCAATGTCTACCCCCACACACACTGCCATGTATTTTAGTTCATGCATCTGTGTCTCCAGTGTCTTCTTTTTTTCATGCAACTCATACCGATGTGTTCGTATCCATTCTCATTCTGTCTATTTCCCCCACCCCCATCACACTCATTGACTGCAAACACTAGTTAGAGCCTTTTGATTCTCTGGCTCCTTAGCCAACCTTGGCCATGCATCCAATTTTTCCATTTGCATTTTATCGTGGGAAGTGAAAAATAAGAGGAAGGCAGGTAGGACTGGGCTACCATTTACCCATCAGATGTGAAAAAAATGAATAATGCCCCCAGGAAGAGCCTCTTCAAGTCCTCTTACTGTCCCAAGCAAGGCCACTGAAGCCAATACCTCTTGCTTAATGTCTTTTAGACAAACGGGGTAGAGAGTTGACTGGAAAGATGCTTCCCTTCAGGTAATGGACCACACACACAGTTGTCAGCTTCTGTAATCAGTAATGTCTGAGGCAGAAATCAACCTTTGCAAATAATTTCCTTCGAAAATAACTCCTGACATTGTCTTCAAAGAACACCAAACAAAGCTCATTTTCACCCAGTCTGTGATGTTGGTGTTTCTAAGTCCAATGTCGTCAGGGGAAGTGGTTGATCTGCAGTAAGAGAGTGTGCTCCTTCCCATCACCCGCAGACAAGGGCTGTTGAATCCCTTAAAGGAAGTGACCTATGGCAATGCGCTGTGTCCAGGTGGAAGAGAACATCACAACAGACAGAACAGTCAGAGTTTCAAAGGACATTCTTTGACACGGAATTTAGAGACAGGAAGTAAAAAGGCCAGAATAAGGGAAGAAGGTAGGCCCCTTTCTATGTATGTACCCCGTCACTTAGACACTTCCCTTTCCAGGAGCTCTGTGCTATAAAAAATGGTTCTGGCTCTTTAAGGACAAATGAAAAAAATACGTTGGCATGTCATAGGTACACCAGACAGAGGTCCTTATGCAAGGTGATGTGGAAATTATGTTTGTGTTTTTATTTCAGGACAGCGGTTGGCTATCAGGATACTGGTCCTGACAGCTCTTACCACCAGGCAGTGGGTCCTTCTTCTTACCTTCATGGTGGAGGACAGGTGTAGCCAGCTAGCACTCCATTTCTCCTCTTCCTCCACTATCGTGGGCGACAGATGCCAGGGCCAGTCTGCTCTTCACTTGAGCCTTCTTGTCAAGGCTCTGCCTTGAGCCCAAACCCTGACCTTTACTTGATGAAATAAACTACTGATGAACAAGCAGAGGTTGGAATTAGAGCAGGCTTGGAGCAAATGTCAAGTCCATCTCCCTCCTTCTACCTACAGCAGGAGTGTGGATTAGACCAAGTCTGGAGTTTGCAGTGCCTTAGGCTTTATGGGTCTGGGGAGACATAACTTATTAACAAAGAGTTATTAAATTTTTATCAATTTTACAACACAATGTAAATGCCTCCTATGAATCTACATTGTATTCATTATCATTTAAAACGTTAATTAAGTCAAAGTTGCATTTAATTTCTTTCTAAATGGGCCTCTGGGAAGAGGCTTTTAGAAACATCTGTGGGAGCATGTAGCTATGGAGCCAGGAATCCCTGAGCCTCCATTCAGGATAGCCCCTTGAGTTGATTGCTATTGCCTGTCTGCGACTAATTTGTTGTGATGTGATTGGGCATTGTCTCAATTTAGCATCAGACCAACAATGGTGTAAAGCCAGTCAAGAGACACTGGCTGCTGCGCAGGCTTCTAGGCATCCTTCCTTCAGATATGACCCACATGGGAACCAGCAGTCCATCCGTGTGTGGCACCTCTGGTCTCTACCATACCTTCTGTGTTTAATCCTTCATTTGAGATAGACACTTGTTAACTGTCTCAGTAAAATTAGGATGTGGTGGTCATAGAGAAGATGCTCATCTTTGGCATCTTTGATTCCTACCTAAGTACACAGCAGCTGAATGGAAAGCAGTTGTAGCTGATGTAGACAGGTCATGCTCATTGATAAGAGGAGGCATAGTGAGATTTGATGAGAACTAGCTTTCCCGGTTTTAGCTGTCAGTGGTACCCTGATCTTTTGTGAGCACAGACCCACAATCCCAGAGACCTTTAATTCGATATATAGCTTGGGGGCTAGGCTTGCTAATAGGATGATAGTAGGACATGGCTACTTGGTTAACTTGGATTCATGTCAGGACTAGACATTGCCATTGGTCTAAGTTACTCTGCCAGAAGAGCAAGAATGTGCAGGTGTGCTGTTTAATTTAAAATGCATGTGGTCTTCGCTTCCTTCCTTCCTTGTAGATGCTACCTCAGTTGACAGGTACTAATTTGCCTCTGTCACAAGGGTACTCAGCAATTGCTGCCACTGCTGCTGCTGCTGCTGCTGTAAACTGAGGCATCTGTGGAGCACCTCGTTTGTAGAATTTGGATAATTTGATGAGGAAGCAATGGTAGGGCTGGGATTTGAGACAGATTGGCATGGCTTCATCTTCTCTGGGTAAGCTGAGGCACTTAGATCTTTGTACTATTGAACAAGATTGGTAGGCCTGTGCATGTCTCTGGGATGAAAAAGAGATTCAGATGGCAGTGATGAAATTAGAGATGATGTGGGTGATGTCAGAGTCCCTCTCAAAGCAAGTGGCCACCCACAAGTCTCGGGAATCATTCTGTAGAGTGTGGAGGAGAGAAGAGAAGGGAAAAAGGGGGCCTTGGCAGAGGCCAAGCCAAGGCTGCTGTTCTTAATCTGCAGTGGAATAGAAAGCAATTGAGATGTCAGATCAGGAAATGAACCAACAGGGCACTCTAGTGGCTTCCATAAAGAGACCAGTCACGGTGAGACAACTGAGCAACCCTCCCACCCCAAATAAGGGAAGGGAAAAGCTCAGGGGCTGTGATGGGAGGAGGGAGAGTGGAAGTCCTCTAAAGGGCCTCTGAAAGTGGGGGTTCTGTTGAGCACCAGCAGGGTCCCCTCAGATGAAGGCCATTATCCCAATTCTAGTCCAAGCACTTGTAGTCTCTTTAAAGACAGCTTAATGAATGACTCTGGGGCAGTTGATTTTCATTAGTCAGTGAAATTTCCTAAGCCCAATTCTTCCAGGCTGACTAGGAGCCATTGGAATTCCTACTTGAACTTTTTGAGGTTTTCTTTGGGGGAGGGAGATTTACTTGGCAAGGACTGGCGACCTACCTGCACTCCATCTATTTCCTTTTCTTACCCAGTATTTCTTCTTCCACAGACCATCCCTCCAGTTGAATAAATCTTGAGTGTGTTGGAGGTGACAGAGGTGGGCAGCTTAAGGGCTGATGTGATAGTATTGGCTCAGGCAGAGCAGCCGACAAATGGGGCCACCAGCTGGGACACATGACCAGCCCCTAAGGGTCCTGGCTTCAGCTGCATGTGGTAGCTTCAATTCCAGATCCTGGAAATTATTTTTGAAACGCTCCTAGTATGGCAGGGAGGCTTTTTTCCTCCCATCTTTCTCAGGGAGACAGCGTGTCTCCTTACATCTACAGAGGGGAAAAACAATAAGCACTTCACATCCCGTTCACTGAAAATCCACCACAGTTTTCAACTACTTACCCGACTCGAGTGGAAACACAAAACACATTGCCTGTGAAGTACTGCCACACAAAATCCTGGGACATCATGTGGCATTTCTAAGTACCATGGCACAATTTTCTTTTCCATTTTATTTCTTCATGCTTAAGACCTTTCTCTGTGTTCATCGTGTCTGTGTCCATAACTGTGACATTTGTGTGCACCATTGACCCCAAAGAGTCATTAAAACAGCATGGGAAAGTACTTGTGCCCTGGATTTCCCCATAGTGGTCGGCTGTGCATGTTAAGGGTGCCAACTTCAGGAAGTGGAATTTGGCTGAATGCATTCAACCAGCTAGTCGTATGCTGGCTTTCTTGCTCTAGAGTTTTGCCTCTAATCAGTATGCTGAGCCAGGCAGTTCTCCATTTGCTACAAGAGTTATGCCTTTCCAGCCAACCTGTCCTCTACACAGAATCTACAAAGATGGACAGAACTAAGTCGGCCATTTTCAAAACAATGACTGAAAAGATCTCTTTGTGTGTCTAGACAGTGCCAGTTTTGAAGGGAAATTGCTACATGTACACAGAAAGTTCTGTTCTGAGAAAACAGTTTTCTTTTTTTGGGGGGGGTGGTGGTTCCAGACAGGATTTCTCCATGTAGTTTTGGTGCCTGTCCTGGATCTTGCTATGTAGACCAGGCTGGCCTCTAACTCATAGAGATCTGCCTGTCTCTGCCTCCCAGGTGCTGAGATTAAAGGTGTGTGCCACTAGCCTGGTGAAAACAGTTTTCTTATGATCAGCTTGGATGGACTGAGCTAAACAAAAATTGGCCTGACCCTCACACACACACACCTACCTGCTGTCCCTCCCTCCCTCACCCCTCTTCTTCTGTTTCTGCTGCTTCCTCTTTGATCAAATGATCATCATTGGTAGGCACATTTGTCTCACATTCAAGAACAGCAGTACAAGAAAACTCCCTTGGGCTCTCCTAGTCAACTAGAAAGAACCTGTCATAGCCCCTTCAAACACAAAACGGGTGCCAAGCATTCCCTGGGCTACAATGGAGATACAGTGCAAACTCAAAGTGAACTCTCTTACTGTCTATCCATCTCAGAATTGATCACCTTCACTGACTTAAATGAAGTGAGAAGATTCCATCTCCAGGGCTAGAACTTTACCAGATGTGTGGATGAGGACAGAGGAGCAAGAGCTGTGCCAGATGTGTAGACAGTGGCAGGGGCATCTGTAGACTGAGGAACATGTCCTCTGTGAGCAGTACTGACTCCTTGCATTCCTGTGCTCTTTGTTTTGGCCAACAATAGCTTTCTAGGCTGGAGCTTGCTGGATTTTACTCGTTCAAGGATGGACCTAGGGGTTTCCATCCTTCCCTCCACAGTCAGAAGATAGCACGCTGCTATCACTGACTTGGCATCCTGTACTGGCAGGAACACTTGAGTGGAAAATGGCCTGAAGGACTCCAGTTCAGTACATATTTGATGAACAAAAGAAAAAATAAATGAAGGGATTCTCCACCATTGAAGAAGTAATTGGCATGCAGAACAGGTTCACCCTGGATCCATGAAGTTCTCCTAAAGCTTCCAGAGCAGCTTCGCATAGACTGTGCCCATGTACACATAGGAGCTGGAATGCCCAAGGAACTTAAGAGGGAAATGGAGTAAGGAGAAGGGTATATCTTGAAAGTTACCAATTTGTGGGTGTGGTCAGCATTCTTTGTGGAGGATAAGCCCTGGGAGAGAAGATCTAGAAATGATGCACAGGGGGAAATGGTGTAGGTAGGCCAAGATGCAGTAATTTTCTTAATTAAGAGAGGTGAGAATTCTACCATGTGTTAGGATTCTATCGTGTATTATTCTACTGTTCGTTCTAGAAGATCAGAGACATGTGACACTCTATGTAATTTCTATTCATTTCAGCGGATCTGAATATTTTTCCTGAGAGTCAGGGTGGACAAAAGGAAGCAACAGATAGGGCCAGCATAAGGACAGGGGCTCACTGGAGAGAAGTGGCATGTACCTGCTCAAGGGAAGGAACGTTTAAGGCTGCTCATGACTCCAGAGGAGGTAGGTGGATCTAATCCACCATCGGCTCCTAGGTGACACTTCTAGGAAGTCCCAGGCTATGGACTTCCAAGGTCAGGTGCTTATATCTTTCTGTTAGAGCTGTTATTTAGATCATTCTACTCCAGACAAGAAAGGAGCCATGAGCTGGCACTTACCTTCTAGCAGGTCTGAGCAGCTCTCTGTATTTGGTCATTTGAGCTGGCCATTCCTTCAGTGCAGAAAAGCAAAGGTTTCTGCACAGGACACACCTCCAGCATGATTCTTCAAAGCCAGCACGATGAACAGGCATTACTGCAAAAGGATGTTTGGTAGGTGACCTGCCGTGAAAAAACAGGAGGTGGAAATGAAGCTATGAAGTGTTCTAGAACACACACAGACACAAAGGAGTTGTAATACGGTGAGTGTCATGTAGACAGGCATCTTTTGTATTTTCCCCTGTCTGTATAGGAGGGAAATCCAGGGGCTCTTCTCTAGGCCATGCAGTGAGCTAACTTACCTCACTGGCAACTGAAATCTGAAATCCCAGGGGGACTTTAGAGCAGGGGAAGATCGATGAGGGATACAATCTGTGGGGTTTTGTTTTGTGGGTTGGGAGGGGGCTTTGAAGTAAGTCCCAATGTGGTCCTGTTTTGAAATGGTCATCAAGTGGACACTTAGTGGATACTGATTGCCGCAGTAAGAGCAATGCTTTATGAGGGTATGAAACTTCATACTTCTCAAGACACCGATATTTCATCTGGGCAGCTTCAGAATCGACATCATCCATTTCTACCCAGAGTCTCTAATAATTTCCAGAATGTCTCTATTCCTTCTCTTCCCCATCTGTATGATGAAGTTAATAATAGGACTTATCTCAGAGGGGTTGCAAGGAAATTCTCTCTCTCTCTCTCTCTCTCTCTCTCTCTCTCTCTCTCTTGCACACACACCCTTTGCTACATGATTGCCTTGCACATGTTGAGAGTTATGATCTATTATTGTTATTATTATCCTTCATTAACACATGAAAAGATGAACTTGACCCAGATCACATAGTGAGTGAGTAGATACTAGATAGAAAGAACACCGTCTCTCGTGATATTGATGGGGATAATGATAAGTAGCCACTTTGTCTATAGCTAATGCGTTTCTTTTTCACATGATGGAGTCTTGTCCAGCTAGCCTTATGAAAGGACAAATCAATTACAGGCAGAGACAGCCCATGGATGGGGGATGAGAGTTGAAAAGCTTAGCATGACAGGCTATAAAATTAAAATAGAATCAATTTACTTAATTTCCAGATCAAGGAATCAGAGTCTCAACAGAAATAAGCTAACAAAAGCTCGAAGACACAGCTATGATCTCTCTAGGAAGTTGCTTTCCATCTTGAATACTTGAAAGAAATTTTTGGCAAATTTGTGTGAAATAAGGGAACTGAAGGATGCTCTTTCTAAGGTCCCTTGAAACCCTGAAACTCTGATTCTCTTTATTTTTCTCATTGAAATAGAACCTAAATTTTGTTTTGTTTTAATGTCAACTTTTGCCAGCATAAATCTTTCCAAAGTGCTGAAGTCTGCTTACCAGTGCCCTAATAAATCCTCCAAGGAGAAAAGAATGAAAGTATTAGAGTATGGAAAGATTATACCTTATCAATTGTTGTTCTTGGGTTGTGCAGCCTCAGCCTCTGGCGGGGGTGGGGAGGTGGGTGCTGGAGATTAGAGAGCCTGGAAAACTGCTCTTTATGACGAGCTTATCCTGAAAGCTCTCCTCTTTTTTTCCCTGTCCCTTGAGGAAGACTGGACAGAGAAAGTCCCTCCACATCATGTGGTTATCGGAATCCCAGTGACTTGAAGGTTATCAATAGTTGCACCACACAAATGGTACCCAACCTTTGCATAATGCGTGACAGCCACCAACTGTCCCAAAGGTCCTCCCCAGCCAGGCTTGCTGTGTCTTGTTTTGTTTCTTCCCAGTGTTCAGGAACATAATTGTGGAAGTGTGAAGGGGCGAGACGAGGACACACATCTTCAGACAAAAGGAGTTTTCTGGACCGGAAGGTGTATGTCTGACGAGTGCATTCTTAGCCCTGCCGCCGGGATTCTTGTAGGGAATGTTTAGACACTTGAATGTTCAGAAAAACGTGACTTGGGGTCTCCTCGTTCCTGGTCACACCGGAGCCCTGTCTCTGTGGCTCTTCCAGCTCTAAGGTGGTCCTGGAGAATCAGTGAGTTCAATGTCTTCTTGGAGGATGACCAGAAGGTTGGAAAGCAAACCAGAGGTGCACAGAAAGGGCAGGGCAGACCTTTGCTTTCTGATTCTGAATTCATTTTCATGAGGCTTCTTGATTTCCACACAATTCTGGTGACGGTTGGTATAGAGGCTTCAGGTCCACCTTCCTGTGACTGGCTCTGAGTATCTAGCTTTGCCCCTTGGTGAACTTCTTGGTAGGGACATTAGTTCTCGAGGCAAGCCAAGCTAAATCCAGGCTCCTTACCTGTGCCTTAGTACAGTTCCTTTGAGTAGATCTGACAGAAGAACAGGGCAGGTAGTTGAGTGAATATCCATGCACATTTTAAAACTGTAAATCCATATACTGTCTTTCCCTCTCATCTATTCTATTAATAGCTGATTTGGCCTCTGGGCCATATTTCAAAACTATCACCATTGTTAGGGGGCAATGAGAGCTAACAACTTCAGGGGCCCAGCCTTGTTTGCTTGATCTACCACCATTTTCCTCCAAATAGTCTTCCTCACCCCCGCCCAGGACTGGGCATATATAGTGTAGTGTTTATTAATTTATTATATTTGTCATTCGTGGAATTGAACCCAGGGCCTAACTTATGCTAGGCAAGTGTTCTAGCCCCGAGCTAAATACCATCCCCTAGTTACATTATTTGAAAGTACAGACTCATCATTATTATCATCTCATTTTTAGGACAGAGAAGATGAACTTTTAGGTTGTTCTTTTGGGTCCTATGACTCACTATGTCACTCAAGCTGGCCTTGTACTCTTAGCAACATTCCCCCCTCCCAGCCCCACCTTGGCCTTTGGGGTGCTGGGATTATAGGTCTGAGTCACCACACCCAGCTAAAAGGTCTTTTGATGGCTTGCTTGACAACCATTAACCTGTCACATTAGGATGATCACTAGCTTTCACTTATCAACATGGCACTGAGACTCCTTCACAGTTTGGTCTCAAAGGGCTTCCGTAGTTACATTTTTCACATAAGTGTTCTCTAGATGTCTTGCAAAGCAGTCCTTCTGACTTACGCATTGCTGTAGTATTTCCCTGTACCTTATTCTTTCCCTGGCCTCTTCAAGGTAATTAACACTCACCTATCAGTAAACTGAGGCTCATGGGCCAGATCTGACCCTAAGCCTGCTTTCACTAAGTAAAGCTTGACTGTGACACAGTCACACTCATTAATTTGCCTATTGTCCCTGGCTACAGTTGGGGTTCACAGCAAAGCAGAGGAGTCCCAACAGAGAGACCCTTTGGCCCCTGAAAACCAAAATGTTTACCATCTGACTTGTTGGTGGTGGAGGGGACATTTGCTGACTCTGCTGTCTTGGTTCAGTTTTTAGGTATTGCCAACTCTGGGAAGCCATCTTGGTTGACTGTGCCCAAACCTCAAGTGAGAATCACTGAGTCTTCTCTGAAAGTCTGTAACCATCCAGATAACCTCATGTAGGGTAGCTTCCATGAAGAGTTTTTACAGAAGCAGATGTTACTAACACATAGGAACCGCACACTGGTCCTTGACCTCTGGGCATACCGGATACGTAGCCAAGAGCATAGTAGGAATTAATTCAGTAGACACTTTGGGAATGAAATGGAAACTCTGTCTAGCATGTGTTTTCATGGTTTATTGAGCATGTGTTTCCTCATGTTTCCTTATATTGTCCTGAAGAAGGTATTTGTGCTGATTAGCTAGTTCCTTAGACTGCTGGGCAGCTCTTAGATAGATCATTGGAGAAGGAGATGCACTTCCTTGATTCTCTCTGCTTGCAGTCATGTCATGTGACGTTTGGACTCTGCTTGACCTGGCCATAATGCTGTCTGCCTTCCTTACATCATTGCCTATCTGCGTCTCTGTAGGTAGAGATGTATATTGGAAAGGCGAGATTTCTGCTTCCTTAATGATGTCACTCCGAGGTCCTTTGGATCCAGACTTCAGTTTTCTAACCCAAACATGCTGTTTTTATCTACCTATTACTCCTTGTGGATTTGAATGTACCCACTTTCTCCTAAGGAAAGGCTTGCAACTGTAATCAGCCAGGCCCCAGCCAGTTGACAAGACTCCACCTTCTTGGCTTACCACTGACTAAGCAGAGTCAACTCACAGCCTAAATCTTGAGAGCTCAGGACCCCACCAGAATCCCCCTAGGTCTTCCTTCTCTGCTGAAAACTCCCGTATCTCTGGGGTATGTAGTAAACAAATGCCGCCCTTTGCCTGTGTTTATGATCTTCCTGGCCAGATTCCCCATGTAGCTGGTGGGAGTGACTCTGTGCTCAGATCAAGTACTCCAATCCTTGGTTCTCTTTCCCCACGCCCCTGACTCATAGCAGCAGAACTAAATATGAGGGGATTTTGGAAGCAGCTGCTGGTGTCCTTAGGAACACCCTTTTCCTTGTTGCCTGAGTTATTTTGTTGTTGTTAGAGATTAAATCTCAATAACTTTTTAAAATTGGAGTATGTTTCACTCAGCTGAATGGACCATGGCACTTCCCTCCTTCCCTAGCACCCAAAGAACAGCTGTACCCTCCCCTAAAGCCCCACACCGTTATCACACGATAGTTTGGCTCCAGATCAGATAAGGATGACATAGGAATTGTCATTTTTCATTTCCTGGGGCCCTTTGATCCCATTTGGGGTTTATTTTTCTGAGTGTAAATATAAATCCCATTGCATTCCTTGGTCCTTTAGACTTTTTGGTTATTTTTATTTCACCCCTCCCCCCGTTAGAAGATTTAATCAGAGTCTTAAGTAGTGTGACCATTAGTTATCACCACCAGATTCACAGCCTGCACTTTAGCTCTCTTATTACAGAACACCAGCCTTCCCCGATGCATAACGATCTCTGGCTGTGGAGCTACCATCCGCATCTCATGGGTACTTGGGCGTTAATTTATTTCACAGTTTCCTTTGCAGATATAATCAGACACACTATCACATTCCCGTTTCTTCTCTTTATTGTGTTCCTTTGCTATCACGTCTGTGTGATCTTTTTTTCCCCCCTGAAAAATGACAGGCAGTGTTTCTCTGCCCATACTATCAGCGACATTTATTCCCCACAACTTCCTTATTGTCATGTAAAACAATATAACATCTTATAGATGTAATCTTTGGTATTTACAACTCAGGCTTTGCTATATGAACAGATTTCCTAAATGGCATTGTGGTCGAGGTACCTGCTCTCCAAAAGGGGGGAAATGCTCCTCCTTTCTCATTTGTCAATAAAGGAGACAGTCTCAATTAATAAGGGAAATGCCCTGTCCCCGGTGCCTTCATTCATTGAAATGCATGAGCATGAGTTTTGTGCTAAGAGATCAAGTTGTTGTATTAATAACACACTGTTAGAACAAAAAGGAACTCTCTCTGTTGATGTATTTGGGTATTTACTGGGTGACTTACAGTGCTTTGTATATTAGAATTGGTTTGTCAACAATTAGCATGCTGGGTTTTTATATAGCCCATACTTCAGGTAATAGAAGATTATTAAACTTCAACCAGTGTGTTAGAAATCTGCTGACGGGCAATAAAATTCTTACATAGAACAGCATGGAGAAATACAGCTGTATAGCTGTACGTTTATGCTTAGACTGTGAGATAAACGGCCTCAACTCAGAGGAGCTTGAAATGCAGGGTGACCAGAAGGTGGCGCTGCATCCCTACAAATGAAACCCTGCAGATGGCGTCTAAATATTTATCCTCCTGCTTCTTCACTTCCTGCCTTTTCTTTCTTTTGATTCTCTCCTTTATTTCTAAGATGAATATCTGAAACTCTTTACAAGAGATATACCTCCAGTAAGAAAACATCTCTCAGCTTACAATATTTCTTTTAAATCCAATTTGCCGGGGGTGTGATGCTCCCTTGGAGAGAGTTCCGGTTAAATAAACATTCACTGTATTTTTAAAAGATAAAGACACAAAAAACAGATTCACCCTCAGATTGTCTTAGCTCTACCATCTCACTGTTGTCTTGTGGAAGGACGATGGCATTAGTCTACTAACTTATACAGATGAATTCCCACAGTCCACATCAGGATGTGGAGGGCGCATTTATAAATTTAATCAATGTACTAGATTAATACTCTATTTAAAATAACTCTAATTTGATACTCTTTCACTAGGAATTACCAATTTCAAATCCGTGTTCACCATTAGATGTTGCTTTTCTCTCTGGGGCCAGAACTAAATCCTGACAAATGGGATAAGGGTTTACTTCAATGTCCTGTTTTGGATTTTAGTAAAATTTATAGTAGATTTGATTAGTTTTCCAACCTGGACATTATCAATGAGTCAAACATGACTAACAAAATAAATAATAAATAATTTTTGAAAAACAGACCTAAATTTAGCAGCAACTTTTTAATTCTTTCATTCATATGTATATACCATTTTTGAATGTATTCTCTAAACCACAGCTACATCTTAAAAAACAAACACACAACCAAACAACTCCCCACCCAAAAAAAAACCTCTACAATTTGTGCATAAATACTGACCTTTTACGAGGCAGGCATTATTCTGCCTGTTAGAAACTTGGGAGACATATCCTTTGCTTACTTTGTAAATGAATAATTTTAAATCATTAATTTGGAAATTCCACTAGGACATTTCTTTGGGTTTTGAGTTTTTTAAACTTTCAGGCATGGGGGCCAGGGGTGCTAGCCAGGGCTGTGCAGTCTTCTATGACTTGCCCGTGTGGTTTGACAGAGACCATCACCAAGTGTTACTGATCGGAGCAAACCACACAGCAGAAGGCTGGGGTAGCAGTTCCCCGTCCGTGATTCTACTTTCAAGAACTGGTTTTATTGCCAATGAGTTTTGAAGAAACAATTTTCATTGGTTTCCAGTAAACACTGGTCCCTATTGCCTCCCTTCCAGACCTCTGTCCAGACGACAGGATCAACTCAAAGCTGAGGACAGGAAATAGCCATCTCAAAGTCAAGGTTAGCTTGACCACTCTGTAAGGAGTCAGCTTTCTGTAACTCCCAGGACCCTTCTCCAAGGGGTTTGATATCTTTATCTTGCTATCAATTCCTCTCATCAAGATAACATGAAATGTCCATTGTGGAACAGACCTCTGCATTCAGGCTGCATGCATTTGTATATGTCTTACCTTGGACCCTTGTAACTCAATGGAAAGTGGGTGGAGCTAAGTAAGTTTCCATAGATTTCTCCAATATATTTACTTGCCACTCACTTTCAGTCTAAGCAGTTAGAATAAATGAAAGGAAGCTTTAAGATGATCTGAGTTGCCTAGATATTGTCTAGGGTCTGTATTTTGGGATGAGAGGCTTTATGGTAGTGCATTCATGTGTCTTGAGCTATGTGTCCAGATACCTGGGTTGCTCTGTTCACATTGATTTTCTTAGAGTTCTTACCTTAGTATGTTCCATCCCTTCGCTCTGCTCAGGTTGTTGCCTCTACCTAGCCTGCTCTTCCCACACATTATTGCCACTACAGACATTTATTCCAGCGGACTGTGTGGCCTGGGTCACACAGCTGGCTGGTACTTCTTCGAATCCCATTCTTGTCTCCAATCTTACTTTCTGTTCCCTGAATAGCCCAGTCTGTAGCACTTACTGTTTGGGGTGGTTATTGAGCTCTGATGTGTTTCTATTTTTTATATAACTTGTGTGTTACTCTTTTTGGGGGGGGGAAGAGGGGGATGAAGCTGTCTTGTTTCTCCAGATAAACTTGTGGTTCTCTTAGTAGATGTCTTTTTAAAGATTTTTTTAAAAGAAAAGCACAAGAAAAAGCAATACCCTGAGGTTTTGTTTGTTTTCATCATTACTTTGTTACTTTATTTATTTATTCAGGCAGTGCTTGGGATTGAACCTAGGAAGTTTTGCTTGCTAGACCATTGTTCTACCTTTGAACTACATCCTCAGCCCAATGTTCCCAAGGTGTTGGTTGAATAGGCAGCATGAGAATCAAGCACTGGCATTCTCCAAGGTTCCCTGGTTTATTTCCTTCGAAGCCAGGGCCTTTTAATTACCACACAAATCCGATTTTCCTCGGCACACCCGTCTTCATTTCCGCCTTCAGTAACCTTCTAGGTGGAGTCTGGTAGGAAGCGTTGGAGGGTGATTTGTGGCTGGCTAGTTATGTGGCCTTTAGTCCACGGCTGGCTCCAGTGGGTATTTCCCACATTAGAGGAGACGGCATTCAGCTCAAATCATCACTAAGAAGAGCTGGAAATATCTTACATTTAATGAACTGCAATCCCCTAGGATGGGAAGTGTCTTGCTGATGCCACACGTGAGATCTAGGCCTTGGAACAAGAAGCCAGGGCTCCTGCCCGCAAGACTGTGCCTTCCACTCTGCCACGCTGGGTCTAGCCACTGGGATCAATTTACTAGTAAACCTCACCAGGGGCTCAAGCCTGTGAGAGACTCTGACATGTGAATGACATTAGAGGAACTTCAAAGTCTAGTTGGGGAGCAGGACATGTTACAACAGGAAACAAATTGATAATGGGACTAAATAAGGAGATGACAGGGTCTAATATGAGAAGGGCCAAGAAAGTCTTACAGAAAGACAGACTCTACCTCATCCAGGACTATTTCCTGGAAAGGACGAGTGCAGCCTGTCCCTTGGAGGCTGAGTAGACCTGGAAGTTATGATGGGAAGGAGTCCTAACTTCCCCCATCCCTTAAAGTACCTGCCCTGCCACCGTATGTCCATCCCATGACCTACCACCAGAAGTCCGCTGCCCCTCACGGTCAGGCAGCACAAATTTCCTGTAATTTAGAGGGAACAGTGGGGTTTCTCCATGTTGCCATCTGAGTTTCATTTGTCACAGCCTCCTCCAATTGAGCCCATTTAAAGGTTTTCTGGCTTGCTTTGTTTTACGACACTTGGCAAACCTAATTATTTGGCCTGAGCAGTTCACTGGAGCCATGCAAGCATGGTTCAAAGATCATGGGTGAATGTAACAGGAAGGATGGGGGTGGCACAGAACACCCACCTCATTCTCCCACTTGGACAAAGGATCAGTTGCTTGTGTGTGGGGTGGGGGGTGCAGAAAGAGAGTGCAAGCCCATTCAAATAGAATGCCATGCCATTGGAAGACAATAGACTTGCAATGTAGGAGATCCCATAACAGACTTCCAAGTTATCCTTCAAGCCAAGAAAACAGTGACAGAGAAAGTTTAGTTAGAGCTTAACAAGGGAACTAGCCAATGCGCTTTTCACACTTTCCATCCATTCTCAGAATATCCCTGGGATGTAGGTACTTGGTCCATTCACATTGCAGAGGAGAGCCAGTTGAAGTTCTGTAAGCCTCCAGATGCAGAGGTTTGGACCCAGCAGGGTGACTTCTGGTCCTTGTGCACAGCTCCTACCCTTCTGTCCATGCAGCACCAGCTGACACTTGGAGACAGACCATGCCTTAAGAATGCCCTGTCTTGGGGATGTTGCACTTTTAAAAAATGCCAATGTGGACTACCTGCCATGTATTCAGCAGTGGGGAACCAGTCCAGGGGCTGAACCCTTGGCCTATGAGAAAGACACTGTGCAGGGCTTTAAATCTATGCGGCAGCTGACGGTTGAAATCCTGTAAGATTTTTAAATGTTGTTAGAAATCCTTGGTTTCATGGATTAATTTCTGGTTGAACACTGAACTCTCTACAAAGTCCCTAGATTAGCAGGGATGAACCACGCAAGGTATTTGTTTCTCATGCTCTCTGTCTCCTTGTGACCTCTGCTATTCCAGAGCATCTGACCTCTCAAGTTGGCAAGGAAGACAATAGGTCTTATAATGCTGAGGAACTTCTCTGAGAACAGAACTCCAAAGAGGCTCAGAGGGCTGTAGAGATGACTGTTAGTAGAGTTCTTGCCATGGGAGCCTGAGGATCAAAGTTCAATCCCTAGCACCTACATTAGAAGTCGGGTGTGGAAATGTATACCTGGAATCCCAGCATTGGAATGGCAGAAACAGGACAGTCCCTGGAGCTTGCTGGCCCGCTTAGTATAGCCATAGCATCGAACTCCAGGATCAGTGAGAGACCCTGTCTCAAAAACTATCGTGAAAGAGATGGAGAAAGACTTCTGATGTTGACCTCTGGTCTCCACATATGTGAATAAGTATATGCATGCATACTCTCATGCTTGTGTGAGCATGCATACACACACACACACACACACACACACACACACACACACACACACACACACACACACATTGAGGGTCAGAGCTGTCACTCAGGCAAATGACTTAACTCCAAGATTCCCTACCCTCATGCTCTTCTGATGGGTGGGGTTATGGTGGCTAATGATCTGAATTGCAGTGGGCAGACCCAGGCTCTGGTTCTGGTTTTGATTTTAGTGTAGTCTTGAACTCAAAGAAGATGGGGACCAGAACACCCCTCGAAACCTTCCAGCCCTGCCTCTGCACCTCACACCTTGTCCTCACAGTGTGCTTGCATTTTTAAAATGCTGCACGGGATGTATCCTGACCATAAATTATAGTAGAAATGGATTATGATCTGATTGTTCGAAAGTGTCTTTAGAAGGTGACTATGTCCTTAAGAAACATACTAAATGTTGTGTTTAGTGTAAAATCACAATCTCAACTGTTCTTGCCTCCCAAGGTTAAAAACATACCATATTTCTAAAGAGTTCTGTCAGGACATTCTTCATCGGGTACCTGGATTGCACTGAAAACCCATGCATTTTCCCTTTATCTGAGTTTCAGAGAAATATCGTGTAACCATCTGGAATACATATTAGGATCCTAAGGGACCCTTGACACAATGGACTCCATGGCAGATAGAGTGTTTATGGATGAGCTGATAATGGTAATATTAATGATCTTTATTTGTATAATATATGGTTTAGGAAACAACTTCGTGTAGACACAGTTGGATTCTAGGCTCATCTTTAGAAGGCAGAATCAGTGGGGCAAATATTAATTTTAAAAACATAAACAGCAAAGTGAAAACAGAAATGAAAGTATGATTGACATCTTCTACCAGTCATGTTAATTGGAAGCTGCTTAGGGGGAGGGGGGAAAAAAACAGAAAGAAGGTGAGATACCAGTCAAAACACACAAGCTAATAGGAACTCGCAACCCAAAGTGAAAATGTAAACCAGTGTAGCAGTAACTGGAAGAGTTTGACATGGGCTTGCGGTGACGTCCACAAGAGGCCTGACCCCATCTCTCTTTTCTCTTCTCACCCTGGGCAGGTGGCAAGTCTCAGGTTCCTAGGCAGCATGATCCTCTCTCCACTCCTTTGGATATCTGACAATTTGTAAATCCAGGAGGAAGCCTGAGTTGCCAGGGCTGTCCTTAGCAATCTCATGCACATAGTGTGAAGTGATCCGAAGAAATAATTCACTGCTTAAGTCTGCCGAGTACCATTCAGTGGGGTGGTAGAAATAGCACCTTGAATGCCCTTGAGAAATGGGTAGGGCCAGGATGGGCTGTGGGGGAGGCCAATTGAAGAGCATATCCAAAATCTCAGGAGTCAAGAGTATCATGTAATGTCATTAAATGGTCAAAACAGAGGAAAATTCATGATGAAGACAATCTCATCTTTTTAAAGGATGACCCAGTAAACAATGGTTTAATGCCAGTGTTAAGCCGTGGAATCCAACAGGATGGAGAACAAAAATGGCCAGCAGAAAGCTAGGAGCTTTGGCTACCCACGTGAGTGAGCCCTTTCAGTGTGCCAAGAACAGTGCCTGGCATCTCAATGGGGATTTTCCTTCTGATAATATGAGAGAGCCCTGGTGTGATCCATGGCAAAATCAAACCTTCACAACAATAAGCCATGTTAGAAGGAAATCTGTTTCCAGGTACCACACATTCCATTCCATTTCATTGTGCCTTTGTTAAATGTGTGAGGTGAGAATTGCAACCCCACTACTCACAATGATGATTTCAGAACACGGCTCCAAAATATCAGCACTAACCTTAAAATAAATAAAAAAAGGATGCTCATATATTAAGCACCATTGCTCTGTAGGCTCCAGCTGACGATTTTATTAAGGATGCGGCAGGAAGGAAAGAATCAAGGATAATTATAAATTCATAAATACATAATTCATTGGCATGAAATGATTTTAATGGGATGGATGCTGGGCTGTCTATTTCTTCAAGAAAACAACGGAGATGCTCTGATTAAAGCCCATAATCTGGCCTCTATGAAATACTTGCCAAGCTGATGGGGTGCATTTTCTTCTCTGAAACTACCTTTGATAAGAAACGCATTACAAACTCATCAGTTTGGCTTCCTGTTAACAAAGAGACAGCAGCCGTCTGGATCATTCTGGATTCGCAGTGAAACTGCCACACCATGTATCCTCCAACTAACGCTATGCCAGTTTGACAAGGGGCAGATGAATCCAGGAGTTACTGTGCAGGGCTTTAAATCTATGCGGCAGCTGACGGTTGAAATAATCATCTGTATATCGCTCTGAGCTAGCCGGGGAAAGGTTGAAGCTGTATATTTTCAACATATCTACTCTAATGGTTAATCTGTTGTCTTGTACGGGCTCTCACAGGGCGGACCAGCAGTACATACTGACAGCTTCAAGGAATTACTCACAGTAGACAGGCTTTCGCCTTGACTTTCAGAGTACCGGGTGGATGAATCTAAGTTAGCTTGACCGAAAAAGGTGGAACTCACCTGACTCAAGTCCTCCAAATATGAGGAAACCAGCAGGGCCCACAGCAGGTTGGGTCACAGGGACATGAGTGTCATTAAATGACCTCTATCTGTCCCCAGGTCTCTGACTGTGTGCTTCAAATAGATGCTGACCCTTATTGTATTGCTTGCCTGTTTGAGCAGGTGGGGAAGGACCGTGTCCTTTGGAAAGGGAGGACGCTGGACAGATGTGCAGAGGGGACCGCTGCAGGCATGGACACAGTTCTTCTGCCAAGGGTCAGTTAGTTACTATCTGGAGCTTTGTAGGCCGTATGGCCTCTAATGAAGTTATGAAGTTACTCAGCACTGTTAGAGAGAAAAAGAAGCTATGGACAACAGGTCAACAAATGATGGTAGCCCTGGTCACATGCAATTTCCCTTATAGATACTAAAAGTAGAATTTTGTTTTGTTTTGTTCTTGAGATTCTCTGTAGAATCCAGGCTGGCCTCCTGCCTCAGCCTTTCAGGTGCTGAGATTACAGGCCACATACCCTCTCACAGCTAGCTAGCATTTTTTAAATATTTTAGGAAATACTATCCTTATAATTTCCCCCAATATTTTAACAGTTGTGGGCTGTACAAAAACACATGGTAGGCCACATGTCTGTTGACTCTAAACATGAAAGAGGCAAGAAGAAGACCAGGTTGGTGCCAGGAACTGAACAGCCTTCATCTGAACCCTATAGAATCCACCAAACATGAATGTCACATACTAGGGCTATGAGCAAGAATTGAATCTACCTTTGACCTGAAATTGTCCCCATCTGGTTGGCTCGAGGAACAAGGTGCAGAGAGGGGAAGGAAGGGGGTTAGGGTTGAGCTATTTTTGTTGAGCTCTGTGCAAGCCTGGCCCCAGTTTGACTCAAACAAACTGAAAGTGGTCCTCTTCTCCTGTAGCCTTTCCAGGCTCCAGATCCACTGGAATCACTCAGGGACAGTCTTGCGTTTCTCATTTCAATCCTGTGCTTCCTCCTCCAACCCCATTGTTCCTGTCTGGGTCGTCTTGCTTAGAAGCTAATGCCTGGTGATCTTCAGCTTCTTTGTACTTGGGGCAATAGAGACAGTCTGTTCCAAGAAAAATAAGAAAGAAAGAAAAGGGCTAAAGGCAACCAGATCTCTGAAAGGAGTATTCTACTGAATGCTGAACAGGGCAGAGTGATGGGCAAATAATTATAGCGGGGGCAGAGTTCAGGGAAGACATATGAGCTGAGATCCTAGATATAAGGCTCTCGGAGGAACACTGCTCTCCTACTGGGATGCAAACAGGGCGCAGGGATTGTTGTTTGAGAGACTGGGATGGGACATGCTTATACCCATATAAACGTATGTATGCAGTCTATCCAGTTTGATTCTAGAGGAGCCTTTATTCTTATTTATATAAGGAGATTACAGTGATGGTCACATGGATTCTGTTAACATATTCATGTAGTATTTTTTTTTTCTCTCTCTCTCATGTAGGAGCTGAATTCCTTCATTGCTCTATATTGATGGACTCAAACTTACACAATTCAGGTTTTCTAGGCACTGAATAGAGCCAGAAATATACCCTATGATTAACTTCTATGTAACCCATTGTTCCTTAAAGTCTCCCTTCCCATTCTTCTGTGAGCACCGCAAAAGCCAGAAATGGAAAAGTACCAACAAACCCTCCCTTCTCTGCCCTACCAGCTCTCCATTGGGTGGGTGTTCCCAGTGCCGGTTAGTGCAGGGCAGGTCCTATTTTCATTTTATATAATGACAGATTCTTTTAATAACCTACGCCCTCCAAGTTTTCCAAATAAATCTGTTTCCTATTTTTTCAGCTACAGGTTGTGAGATTGCCCAGCTGGATAATATACAGGAAGATGTGGCTGTTCAATTTTAGAGAGTTTTGTATGTTCAAGATAGGATGGTTATGGAGTAACATTCTTCATCTTCTCATTACTTGTATATTAATATTTTGCACCATCTTTCACGACGACGACAACTTTCTTAGATTGATTTTAGTAGGGGTCCTGTGAAGATTTCTTGAAGATACAGCCTCTGGTTGTCAGGCCAGACATTCTCCTTCCAAGGATGATGTCTCTGAGTCCCCCTGTGCTCTGGTTTCGAGCTGTCCACTGCCCTTCTTGGCGTGGGTATCTTAGCTGTGCTTACTACTCAATCTCACTGATGAGCTCATGGCAATTCCTAGCTACAGGCTTCATCCTGTATCAACAGTTAAGTGCTAGTCATGGTACCTAACCCACACTATGGGTTACCTGTCTGGGATTTATTACCTTTGCTTCTCTCTCATTTCATAAGGAGACTCCCACACCCAGTTGCCAGGCCTCAGTATACAACAGGCCTCCAGGGTGAAGCATCCTCCTGTCATTTAGAGTCCATTTTCCTCTTGGGTCCACATTGTAAGACCCTGAGGGTTAATTCATCCAGACTTCTTGTTGGAGAGCAGGCAGTGATATTTCAGGGAATTCAGTCAGCCAAGGAGTTTCTGTCCGCGGTGAATCTCACTGCAGAATGATGATATTACTGTGGGGATGCCATGGTTTGTCTTGGAGGAGAAGCTAGGAGACATACTGTTGTTACCCTCTACCCCAGTAATCATGCATCCACCACTGTTTGTCCTCAGTGTTAGCCAGACATGACCCCTCTGCAAAGTACCTATATTTCCCCATGCCACAGAGAAATATGACACACCATATTCTCTCTCTTTTTATTGGTTGTTTTTGTTAAGGGGGTGACTGGGGATAGAAGCCAGGACATGGCACATGCTAAGCCAGCCCTCTACCTTTGAGTACCCCTAATACTACTTTTTCTGAGGAATGTCTGATGCATGGCATTTAGATTTGGGTCAAGTTAAGCAGTGATGTTAAAACCAAGATGGCCGATCAGGCTGACAGTCTGGGATGAGAGGCAGTAGAGTAACAATGAAGGATAAAGACTTGAAATGTAAAGAATATTGAACAGGACTCTCTCCAGCACTTCTCAGGAGCTAATAGCCCTGATCCTGCTGTGAAACTGGTTTTGGTGTGTGTGTGTGTGTGTGTGTGTGTGTGTGTGTGTGTGTGTGTGTGTGTGTGTGTGTGTGTCCGTCCTAGGAGAGAAGGGAATTCTATGTGTGTTTGGAGATTTCTACACAAAGGAGATTGTTTTCCGAATTTTCAGATGTTACCCCTCCAGAAAGTATTTCAGGAAGTCAGTGGAGTGAAAGAGAAAAAAAGGACCCTCTCTTCAGCCATGAGGGAGAAACCTCCATTCTAATAGAAAATGATGGTTATATTTAGTGTTAAAAACCAGTTGGTAACTTTTGTGATGAACAGTTTCACTAGGGATTAATTTCAATTTTCTTCTCTCCTCGTTGTTCGGCAGTCAAGGTTGAAGCTAGAGCACGCTATCACAAAGACCCATTTGCGCACAAGAATGCAACTCCCAATTCTCGACATGTGCCCAAGCCAGGTGAAGGAGCGCTGGGTTTTGTCCCAATGTTTAATTGTTGCCTGGTAACCCTCAAGAGTTTCACTGTGACGCGCTAAGCTCAGTCGAAGAAGAGAGAGGACTACTGTGGCTTTCAGCATGCATTTAGCTTGTTTGGGCCACAAAATTTGAAACAGAAAAGCCATAAAAAAAAACAATGGATAATCAGTAAAATGACCCCACTCTCCAACTAGCGGCTTGTGCCCCAAGACTCCAGTAGGAAATCCACCCCTTCAGCTTGAGGCCTTTGTGTTCAAGACGCTGTGCATGCCATTTCTTCTGAGTGACTCCAGTGTGAATATGACATTACTAATGATCTGCTAAGTGTGTGCAGATGTGGGTTACTCCAGATGTGGTGATTAATAACGTAATGGAGATAGCTGTTTGACTCATGTTTATGAGTTGTTGCCTTTTATTACTTTTCTCAGTTTATTTGCTTTGAGCTATTTTTTAACCCCAGCCAACAAACCCACCTTTAAATCTCTGAGCTTCATCCCCCCCCCACGCCCTCCTAAATCTCAGGAGGAAAACAGGGAAGAGGGAAATGCCCCAGGCTGAAGAGGAAGGCTGGATTCATCCCATGCAAGTATCAGCTACTTGGGCAACCTGAAAATCGTAGTCATTGCCACTTCAAGGACCTTACAAAGGCATCGGTGGACCGACCCCACCATAATATTTGCAGCTTAGAGAGTAATACAAATGCAGGGATTTCTTTAAAAAAAAAATCTAGTAAAATATGTGATCATTTTGAAGTAAGCCTAGGCCCCTGGCCAGTGTTTCTGGAAGATGCTGCTTTGCTCTTGCTTAAAAACAGAATGCTGATGAAAAGTAGAATGAAATGTTGTTACAGATGTTCAGCTCTGCATTAAGGCTGTTGGAATTACCACCACATCTTAAATCAATTCCCAGAGCATTGTCTGGAGGTTATGTCACTGAAATAATGAATCCTCTTTAGTCAAGAAAACGCAAACATGTTAAAACATCATTGTAAGTTTAAATTAAACTCCGGCGCAAACCAGGGGATCTGAAGCCTCATTAGACCGGCCTGACATTTTTCTAACGCTGACTCTTCTCCCCAAACTGTAAAACTGTTAGATTCAGGGCCTATTAGACAAGAGAGCGCTGGGAAGTTACAACAGAACATTAAGTGTTATACTTAGGGATGTGCAAAAACAAGCCCTTGAATTTTATGAGGACTTGGAGACTGGAGAGAGTTTGCCTCCTATAAAAATTCCACATTAGATTCCCAAACTTTTTTGTATTTTAAGGAAGCTGGTAACTCAGGTTTCTTTAAAGGAACATATCTTCATGCAGCTCACTCCACACAGAGGCAAGGGAAAATGCTAGGAAGGTATATCGCAATTAGCCAGAAAGCAGGTAAAATACAAACCTGCGAGTATATGTGCTCATGAGGTAGTGGCTTGTTACTTCAACGTGTTTGTCTTTCATGAAAGTGAGTAAATTTAAGTCTTTCCTTTAATTCCATTTTTATTTCTCTCATGCAGTCATAGAAGCCATGAAACAAGAAGTATACCTTAGAGCGCAGCTAGAAGTTTTTCTAGATCTGCTTTCTTTAAATATACAGAAATTGGTGGAACCCATAGGAAGGATAATAATTAAATATGTTTTACGTCCTACTTAGTAAAGAGAATTTATCCCTGCTCCTCTTGTGAGACCTAAGCCATGTGTAATGTTCTCCATTACACAGCATTCATATATTTAAGCTGAGGACATTTTCCATCCCAGCTCTTCAGGGAGCAGATTTCCAGGCTCCGAATAAAGCTTTGAACATAGTTCCATTGAAGTGAACAAATCCCAGTTTAAATGCACTATGATTATGATGGATGATCTCTCAGAGTCGCAATGAAAATAAATAGTTGCCTGGCATAGAAGCAGACCTACCGTTCCTTCCGCAATGAGGTGTCTCCCTAGGGCTGGCTCACACATATTAACTTGCAGATCTCCCATCTGAAGAGCCCTGGCAGCAAACAACAGTGACTAGGTAAAAGGAAAATAGATGCTTAACCGAAGGGGATGCTTTATTGGAGGCCCGGAGCTAACGGGGATGGAAAAGTTAAGCCAAGAATCCAGCAGAAGAGCCAGTGAAAGGGACTAATAGAGGCTCTTTCCATAATTGGCTACAGCCATGGTAACATGTAGTGGTCTTGAGTTAAGCTAGCCCTTGTTGACTAGGCCAGATGAAAGACCTTTTGGGGTGTTGCTCTGTAAGCTTATGAAAACAGAACAATTTGTAACCCCAATAAACATGCACTCAAAAATAAAAACTCATGGAAGTAGTATGCTAGCAACCATCCAGGTCACCCTGCTGCACTTTGACAAGTGGCCTGTATTAAAAGGTGGCCTTGAATGATGCAAAGAATCAGTGCAGGGCTCCCTTCTCCAGCCGAAGGTGGGCAACTGTAAAAGTATACTTAGGCATGTGTGTGCACACACACACACACACGTACGCACACTCACACTTTAACCTGCCTTGGATTGCTTTGGATGCCTGCCCCCTGTCCTTTGAAAGGAAGATGAAGTCAGGTCAAACTCAGAGTGCCTGTTTGCTGGCTGAGAGATGCATATCAACTCTAAGTGATTTTTTTTCAATACCATTTATGTGGTTTATTCCCTTTAATCTTTTAAGTGCTGTTTAGTCTCAGTGTGATTTGCTGTGCATACTCATTTCTGATAAGATGCGATATCCTCCCAGCCACGTAGCCCCAGCCTGGAACACTAAGTGACTGATAGGGTCTCAGCCTGAAGGGAGCCTAGGGTGGGAGGTGGGGTTGGGGTGGAGGAAGGAGCAGGTGGGAGAGGGACGGGGTTGTGAGCCTTTGCAGGTCCTTTCTGGCCCTGGCTCTGTCTGGTGTTCCTCTCACCTTGTCACACCGTCTTTCCTTTGCCTTGGGTCAGTCAGAGTGAGGTAACCCCAAGCTTGACAGTAGCGCAGAGGCTCAGAAGAAGTGTGACATTCTGAAGCAAATTTGGAGGTCGGTTAGATTGTTTGAATCCCTTTGGTACGGTGTGTCCTAACGGCCTATGTTTATTTAGAGTTTTCAGGGAAGTGCTGTAGGGTGCACGCTGTTATGGGTCTTCTGGACAGTAGCAAGCAGCTGAGCTGGCGGCCTCTCCCCCACCTAAGGCTCGTACACATTAACATACACCAAGCTTCTTTTGATGTTGTCACTACTAATATTCCTCTTCATAGTTTTAAGGAAACGTCCATGCATTCTGAGTTTCAGGGCTGCTTCCTCTTAGTCGTACGGCAGTGAACTCTGAGAACCTGAGGACCCTATATTACCTTCTCCACATTACAGTTTGAGACGGGACTGTGTGAGGGTCGGGGAGAGCAGGGCTAGAATTTTGTCGCACATGCCCTTGGGTGACAGGCTGGGAAAGTATCTGCTAATTTTCCAGCGGTGCTCTCAAAACACAAGCATGGTGCAGGCTAACCCATCTCCAACGCTTATTAGTGGTATCTTTGGGCAGAAGCAGCAGAGTGCTGTGTGTTGTGTTGTCTGTGAGTAAAGCTTCCCATTGCTTAGTGATCTGTGTGGTTTAGACATTTGGAAAGCAAGTTTATGGTTTCCAGGCCTCTCTGCTGCCCTCCATCCCCCCACCCACTGCCACGGCATCATTAAGAGGTCTCCTTCAGTGACCACCTCCTCCTTCATTCCCATGCTCTTCTCCTGCCCCAAGTGCTCTCCCTGGTGGCAGCTGCAAGGGAGAGAGCTGAGCTGGGCTGGGGCCCCTTGAGCCCACATGCACTGGCCTAACCAGCCCTGCGAACTATGTGAGTGCAACACGGGCAGCTAAGGCCTGGAATCCCTGCCTCTCTTCAAGGCTCTTGCTGTGGGTGCAAGGATTGGGAACCAGTGACATTGGTTCATTTGGAGAAGCAGCCGGCAGGCTGGCTGTTAATCTGCTACCTCAACTACAACTCCATTTCTGATTTTGGTGACAAGCAAACTCATTTGGTCATTTCAAGCAAGCAAAGTATTAACTCTTAACCAAAATTAACTCTTAAGAATAATGCTATGTATTTTTATATGTAGATCAATCACTATTTCTCATTCTTTCTTACACCAGGGCATTTCTAGGTGGTTCTAGTCTGTTTACAGTGCATGCTCAAGGGTTGGTGCATAAAGCAATATTGCTTCAACCTCCTCTCAGCTGGCCTCTCTGACTAACGCATTCTGTCTTTGTCACTGGGCCTCCAAAGCCAGCCCTGACTCTCTAGTGAGTGACTGAGCCTTGAATGTGTGTCCTTTGGTACCTTGCCTGTGTTTCCCCAGTCTGCCCTCAAACTGTTCATGATCTCACAACCTGCCTGTATTTGCAGTTGAAGATGAGCAGCCGCCAACCCTGTCACCCAAAAAAAAACAACGTAACGGGGGTATGAGGAACTCACCCAACTCCTCCCCGAAGCTGATGAGGTGAGTAGATCCCCCTTCTCCACCCCTGCATGGCCACCGCCCAGCTCCCTCTCAGGCCTCCCCACCTGCCTGAGCCCAGGCCCAGACCCTTCTTCGCCCGCTCAGCTCCTCCGCGGGGGAGGGGGCGAGCGATCGTTAGATGGCTTCTTAGAGGCTGGAGTATTTATTCTGACAGCTCGTCAGCAGTTAATGATAGAGCTGAAAAAAAAAAATTCTGTCACGAAAAACAGTTTGAAAAGCTGTTTGAAAAATACATAGGCTTTAAAGTCGTAGCTGTCACCATGTCCTGTCTGTGTGTAGTTGCTAAACAGCAGTGGCACTAATGACACTGGGATCCAATCAGAGGGACTCTGTGGTTAGTTTGCCTGCGGCAGGTCTCTTTCTGCTGGAGTCCCTCTGAGGACTGGTTTCTGTACTTAAGGCCATATGTGAGATGTATCATCACAATCAAAAATGAACCTGAAGATTACCTTCCTTTTATCCTGTCGATGGAAATCAAATTTCTGTTAATTGATTTTGACTGAGAAAAAAAAAAGTTTAATAATCTGCGGGCTTGCCAAAGCAAAGTTCAGAAGTAATCCAGTTCTGCTCAGGTTAAAAGCAATATTAATTATGGAACTGTTGTGCTTGTATCCTCCTGTCCTCCCTCCCTCCCTCCCTCCCTCCTTCCCTCCCTCCCTCCCTCCCTCTTTCCCTTCCTCCCTCCCTTCCTCCCTCCCTCCCTCCTTTCCCTCCCTCCCTCTCTCCCTCCCTTCCTTCTTCCCTCCCTTCCTTCCTCTCTTCCTCAGTCTGTCTCTCCTTCCCTTCCTCTTCCCCCGTTTCTAAACCCTGACATCATCTAATAAATAGCAAATGAAACAGTCTCAGTAGAGCTCTACCAGTTCCTGGTTGGGCAAATTCTTCTCATATCACCTTGGTCTCTTTGATTGACTCCCAATCCCACCATCTATTTCCTCAGACCTCTCAACTATCCAACACTTTAATGAAAAGGAATGATTTCAGGGCCTACAGGTAGTTCAAAGGGTTCAGTGTTTGCTATACAAACGTAAAGACCTGAGCTTGATACCCACAATCCATAGGTACTGCGGAGGAGCCAGGCACAGAGGCTCATGGGTATTCCTAAAACTGGAGAGAAAGAGACAGGTGGATTCTTGGGGCTTGCTGGCCAGCCACCCTGGACTCCTTGGTAGTTCTCAGTCAGTGAGAGACCCTGTCTCAAAAGGAAAGATGGAAGGTGCCTTCTGAGGAATGAGATTGTCCTCTGCTCTCCGTGAGTGTGTGTGTGTGCGCGATGTGTAGAGAGGAAGAGGGGGAGAGAGGGAGGAAAGAGACTGAGATTTCAGAACTGTACTGCTCATCCTAAATGTTTCCTCTTCTGGAAATCCCTGCCTCCCTGACATGACTTTCCTCTTTGATGGACATGGACCCCTGTCCTTTACTTTACTGAAATGTAATATTGGTTATTTCCACTCACCACTTCTCCACTGCATTCCTGCCTCACCTGTATCCACCTCTCTAGGACGTAGGTGGGCACTTACCTTTCAGTGATGGGGACATGGATTCCCAGTAGCAGATCCACCTGGCTCTTTCTGTCTCCATGGTCGTGCGTGCTCCTCTCTGCTCCCTTGAAAGGCTTTCCTCGGTCCTATGTCCTCTCTGTGCAGCCTTGCTGGGGCTCTACTGATTTACATGCATGTTTGCAGTTTACGAGAAGGAATAAAAGGCACCAACTGTGTTTTATGATGCCAGTTGTCAGCCTAGCATTCAAGTCCTATTTACTCACCTTTAGGTAATCGGCTTATCTAATGCTAATAGTTTTCTCCATTTAAAGGAGAGAAAAGCCCAAGTGCTTTCGTTTGCCTAAATTTAGAGAAGCAAATAAATAAATAAAGAGGAATCTGAAAAATGTGAAACCTTGGGAGCCAAATTCCCTGTCCCTGTTTGCTATGTAAAGTATGACTCGTTGCTTTGATCTTGAGTAATAATAATTCTGAGGAGTTACACTGTTTTCATATGCTTCAAAGCTGTGTCAGAGTTTTGCTGCTTAAGGGTACTTCTTTATTCTGTTGGCTCTTGGGTACCAAGATGACAGGTCTCCTGTACGAGGTGGAGGCTTTTTTAAGTCGTAGCCTTCAGCAAAACATCAAATTACCAAATCCAGGGTAACATACTTCTACACAAATGCCTTTCCCGTAGATATATTATAGCATATATATTAAATACTTTAGTGTTACGTGCTACATTTTATGTGCAATAGAAAGTGATGGTTTGAAGTAGCCTTGGGGGGACTTTTTTCCATAAGCAGAAAAAGCTAGTGTATACCGTATCAAGTATGGTTTTTACAGGACTTTCTGCCTGAAGGCCTTTGTAAATAAGTAATGATCAACAGATTGGCTGTGGGTTTTTGAAAAGCATGCCCATGTCAGTTTGCATGATGGGGGAGAATTTTCAAAGTGGATCTTGCTTTCATTGCCTGCCTGAGAGGGGCTGAGGGAGACAGTCATCCCAGGCCTGAGCTGTCTGCTTCGTGGTACATCAGAATAGCTAAATGGGGGTCAGGTGGTGAGCCAAAACTTGCCAAGCTACAGAACTCGGGCTTCTCATGTTGGTGCCTATGGGCTGATGATCCCGCCAAAGTTACTGTCATCTGATGTGTTATCTCACCTGTCCACAGTGGTCTCCATCAGGGCTTCTATGGGACATGCGATCCCACGCAAGTCAGGGTGTCTGAGATGCTCTCCTCTTTGCCTTTGATGTTTTTTCTTCCAGGTGGTTGACATTCTCTATCTAATGCTGGAGAAGCAGGGATAGGGTCTCTCCCCTGGGTCCTCCATTGTACTTCACGTCCAGTCGAGCAATGAAGGGCCTCCTGGTTGGCCTTTGCATGGAGAGCACTGGCAATGAGGCTCCTGGATCCTGTTATTTCCAGATCTCTTTTGCTGATTCACACCCAGATCCTTCCTGCTTTTCTAGTTCCTCCTGCCTCTTCAAACACCCCGTTTTTACTCTTCAGAAGATGGGACTCCCTGGTCCTATTCCTTCTGACCCCTCCCCCCAAATCCATAAAGAAGCTAATGACTTGTTTGAAGTGGGCTTTCCGGCATGCTTCCCTGCCTCACTTTGGAGCAGAATCAATCATTCTGAGTGTGGGCCGGTTTTAGTGGCCTATGGGTGGTAATAGGACTAGCTGCAGAGAAACTGAGAGCCCAGAATGGCCTGAGACGGTCTGTAATTTACCACCCTGGCTTACTACAAATAAAATAGGCCCCGGAGTGAGACCTTCTTCCAAATCGTGTGCCGGCAGGAAGTGCAGGGACTCTCCACTAATGGTCCTATCTCCTGTTTGTTCTGGTGTCAGGCTCACCCTGGCGATTTAGTGGCACTCCATTCTCTGTATGATCATTACGAGGACAGCCTTGTTTTTGTGTTTATGTGTCTGGATATGGAGGTGGTACATATTTTAGTCAGCCTGACAGAAACAACCCCATAGCCAGCCAGAGCCCGTGGCAGTGAGAATGGATGGGCAATGCAGACAACCTTGGGCACTGGACCCACTGAGAAGTGGGCCACAGTGATCCCCGAGTCCCTTGCTCTCTTTCTCTCTCTCTGTCATTTCCCTTCTTTGCTGGTTTCTTAATCTGGAGTCATTGAAAGAACGTCTCCTAGTTTCAACCCAGATCACCAAACCTGTTGTCTAATTCTCCCTCCCTAGCGGATTGCTGCTTTGGAGGGTAATCATGCAGGGCGAGAATTTTGTCTCTGAGTAGCTTGGTCACAGGTCTTTAACTTGGGTCCTCACAGACCCTATTTGATGAAAGCTGTCTGGAAAGTTAGCAAAGCAAGTTACAGTCCGCTGCCCACCGTGTGGTGAACGTTGAAAGCGGACTAATGTGTGTCTAGCCTCCCCTCTGTGACCAGCCCAGGAATCTCCAGCTGAATTACCTTTGGTTTGTCACAGCCATATTCAAGGTGTTATTTTCTCAAGTGCTTTCTTTCTCAGATGATGAGAATCTGTACCTGGGCTCCCATTGGCATTCTCCAATGGATCCCTGAAAGGCTGTGAGTGCCTCAGGTGCCGGTTTACCTCCCAGATGAATTCTCATCCCACAAATGTTTCGGGAGGGCCCACTGTGTTTAAAGTGTTGTGAAAAATCTCTGAGGGATCTAAAGTATGGTGTGGTAGAGGGGAATCCCATTTTCAAAAGGAGACAGGCAAGCCCATGCCATACAACAGAGTAAGGGTTTATAGCAGCTGTGGACATGGAAATACTGCTGACCCTCTGAATGGCTGAGGCTGACTTGTGAAGAAGGTCCCATTTGCCATCACTTATAGGAGATTCCCTACAGGTGTTACTACCTCCTCAGGTTCATGGTTGCCCGGGCATCATTGCCAGAGTGCTGTGCATGTAAACTCACTGATAACTGTAGCTTTCTGGGCAAGTATAACTCTCCCATAAGACAGATGAAGGAGCTTGGGCATAGAGAGGTGAAGTCTGTCACATGAAAGTCTCACATCACCAGAAAGATGGAGGAAACAGTGATTGTGCTCAGACCACTGTGCATGGCGTAGTATGGCCACAGTGATGGGTCCATAGTGTCACATCACACGAGTTGAAAATGTGTGTGTATTCTAGCCTCCCAATCATGGAGGATCTTGCCTGTTGCAGACATCAGGAAATCCTTGCAGGTTTTGGAGGAAGTGGTACCCTAAGTTGGGTGTGGGAGGATCACTGGTAATGGTATAAGGGTGGTCATGGAGTCCCCATCAGGGCCTTTCTGTGACCATACACATGGAGATGTGTCAGAGGAGCCTACCGATCTCAGCCTCTGTCGGAGTTTTCTGAGTACCAAGGGACTCTGAGTGTACTGTTGAACAGTACACCAGGCCTGAGTTAGACAGTGATTCCAAGAAGGTCACATGGTACTTCTGACATCAGTTCTGAGACCTGAATAAGGCAGAGAAGCACAGACATGAGGATTCATGTGGGACATGTCAGGCAAATAGTTCATACAAAGAGATAGCTCTCACCCAGGCTAGCACAGTTCATTGGTGATGCCCCAAACAGAGACATGGAGCACTTTGAAGAGTGCTTCATGTCATGAGATCCGGGAAGCATTAGACCCCAGTTTTCTGAAAGGGAAGGGAGAATGATGTAAGGGACCAGATGATTCTCTTGGGCACTGGCTGATGATTAGGTGGAATGAACTCGTCTGCTTGTTAAGGCACATCTCCTCTCTTTTGACTCATAGCTTTCATGGGGACCTTTTGTTAGGACTTCTCACGTCAGACCCTGCCAGTGTGACAGATTCTAATAATAAGAAATGGCAAAACGGCCCGGAGCCCACTCAGGGTTGGAGACAGAATGCCACTCTCACAGTGTTTCCACTGGGCAGAAAAAGAAGGACGGCAGGGCCAGGTTAGCTAAGGAAATCCATCTAATGCACAAAGTAACAGCATGTGACAGCCCCCCATGGAACCAGAGAAGGAAAACGTCATGGGTGTCATGATCCCGAGGTTTGAATGGACTTGACACCGGAATTGGGACAAGTCTGTGCTCAGCAGAAGGTCATTATTCTGTCCTTCCACTTCAGAAGCATCGTGTAGAACCAAGGACCATGTCCGTGCCCTGAGCTATTTCCTCAGCATAACAGTGGTAACCTCCATTTTCCTCTGAGGACGACACCTAATAAGTGATACTGTGTTAAGAGACAATAGGAAACACTGATGCAGTTAGAATTAGAGAAGCTAAGAGGGTCCCATTTTTTTTGGGGGTGGGGAGGTGGTGGCCATAGCCTGGTGTGAAAGTTTTGTTTAGATGGCTCCATGGTTGACTGTCTGGTGGAGAACAGTGGCTGAGTTCTAGAAAGCCACATCTTAGAGACAGCGATGGCTATGAAGAGAGCGGGTGTACAGTAGGAGGATTCTGGCAGGTACCAGACTATACACATCAGGATCCTCACAACAAAATGGAAAATATTATTTATCAAATATTATTGCTAAGAGGCAACCGGAGTGGGACATATCAGGCCAGAACCATCTTCTTACTAGGACCAGAGCAATGAGAGGAACTTGAAGTGACAGGCCCCACCTTTCAGGTGTATTCATGTTTCACACTGGAGCCCTAAGTACTAACATCTCTCTGGACCACTAAGGACATTACACCTGATCCCTCCCTGCTGAATGCTTAGGGCAGCTGACTCCAGGCAAACTCCAGGCAGCCTTGATTGCTTGAAGACATACTTTACAGTCTTCCTTGCCACCATGATGCCCTTCTTAGTGGCATACATTCTGTCTTAACTCAAATACACTGTCTACATGTGAAAAGCCCAGAACAAGTCATCATAAGATAACAAAAGAAATGGGCTCTTGCTGGGCATATATTCCAGACTGCATGATAGGTCTAGTGATGGTCAGAGACCAGAGCTCTTTGAATGGTTCTTATTGTAATAAGACAGACACAGAAATTAATTTCTCTGAGGGAACAACTCATACTTCTATAGGGAAAGAATCACAGGAGTCGCTGAAGCTGAGGACAAACATTTGAGCCAAAAGATGAAGTCTAAGGAACACTCTGTAATTCCACAATGGATGCTCTGTTGCTTGTGGAGGGACTGTGCTCACATTTCACCCAGCTGCCCATTTCTGGGAGTCCACTGCAGGATGGGGTCAGCCTCTTATCTATGGGGGATGTTTGTGGTGATAGAAAAGGCCTTAGCATGTGATGAAACCTTAGGTCCTAAAAGTTAAGCATGGAGAAGGGTGAAATTCTGAAGCTGCCTAGCAGCTTCCTTATTTCAGGACTTTGTTGGTGCCTTGTGTTTTAATGTAAGTTTCTGGAGCCCGGTGCTGAACTGAAAGCCACACAGTAAACTGGGATCTGCTGTATTTGGCTGTAAGGGGAATTCTACTCTTTAAACTATAATTCGACTTCCTCACAGCAGGTTTGCTTGGAAAGGGATTTGTGGTTTAGCTTGAGGCTCTTGTCTTGAAGGCAAGCTTTTTGTGTTTCTGCTGTGGCAGGGCATTTAGTTCACTTCCTGAGATTAATTGATGGCAAGTGGCATTCCTTGCTCTGTACACCCTCCAAACAAAGATCTTTTATTCTTCTCTTGAAGTCAGGCATGCTTAATTTCTAGCTGTGGACATCGGAGGTAGGAATTGAGAGACAAGGAGCAAAGAGAAGGGGGAAAAAAAAACCCTATCTCACTGGGGCTGCTGTGTTATAAATAGTGGGCATTCCTAAACCAGCCTTCAGATCTTTGGCACATGACAAAGACTCACACAAGCCTTAATTGATTTTTGAGCCACTCCTTAGCACATTGTCTTGACAAGGGCTCACGGGGGTAATTTTCTACTGAGTATTCATGCAAGCTGTGCACTTCATACATCCCCTTGATGTTGTTTGCCCTCTCTTTACAGCTTAGGGCATTGTGGCTCGGGCTGCAGGGGAGAGGGAACAAGACTCAGCTGCCTCCTGCAATGGGAAAGGGGAAGCCCAGCAGGACTGACTTCCGGTCAGTCAGACCTTGTCTTTCAAAGTCTTGTTCCTGCCTGCTCACGGAGCACCATGCTGCTGCCTGCCCCCCACTATTTCCCATCCATGCACATGGGTTGTTCGTAACAGAAAATGCCTATGAGTGTTAGTATGATGGGCAAATGACAAAATGGGGGGAAATTTTAGCATGCTATCATTTATAACATTATAACATTTATGGGAACTCTGTCATGGAGTAGGAGAGCCAACAGACGTAGTCTTATATTTTTATTGTTGGCCTTTCCTACTTTGCCTTCTTCCTTTGGCCATAATCAGAGTCACCAAAGCAGGACCAGATTTTCAGCTAACAGTAAAGAATAATAGGAATGGTAGCAGCAAACACTTGCTGAAGACAGTCTGCTGAGTTGTTGTTCCCTGTATGTGACATGGCTTTGCTTGTATGTTCCCTAGATTGAATCTATTGCATAATGTTTGTATCTAAAATTCCCCCATTTTACAGATTGAGAAGTTGAGGGAGGGTGCAACTTGGCAAGTATGAGGCAAGCCAAGATTTGAAGACATGCATTTTTGCGTCTGTGGTTCAGGTCCTTACCCACCCTATGAATTGCCTCTGAGGAAATAGGTGGTTTCCTGACTTTATCGCTATCAATCCCTAAACACCATTAGGAAAATAATTCTTTTAGTTAGTCGAGCAGACTGACTAGCTAGTGAGCACACTTCCTCTTTTCTCTGGGTTAGTCTGGCATCTGTATTGTACTCCAGTGCAGGAATCAGCATTACCACTCAAGTAGAGCCATGTAATTAGCAGCAGGAGGTTCCTTTCTCAAAGTACTGGAGGCTAAAAGTTCAAGGTCAAGACTTCAGAAGGGCTGATTCCTTCTGAGTTCCTGGAGAAGGAACTGTTTTAGCCTCTCTTCCCAACCTGTTGATCTCTTTTCTTCTCCAATGACTTCACTGTGGCTTTTGTTCTTGTCGATGGCCAAGTCCAAATTTCCACTCTTGATATGGAAAAAAGCCAAATTAGGACCCACCCCAGTGGTCTTCCTTACTTTTATAAATAGCATAAGTCAAAATGTGGTCATATTCTGGGGTACTGAGGATCTCAACATGCAGATGGCACATCTGAGCCCCCAACATGAAAGAGCAACTATAGCTGTGACCCGTCACATACACTTCCTGTCCCTTAAAAAAATAAGACAAAGGCTCTGACACATCCTAAGTGACAAACGGGCCTTATATTAATTATGGAGCATCTTAGGAGAGGTGTAGATTGCTGTGTAGGTTGAAGAAATTTCATTCCATGAAAGGGACTAGTACTTAGTGCTGGTCATCAGCTCCATGCGGTCTTAAAGAGCTCATTGAAGGCCTTTACAATATCTAGCATCGCTACCCTGCCAGCTGAAGATGTTGGGATGCCTTGCTCAGAGAGCTTTCCCATGTACCTCCTTTGCATGCATAGCAGCCTGCCTGGTTCCTGCTGATCTCCCTGGACCACAGCAATGTTGGTTGGTGTGCTCACTGGCATATCCATGGGCGCTCTTCCAGAAGAACAATCTGTAGAGTCCCTGATTCAACAGGCAGAAATCCCTGGAGAAGCCCACTGTTCTCTTTCCACCTGTGCCAGGGAATCTCATGGACACAAGCCAATGAAAGACACTTGAAATTGCTAGAGGAACTGACATGGTAAAGAAACCCAGCCTGTCTGGCCCAGAATTATCTCATATTCTCCTGTCACTGGGATGAGAGACACTCCAAGCACCTCCACCCCCTCACAGCAGAATCTAGTGAACGTGCCTTTAATGGAACTGTAAATCCATTGGTCACCAATGCTTCTGACCGCACTCCAAAATCCATTATTTACCTACTCACTACCTTCTAGCCTTTCATTGCTCAGCAGTGCCCAATCCTTTCCAAATCCTTCAAGCTACTTCTCTCCCCCAGGAGAACCCACTGCTTCAAACCTGAAGGTCATCTAGGCTTGCCAACATTTGTAAGTCACCCTTAATAACCCTTGCTCTTGCACCTTGCAAAAGAACGCATTTTCAATATTCTATTTCATGTAACATCTTTCCTTTGGGGAAGCACAGTGCCGGGTCTGTCTAATCTCATGAGTCATGGCATTCTCCGAGTCAGTTGGCTCATCCTCTGTTGGTGGACCAGTGCACTTCTAAGACCATCTCCTACACCTGCCCTGAGGCCTCTATGCCTTAAGTTAAGCAATGGCATACCAGATATCTCCAGCCATCACTTTTGGGTACCATTTTGTGGCTACTTAGACCAGAATCCATGGATTCTGGTGGCTGCTGGTGGAACACCACTAAAACTCCCACCGTTCACAGCTTGCCAGGTATTCCGATGATCCTTCGCTCAGAGCGTCAACTGTTGCTTTAATATTTTCCCCCCAAACTTCCCTGACACGACACCAATGTGGAATAAACAGGTCCTTTCTCCATGCCTTCACATTGCCTTGCATGCTAATTTGCTATAGCACACACCCTCGTGAACCTTGACCTTTGACCTATATTTTCTCTTTCCTTACATGTGAACCTTCCTTTGACATTGTTACATCTTCCTTTCCTGGCTCAGATTAGTTAGGGGTCTCATTTTTATTGATAACTCTACTGATTAAAGAGACCAACGTTGGAACTCCACATACCCTGTCTGCTCTACAAAGTAAATATCTGTATTCAGGGAGATTTTTTTTTTCAAGTTTCTCAGATCAGACCCTTTTGGGGGAAAGCCTAGATGATGTATATTTAAATCCTCCAGACCAGACTCAGAGATCTATTCGGAGGACAGAGTATACATGAAGCTCCCTGGAGACTCTTGCTGCATGATTCTGCATGGTGGAGCACAAATCATGCCTTGAAACCCAGAGTCATATTATAGCTGCTTTCCCTAAACCCCAACCTTAGTTAGTTTATAATTAACATTCACTGTCACTTTTTTTCCTCTTGATGATGGGCAGTTGACCATCCATCTTTCTTCTTTTCTAAGATGGTTACTGGCCACTCTTACCCAGAGATAATACTCTCTAGAAGGAACCAAATGTTCCAAACCAAGACATATCAACCTCTCTCCCAGGGCATATTTTTTTTTTTTTTCCAGGGCATATTTTTTTTAAGTGAATTCTTGCCCACCTGCTATATCTTCAGCTTGGCTGGGAAGACGAGAATATAGTCCTGGCTATATTTTAAGACCTGAATGCACTGGGAATAGGTCCCAGGCATTTGGAAGCTAAGACAGAACCTTCTTTCCAACCAACAAATAAGGGCAAGAGAATTTGAACTTGACTCTATCTTTAGGGCAGGTTAAGATTCTCTTGCAACCCAAAACATGTTCTTCAAGGGCTGGCAATAGACTTTGCATTCTCAAGCCTCTTCTTCATGGTAGCTTTTGTCCACCTACCTATGACAGGTGATGGCTATCTATAGGACTATTAAAGATTTCACCAAAGTGAGTAAGAAAACCCCTCAGTTACTAAAGTGTGTGTGTGTGTGTGTGTGTGTGTGTGTGTGTGTGTGTGTGTGTGTGTGTGTTCTATGAATATATATGCAGATGTTGGGGGTGGTCACCCATGTGCGTGCATATAGAAGGCAGAGCTTGAAGTCATGTGACTTCCTTTATTGCTATCCACTTTAATCTTTGATGCAAGTCTCTCTGGGAACTTCACCAACTAGGCTGTGCTGGCTGCCAGTTAGCTCCCTGAACCCACTTGTCATTTCTGGGCATAGAGTCACATGCCACATTTCTGCAGGTGCTACGAATCTGAAGTTAGGCCCTTATGCTTACACAGCAAGCTCTTTACCACCTCTTTGAACCCAAACCATCAAATTATGCTTTCACCATGTTCTGTGACCAGTTCAAATCGGTTTTTTTTTAAATCAATAATTGCCCCCGTTTTTTTAGCATTTAAAATTTTTTACTTCATTTATTTTGTATGCGTGTGGAGGTGGGCATGGGCTTATCCGTGGTGTATGAGGCGGGAACACAAATGCTAGTGTGTGTGGAAGTTGGAGGACAGCCACAGGGAGTTGGTTCTCTCTACACATCTCACATGGCTTCCAGGGATCACATTTAAGTGTCAAGGTTTGCACAGCCAGCACCTTTCCCCAGGGATCAATCTCATTGGCCCTTGTTTTGGCACTTTGGGACACAGCTTTATGTGTGAGAGGTGTCCTGGTAGTTTATAGCCCCTGAAGACCTCTCAACACCGGGGCCACCGAGATGCTACTCGGAACTGGGTTGTTCTCTGCCTTCCAAGATCAGATATAACAGTTCCTGCAGTAATCTAGCATGCTCCTTGAAGATGACTCCACAGGATCGCATCACATGGTGTTTGTCATTTGCTGTGGCCTCAAAGCAAATTGCCGAGAATAAAAACACGCACCGAGTTTCCTATCGTCTCTGTGTGTGGAAGGCATAATAGACAGGGCATGCTAGATATCCAAAAGCTTAATTCCATCATTAGGCCAGATTAGAGAGATTGCTGCCCTACTCTCTATAGTCAGAGCATAGAGATGAGAAACATGAGGCGTTTCTCAGGGAGAAATATTAAATCGTAAATAAACATTATCCTTTAATGTTTGAAGTTGATCATTTTAAAAGGTAACATAACTTCTCTATACCATTTTGGAACTTTAATCTATTTCTAGTTTCTGTCTTTGGTTGACAGTTTGCTTAAGGAAGATAGTTTCATTGCAGGATAGGTCTGCCTGGGATAATATCTTAATTATATGTGGTTAGTTGTTGGAGATGCCAACAAGGGCTTCCCACACACTCTGATGCTGGCCATATCAGAGACAAAGCCACAGACGATGACTATAACCTGAACTGGAGGGCTTGTTTCTTATACTGTGGGCATGGTAGATCTTTCTGATTTCACTGTAATTCCTAAGGTTGTCAGTTAGACCCCACCAACTCACTCGAGGGGCAGCCTCTATACAGCTATCCTTCCAGAAGGAGTGGATGTCGTCTTGAGAATTTGAAACAAGTTTATTAAGATGCATCAGAGCTTGAGGCTCTCATCCAAGAAATGCTGTGTTGGGAAACGAAGGTGGGGGTGTGGGGCCCCATCTTTGGACAGTTAAGCTCAAATACAGTTGTCAAGGCGAGGAGAGAGGGTGTTGTTTAGTATTGAAATCATGTATTCCAGATGTGGGCATTTGGTAGTCAATCTGCTCTGAAGTGACACGCTGTTGAATCTTTAAAGGGCTTCAGCCGGGGAGAGCAAAATCTGATTGGGCAAATTGCTAAAATATTTAAAGTGCAGCCTGTTAAAGCTTTTACTGCGAAGAGCATCACGTCAGAAGTTGTAGTCAGAAAGAGCGAGTAATTGGCTTTCCATCCTGATGCCAGTCAGCCAGCATGAGGCTCTATTTCTACTCCTTCCTCTTCATTGCCAATGCTAATAGCAACCCTTTGGGGTGTGAGTGTGTGTGTGTGTGTGTGTGTGTGTGTGTGTGTGTGTGTGTGTGTGTGTGTGTGCTGGGGAAACTGGATAGCTGGTAAAATGAGAAAACAAGGAACCAGATAGTCATAAAAAGGGAAGCTGAACCCACAAAATGGCATGAAGCCCATTAACAAAGTGGGCAGGACAAAGGGAGAATTACTGCCTGACAAAGTCAAGTGCCCTTCCAGAGGGGTGTGTGGTTTGGGCAGCGGCCTTTCAAGGGATGTGCTCCGCCAGGAGAGAAGATGGCCATTGGTGACAACCACTTTCTCGGCGTCTGTCATCTCTTCTGAGATGTAACTCGGGAGACCCTTTGCATTTATAATTTATCACATTTTCCACTTAGGTTTTCCTGCCTTTTCTCCCCAGGCATGACCCCTTGTTAATTCCTGGCAATGATCAGATTGACAACATGGACTCCAATGTGAAAAAGTATGACTCTACTGGAATGTTTCATTGGTGCGCACCCAAGGAGATTGAGAAAGTCATCCTGGTGAGTGAGGAACGTGGAACCCATGTCCTTCCCCTTTGCCTGACATGATGACTTTTTACTCAGAGTGAAGATTTCCTAACTGAATAGTAGAGGCCACTGTCACTTGCCCTAGCTATTTTTGATGACTGAAATTCTGATCAGAGATGGAAGTAGCTAGATCTCTGATCAGAACATGAGCTTAGAGCAGGTTTTTTTTTGTTTGTTTGTTTGTTTTGTTTTGTTTTTTGTTTTTCCTCTCAAGAGCAGAGCTTTCAATCTCTATGTTTTAACAGGACAATAGTGGTGATTATGTGCTGCCACAGGGCATCATGGGAGGTGGGATGCACATCATTCCTGATCCTCGTGTGGCTCTGGGGCCAGAGCCTGGCCCTGCCATCTGCTAGTTGCATGGCCTCAGGCCAGTTGTTGGACAATGCATTTTAATTACCTCATCTGTAAGGAGACAGAATGAGAACTACTCTAACTTCATAGGATTGTGGTGAAAATCTAGCCCATGACTCCACAGGGACACTATCTTTCTTACCTGTTGATTTTATCATGATGGTTCTTAAATACCATGAAGAACGAGGAATATTGCCTACATTGTTTTCTATTATAAGAAATTTTGTTTTGTTTGTGTCTGTGTATATTGAATGTGTGTATTTGGTGTGTATGTGTGTGTGTGTGTGTGTGTGTATGTATATGTATGTGTGCACACATACATGTGCATGTGTGCCAGAGGCCAACGTCAGGTGTATTTCTCACTCTCTACTTTCTCTTTTGAGTTAGGGTCTCTCACTGCTCCTGGAGCTCACTGATTCAGCTAGACTGGCAGACCAGTGAGTCTCTGGGGATCCTGTCTCCACCTCCCTCACACTAGAATTTTGGGCATGCACCGCTACACCCAGCCTTTTCTGTTGAATGTGGGTACCAGGAATCAAACGCAGATCCACTAAGCCATCTCCCCAGGCCTGACATGTTTTCAGTCCTTCCTAACACGTAATACAGATAGGCAAGTGCATTTGCTGAGGACATGTTGCAGGACCATGGCCCACTGTCTAGAGCTCAGAGCACACTTCAGGGATGGCTTGGGAACATCCCTGGAGATAGCAGGCTTCTCCTGTTCTGTCCCAGGAATAGTAGCACAGATAGCAATCCATTCTACTCTCTCTGCTTGTCCTGTTAACAACCTTAGGTTTTAATGTCTTCCCTACATTGGCTTCCCTTGAATTTATTGTTTTGCTAATTCATGAGAAATGGGTTAATAGTCAGGAAGGACAGTCAGGACACGGCTCTTTCTCCCTGGTGCCTCTAACCTTCAGATGGCTTTGGGCCTGCTCCATTTTCAGCTAGGAAAATCCTATCATTTTCAATTTCAGGGCCACCTTTCCTTAGCAAGGAGTATTCCAGGTCCTCAGGATTGTTTGGTGTGCTAATTCACTGGACCTCCCCACTGTATTTCAGCTAGTGTGTGTGTGTTCAAATTAATTGTACATGAGCATTGTGAGCCAATAGAGCATTGTGCTGGAGGCATCTCAGAGTTGTGAAAACTGCAGACTAAAGTACATGATGTCAAAATGCTCAGCAAACAGCCACTGCTTGATTTGCCAGAAGGGGAGAGACAGTTCTGACCACTCCGATTTTCTGTTCTTGGTCACCTATGGCTTAGTCATATGCTGTGGGCTATGTCTGGGTCCAGAATGATCTGCAGAAAGTGGGTTAATTGGCATGTGATCAGTATCCCCTTATAGAAGGAAGGGATTTAGAGGGATGAGTTCATCTGACAAAACAGCACCACTGGAGGAAACATTGATGCAAACACACCATGTGTTAGGTACTGTTCTTGTGGTGATGCTGTACAGAACTTTCATTCTAGCGAAGCAAAGGGAAGGCCAGTGGGGAACTGAATGAGACCATGAGAAGAATTTAGATGTGAATGAGGGCTTTGTGAAGAAAATAAAGCAGGATCCAGGGAAGGACAGAGTCCAAAGGTGCTACGGAGGCAATAGGATCCAAGAAACCCTCTCTGCAGTAACGTGTAGATGGAGTTTTCATCCAGTGCATAGTTGAGAAAGAATGGGGGCGTAGCGCTTAAGTGAAGATGCTTGTGGAAGCCGTGTATCCACTGAGTGCAGGAATGGGATGGCTTTGGGTGATATGGCTATAGAAGAGACATTCCTCTGATTGGAAAGGAGATATAAGATGAACCATGAAATAAACTTTTTGAAGCTAAGTGGGATGAGATACAAAGTGTTCTTCAGATCCATGGAATAAGCACCAGGGTTGGTTTAAAGTAGTCAGGGAAGTCCCATCAGGTATAGATAGGTAGGTTGTGCTCAGGAAGGGTAGAAGGGTGCATGGAGAAACTCCTGGTTTTTCTGTTGGTCTTAAGAATGGAAAAATCAGACTTTCCACGTCTGAGCAGGACTGGAGCTTTACATTCATCTCCAGGGGTATAGCTCTGGCATATTGGAGAGTTGGTAATTGCCCCAAGCCTAAGCTCCCAAGGTTAGCTTCTGTGCCTAGACCATGCTGCTAACTGGTACCTAGCTCATTTTTGCATTCTTGATTTTCAACTTCTATTCTTCATCCCATTTTTTACTTCCTTGTTGAGGGGAACTAGCTTCTTAGGTGACCAGGCCAATTGAAAATATTCAGGAGTCCCAAATGATAGCATACCCCAGAGGGCTTGTCTTTCTGCTTCTGGCTTCGGGGACTGGGACTTCCATGTGGCCTGAATAACTAACTCCATGTCTTCCCCACAAAGAGGGAAGAGATTATGGGAGCTCCATGGGAGCCGCCTCGGTGGTCACCTTTCATGAGAAATTTCTTACAGCTTGTGCCTCAGGTTTCCCTTCTACTCGGGGAAACCAGCAATGATGATAGCTCCTGCTTTATTCTAATGACCAGAGAATGAAAGCTAGCTTCCTCCTCTCCTCAGGGGTTACTGTAATAACCCTGACATTGTCGTGAATTGCAATATTGGCATTTAAGCAATCAATGCCCTGGTCAATGCTAGGGATTAAATCAAGCAGAGGTTGATATGTGCAGTGGACATTAATATGCCTCCCCCAGTGCATTGTAAGCCCCATGGGGCCTTATGAGCATGCAGTGAGGAACAGGAAAGATGGCAGGCAGGGGGGCGGTGTCGACTAGAAGGAGAAACAAAGAACCACCTCCAGCCTGACCTCATCCTGTTGTTCTTTTTACCTGTACAGTGAAAAAAAGACCAGCAATGGACAGATAACCATTTGCATTTCCTGGATAACGGGGATCCTCCCCAACATGGGAGTATTCCTTCGTTTGTCATCCTTGGGGATACAGGGCTGGGGCTGGGGAAAGACATTGTCCTCTATCTCTACTGATTGGCCTCTAGACCCTTGTAATGATTACTTGTGGGTTGCTATATAAGGCAGGCCCTTTCAGGAACAGTCCAGGAAACACCGAAGTTTAAACATGGGGTCAACGTACTTTTTCTGTAAAAGAACATATTCAGTGATTTAAGTTTCACAGGCCATATGATCTCTGTCATAACTGTCAACTCTGCTTTCCATGAAAGTAGCCATGGAAAACACCTAAACATTATGAGTTGGCTGTGTCCCAATAAAACTTTATTGGAATGTGAAATTCATATTATTGTCACTCATAATGACATTTCTAATTTTGATTTTTTTTAGTCATTATGAATTTTTAAAACTAGCTTTTGCTCAGTGGATGTATAAAATATTGTGAAGTATCATCAGATTGAGGCTACAGGCCATAGAAGACAGCCTGTGGCCTCAGATATTATATTCTATCTACTAATACAGTGATGGGCTATGCCACCTCACTGAAACATCTAAAAAGAGAGCCCCAAATGTCAGCTGAGACCAACCAATGAGCAGGAATTTAATCATCACCTTAACAAAAGGGCCTAAAAAGGCATCTAATTTTATCAACCGTATCATAGACATTACGGCTTCCCTTTCCTCCCACATACATAAACATCCTCCTTTTCTTCTCTTGGTTCTCCTAAAGATTGATATGCACTGTCTCCTGCTCACAAGTCTACATAGCACATCCTTCTTAAATCTATTGTTCAAGATGGTGGTAATGTGTGGGTATATGTTTACAGGAATTTTTGAGATAAATACAGTATATGCCCTTGTTCAAGTTAGAGAAAAATACATACCATGTATATTATGACAAAGTAGAAATAGCAGCTGTCTTGTAAGCCTTACCAGTATTTTATATATTCTTTAACAATACATAGAATCAAGAAGGAAAAATAGTGCTTTCTCTGAATGTGTACTTACTGTATGCACTAAAATTATTAGAAAGACTTATATGCTCTCTAACATGATGGAGATGGAGGTTTAAAACCGTATTTGACTTTCTGAAATATGGTACTGTAAAACAGCCCACATGGCAACCGGAGTTTTACCTTTTTATCCACCTCCCATTCCCCCAATATACTTTTATCTGTTAGAATGGGCACCTTGTGCAATTTTATATATGATATTGAAGAATCACTTCTTTTCTATTATTCTGAACTAAATTAAACATTTGTTTTATTGCAGTGCAAATAATAGCTGTATTGGATACCTTTGTGGTATTATGATAAAATACCTGAGACATAGAACTCATAAAGAGAAAAAAGGTATCTCACAGTTTTTAAGAGGTTCAAAGTCTCATGTTGGGCTGCCCCATTTGCCTGGTCTCTGGGGAGGCTGGTGGGTGGTAGATGCTCATAGCAGGAGTGTGGACAAGCAAACGTGACCAGAGAGAAATGAGATGGGTATGCCCAGGTTTGCTCCTTTCATACTGATCATCTCTGGAGGACTCAAGAAGTCACGTGAGAACTCTCAGGCAACTGCACATGAACTGCCCCACACCCCCAATAAGTTTTCTCTCCTCATATCAATGTTGTGAGCTCTCCTCTCTGATAGTCTTGCGCTTGTCTCTGTTACAGACACGAAGTGAAGCTGCCATGACTGTCCTGAGTGGCCATGTTGTAGTCTGCATCTTTGGGGATGTCAGCTCAGCCCTGATTGGCCTCCGGAACCTGGTGATGCCGCTCCGTGCTAGCAATTTTCACTACCACGAGCTCAAACACATTGTGTTTGTAGGCTCCATCGAGTACCTCAAGCGAGAGTGGGAAACACTGCATAACTTCCCCAAAGTGTCCATATTGCCTGTAAGTCAAGGTCACACTATTTGATGTTTTGCTCTTCATCTTTTCATTCACAAAAGGAAATCCCAGGTGGCTGTAATTGTTGAAGCTTTGATCATGTCTCTGCTCCTTCATGTGGTTTCAGGCCCGAGGATGTAGCAGTCCTTCTGTGCTCTGCTAAGAAAGTCAAAACCCTGGGAGGCCTTATTAAAAGGAATTTGCAGCCAAGTGCAGCCCCTTGTCAGGGGTGAAGTTGAGCTACCACCACATGCATTAACCATACCTGAGTCTAAATTCTCTTTCCTAGGTGAAATTTAGAATGTTGCCCTATTTTGATATGTGTGTATCATATAACAAGAATTAATTTATAAAATTCCTGTTGACTTTTTATTTTGACGTGGTTATTTCTTAGAGAAATACTGATCTGTCCCATCTTCCTTCTGATATTGACCAAATAATTAAAGGGCAGAATTATCTCGTCTGTATGGAATTCCAAACCTTTCTGTGGACCAACCTCTCTTTGTTGTTTAGAACCTTTGTTTAGAATACCAGCAATGTTTTCCATGGCTTTGTGTGCATGTATGTATATGTGAAAACATGTATGCATATACATATAATAGATATATATATACAAATTATATATATAATATTTATTACAAAGATCACTAGGATACCAATCTATAAAAGACAATTTGGGACTCCACAATTTAATGTGAAGATATGAGATGAATGGTTTAAAAATCATATCACTAGCCACTTTCTAATTATATATTCCCCACAAAATTATAGACTCAAATAATGTTATTTTTATCAAAATTTTATGTGGTTGTCTATGTCACAAATTCAGGAAAATATTACCTATCCTCCAATAATTTTTCTTTTTTTGGATTTTTTTGAGACGGGGTCTCACTAGATAGCTCTGGCTGTCTTAGAACTCACTATGTAGACTAGGCGGACTTTGAACTCACAGAGATCCATCCTGCCTCTGCCTCCTGAGTGCTGGGATTAAAGGCATGTGCCACCACTGCCTGGCTCCTCCAACTATTTTATTAACTTTAATTTAGACTATTTAGGGATATCCCAGAGCCTCAGAAATTCATCAGCAAGAGCTAAGCGTTATAATGTGTTAAAGAATCTCGTAAGGGGCTATCTACAGTCAGCATGCCTGTGTAGCCAGCCATATGTATCTCCCATAATGCTCAGTACAACAAGTTCCCTATCTAAAAGTGTGAGAAACATTAGACAGGTCTCCTTTGGATGCAGGACAAAAACCTGACTACTTTAAAGTATGCATGTAGTTAAAGATGGTTACCTGTTACAATTCACTCACTGGACAAGCATACACATATGCTGTATATCCATTGCTAAATTCAGAAATATGATCAATTTGAATATGCCTTTCTGTGATTATCATCTTATATGTGCTACTCCATGTAATCCCTTGACCTATGATGTTAACTCTGTAAATTGTGAACTAATTTGCTAGGTGCACGAGTGTATGTGTATGTAGGTGGGGCTTGTGGTGTGACCTTTGGTATTTGTGTATATGTGTGTGTTTCCTTCTGTGTGTTCCCATCCACATTTACTCACCTTGCTCTGCAAGTCGGGATGAGTCTCATATTTACAGAGCCCTTACAAGCCCCCCCCCACATATAGCACACCTAAGCACAGTGGATTGGTACATTATAAGCCTTGACCCATGTCTTCATTGTTTAAAGTGTGTCATTCATACAAGGGCAGCCCAGAGAAACACAAAAGCTTTCTATGTCTGTTGTTGGTATTCTTGTGGTTTGAAATCATATGTTGTCTACAACTGGACATGGGTTCCCTTAAATTACAATTGCTGCTGGATTTCCTACAAGGTGAAAATTAAAAGAATATTGACATAGACAGCTGTTGTTTATACATAGCAATGTGATACAGAAAGCTGGTCACACTTAATTTTGTACCACGAGATCATAGAAGATGGGTTTCTCTCCTTTGCTCAAGACACCGCTCCAGGGCCTGGACCAGGACCTTCCCTGTACCTATGGCCTTACATGCCCTTGCTCTATGGCTCCAAATTGTAGCAACATTCAGGAGCCCTGGAATAGAGTCATGACATCCACTGAGTCAGAAGAAGAGTTGATGGGCTCCATAATGTTATCCAGATCCTATTTTCTCAAAGCCCATCTAGTGACAAGAACAAGAGGAGATGTATACAGCAGCTGGCAAACACTTGGCCAATACAGGCTGTAGGCTGAAGGCAACTGGGGTATCCATATGCACAAGGAGAAGCTTAAATCAACCTAGAGTATCAGCGATGCTGATGGCTGGATAGGACTCCCAAAATAATGCTGTACGGCTATTGGGTGCTCTGACATGGGATGCTCCAGGTAGCTCTACTGGGACCTCCTTGGGAGGCCAGTGTCTGAGAGTGCTGGTCCTATCTTTCTATCATATCTATGGTTGCTCTCCATCATTAACCTTGAATCTGCAAAGGGTTGTCTGTCCACATTGTTATGGAGTTTAAAAAAAAAGAACTCTGTTTATTGGCTTATTTATTTTTAATTGCACCAGTAATATACAAATATGTTCTTGTTATAAAATATTCAAACAATATCGAAGTATATAAAGTCAAAAGCAAACTTTCCACTTCATCCTTTCCTCTCCCAGAGGTAATTACTGTTATTAGTTTAGTGTATAGTTTTTTTTCTGAGTTTCCTCTTTGAATTTACATACATTTATAAATATATAATTTTTACTTCAAGGAGCTTCATTTTTTCCTAAATAAATGGGGTTGTACTTTTTTAATTGTTCTAGATCCCCACCTCCCTACCACTTACTAATTCCTTTATCTTGGAGATTATTCCAACTCGCTGAGTACATGGAGGGCTAGCTCTGGCTGCACTTACAGTACACTCTTCAGTTGTATGCGTGTCCAAAAATATGTTTAACCTTTCTTACGTTGTTGGATAATTATGTCCTTTCCTTGGCTTTCTTTCTCTTACTGGAAAATATGTAGTACAATGTTATGGCCCAAAGCTTGCTCTCTCCCCTTTGCAAGATGCCCACAAATTCCACTGGCTCCCCCAGCCTCCTGACTGAGCAGAGCCACGAGCCTCCTTCAGCACCGCCCTGCTCGGCGGATTTCCCCATGACTGCTTTGGAGATTCTAGCCGGCTGTGCTGTCTTTTGCCAGAGACAGAAGTGACCTGCTATTAAATAAACAGGCATTTGAAACCCACCCCCTCGTTATGTTCTGAAAGGCAGAGGTTGCCACAGGACAGTTACTTAAATCAAGACAATTTCCAGGCAGGAGGAAGATGTAGACCCTGGCATTATTCGTCTCGCGTTTGTTAGTAATAGCTTGATTGAGTATTGAGAGCTGGCCTGAAATGCTGCCATCAGCACCGACTACCCTTTAGATTAGCGTACGGCCCTTATTCCCTGAAATGTAGTTAGGCCAGCTTAATGTCAAGACATAAAAAAGATACTTGTTAAATAATGTCCCAAAGCTCTGGCTCAATCTTTAATTTGTTTTTATTTTTTCCTTCTTTCCCTCTTCTCTCTCTCTCTCTCTCTCTCTCTCTCTCTCTCTCTCTCTCTCTCTCTCTCTCTCCACCCCCTCTCCCTCTCTCCCTCTCTCTCTCCCCCCTCCCTCCCTCCCTCCCCTTCCCTCACCCCCACCAATGCCAAAGGGTACACCATTAAGTCGGGCTGACTTAAGGGCTGTCAACATCAACCTCTGTGACATGTGCGTTATCCTGTCAGCCAATCAGAATAATATTGATGATACTTCGCTTCAGGACAAGGAATGCATCTTGGCGTCACTCAACATCAAATCTATGCAGTTTGATGACAGCATCGGGGTCTTGCAGGCTAATTCCCAAGGTAAGGACGGCCTGTAATACTTCTCTGCTGTGCCTATGGGGGACAGGGGCTGGCAAGAGGGATATCCTTCACTCAGTAATTCAAAGAGGCTCACATCAGCCTGTCTGGCAGTGAAACCTGTGGTGGCCACAATGGCTTACAGAGGCGCATCTGTTCTTCCTGCCATCTGGAGATGGAGACCTGAACCCTGATGTATGCCTCCCTCGTCCAGTTTGTTGCCTTTTGAAGCAATAAAAGAGTCTTTAAATAGTCACTCTCTTGGCCTTTGCAAACAATGGGCTTTATGACCAGGGTCACTGCCTAAGTGCCAGAGCAATGCGAAGATGCCAGCTGCAGAATTCTCTTCCCCTCCCCTGTGAGTACTTTTCCATGGAACACTTCAATGGGAGTGTTAAGCTTTGCAACAGTTAGGGTCACATCCAAGACTCTGCTGACCTAAGGGTGGAGATCTCTAAAGCGTAGGGATGGGGTCGACACATGAAGTCATGTAGCAAGGAGTGATGCTTGCTGGCCTGCGCATTTTCCTGTAGGAGGCACAGAGGCCTTAAATGACACACAGCTGCCTTTTCTCTTGGCCCCAGTCTTCCCTGTCATTTGCTCTGGGATCCTGGACAGGTGGTTTCAAGTAAAGATGCCATTTTTGTAGTCTCAGGCAATTGGCATAGCAAGTAACCCCATAATGAGTGGCCTTGGAAATCAGGATCAGGAAGGATAGGAGATGAAGTATTTCCCTCTGAATGACAGCTCTACGTGGGTCATGCAGGGCCTACTGGATGAGTATGGTTGACAGCTGAATGGGGGGTCCTTACTCCCATCATTCCAAGCCCCTGAGGACTGCATCTGCTGGGGTAGAGAGGTCCTTATTGGTGGCTGGGTACAGCTCCACTTGCAGGCCTTTCTGGAAGCTCGACTGGAGGGTGGAGCTAAGACCTTGGTGCTCTGCTATCTTTGAGCAACCCAGCATTACTACCCACTTCTAGCTTCTGCTCAGCGTTGCCGCAGAACCAAAACACCACACAGTACCTGAAAACCTCTCTGGTGCAGGTTCTCTTCCTTGCACTGGCTCTAGGGAAGAGCTGGCCAGGGAAAGAGGAGTGCTGAGGGGTGGGATGGGGAAGTGAAAGAGAAGGAGAGGACTAAATGCTTTGCAGTGGGGCCCTGAGCAGCTGGCAAGTTCAAAGCCACTCTTGGAGGAGTGTCCTGAGAATCAGTGGTCTTGCTGCTGGGGACTGGGTGAAGAGGTGGGGCCTTCCCCTGGGGTCTTGAAAGTCACAGCAGCTTTAGGTCAAGCTGGAACACCACCACCGCCTGTGGAGTGGTGAATCAGGGCCTCTTTCACTTGGGTTTCTGCAACTCTTCTGAAGGCTGGATCAGTCTCTAACTCTTGCTGAGTCATTTCCAGCTTCCATTTTTTTCTGACATAACCTTGCCAGGGGCCTAATTTTGATCTCTCCATTCCACTATCCTGCCTGATACTCCCCAGTGTAAAACTTGGCACAGCTGTGTGAGACAGCAACATGCCAAGGCCCTAAGACACCCTGAGTTCTGCCGGGCTGCACACACAGGGTATAGAACTTGCCTCCTGCCCAGCTTGTCTGGGAGCACTGGGGAGAAAGGATGTGGAAAGACAATAAACTGACCTTCCTGGGGGTGAATGAAGCAAGCTGGTATGTGGTATCTGCCTTTAAGCCCCTGCTCTTTAATTTGTCTTCCTCACCTTCGCCCTGGTGTGAGCATCACCTGGGGCAGCTTGTTGGAGATGCATCTTCTCGTGGCCCATCTCACACTACCTGTCAGATCTGCATTCTAATGAGATCCCTGGGTGACTGGTACAGGCTGCTCTAAAGCTGTTGAAATCTTCACACTAACAAACCCAGTGCACTGAACGTGCTGAACAGCTCATTCCGACTTGCCTCCCGTCCCGGGGAGGGGGATAGCAAGGGAATTGGAAACATTTGAAAGGAGCAGTTGTCCCTGTGGGTCGAGATGCTGAGAACAGAAAAAGGCAGGGAAACCCTTCCTTTCCCCTGCCTGTCTGTGTCCCCAATGTCTGCAGATGTATGACAATGCCCCAGTGTGTAGTTACATGTGCACTCGACACAGGTGTTCCACCCACCCAGCTCCTTTAAACTTCATCCTACCTCAAATTCTGTATAATGTCCAAACTGACAAAATGCCCCCTTTTCCCCTGTGCCCAAAGGCCTTGATATTAAGAAAATCAGGAATAAGCAAAGAGAATAAGTTTTAGCAAGAGATATGGAGAGAGAAGCGACATTCCTTTTTCTCTCGGCCGAAGGAAGGGATGTCTTTCTTTTGTGTGTGAACGTGCACATGCGGTGGCAGTCTGAATGTCTGACCCTCAGCTGTTTGTGCATTGAAATGCTAACCTTAGATGGGATGGTCTGGAAAGGTGAGAACTTGAGGAGGTAACTAGGTCATGAAGACAGTGCTCTTGAAAGGGATTGGTACCTGTATAAGAGAGACCTTAGAAAGACCCAGCCTTCCCACTGCCATGGGGAGAGGAAGAGTGCACCATTTATGAATCAGAAAGTCTTGATTCGGGATGTCTCAGCATCCTGAATAGCAAGAAGGAGCTCTCTGTTGTCGATGTCCAACAGTTATCCTACAGTGTTCTAGTGGCCTGAATGGCTGAAGGTACATCAGGAGCAGAGAAAGGCAGAGGATGAGGTACAGGCCTGGCAGGCAGCATTTCTCTGAGCCTTGGGTCAACAGCAGAATTCAGCAGGTGGCTTCTCGAAGGCAGCAGTCAGTCCTACTAAGGATGCAGTATGGAAACCCTTGGTAGCCGACCTATATCCCACTTTTCTTTTCCACTCTGTCTCCTCCTAGCCTGTCATTGGCCTCTGCATCACTTCTGGTATCACTCCGATAGCCCACTGGCGATGGCCCAGAGGTGGTTCACAACACCGGGAAGTGGCCCTTCCTCACTGCTTACTTCTAGAGCTCACCCTGTGCTGTTCTCTGAGATCCTTTTAGCCTTGCACTAGATAAGGGAGCTGAGTGTCCCTGCTGTTTCAGCTCTCTAAGTAAGACCTCTTTGACTAGCTGGTGTTCCCAGTGGCCGCAGATACTTGCTTCTCCATCCAGGTATTTGGCAAGTCCACACCCCAAGAGAGGCTGGAATAACAGGCAACAAAGGCATCACGGTGCTCTTTGCATTTTGGGAAACATATCTTACATCCTCTGAGTGAAAACTATAGAGATTTCTAGCACCTGCCAGGCCAGTTTCATCATGACGTGTCCTGCGGTCCTTGACAAAACCCCACAACTACCTCGACCCAGGCATGGGCCATGTTTTCGTTTTTCCAGAACCCAGCTAGGTCCAGAAATGTGGACTGAGGACAACTGTTGTGCTCTTGTGGCAGCGTGCTCCTGTAACTGTGTGGGAAGTTGTTCTAAAGTGCTACAATTGAATAAGACAAGGGGATATAACATTGAGAAAGTCCAGCCTGCATGGGGAGGATTTGTGTCTGTGCACTTGCCAGGATGTGCTATCCGGTCTCCTCTTGTTTTTTTTTTTTTTTTTCACCTTTTAGTGTCCCTTCTCTAGCCCACATGGTGTCAGAACTGACCCGGCTTAGGGATTCTGGACCAGACACTTTCTGAAAAGAGAGGAGATGTGATGGCTGGTTGTCAAAAACAATTACAGCACAAGGTGGCGCATTCCATGTGGGAGGGTAGATCCGATGTGACATTTGGGTCTATGAGATGCAGTTTTAATATACAGCAGGCAAAACTGCAGTGACAATTACATAAAGCAGGTGAAGCTGCTTCTTGCTGGTCAGCAAACATCAGCTCAGAACCACTTTACAGCTCTTTACCAGCAACTAAGTGCCTTTATTTACAGAGTGCCTGTCACTTCCCTTTGGTTGGAGAGCTGGTGTATTATTTAGCACGCATTTATCTGGGGAAAACACTTCAATTTAAATCAGCTGGTACAATAGTGCCTCTCGCTAGCCCGTTTCCCGTGGTTCTAAAAGACAAGAAGGGACTCTGCTCTTGGGAAGAGCAGAGTCAGGGTTCGTTCTCAGAGGGCCTCCGGAATCAGTACCTAAAAAGAGACATTGTAGTAGAGTTGCTCTTTTTTGTTGTTGTTTGTTTTGTTTTAAGTATAAAAATGTGAAATGAGCATCTTAGACCTTATTTTTGATTCTGGTCAAGGCTTCTCTTAAGGAAAAGAAAGGACTAAGTATGTGTCCCCCATGCACCAGTCACTGTACAGGACCAAAAAATGGCTCGGATTCAGCCTCTCCCTAGCGACAAGGAGCTCAGTGAGTGGAGGATGATGACAGTACAAGTCAGGGGGGACCAGGTTAGCAAGAGAGGAGCACAGAGTGGAGGGGGAGCATTTGTCTCTATTCCCATGGCTTCAGAAGTCTTCCCAAAGGAGCAGACAGCTGGGCATGCGTTGGATGCATGTGGCTATACAGCTCTCGCGAAAGACCTGGTGTGAAAGCGATGGAGGAACTGAACTTTCCCTCTTACTGCATTTTAATGAATTTTAACTTCAGTAGCAGCCACTGCTCTTCTTATTGCTATGACAAAGTATCAGACAAGAAGCAACTGCGAGAAGGAAGGGGTTTATGGTTTGTGGGGAGATGCTCCACTATGGTCAGGAAGGCATGGCGGCAGGAACAGGAGGCCAGTGGGTTACATTGCACCTGTAATCCAGAAACAGAGAGTGAATGGGAAGAGTGAAGACTTAGAGTAAAACTCTAAGGCCCACCCCCAGTGATCTTCCCCTAGCAAGGCTTTACCTCCTAATGGTCCCACCATCAGGGGACAAGTGAGTAAACACATGAGTCTAAGGGCCAAGGGGTGGTTCATTTCACCTTTAAACTATAAGAAACGGTTCTGTGTGGTTAGTGGCTATGTAACTGGGCTGCGTAGCCTGAGAAGGTAGCTTCATGTTTTGCTAAGGGTTTGGATTGGGAGAAGTCATCAAAGGTTTGACTTACCAGGGCAGTTATAAATCCATCTTTGAGAAAAACACAGCTTGACCATGGGTAAAGGTGGGAAGTGATGCAGGCAGAAAGTTGAGGCAAAAGGTTCTTGTGAGATGGGATGGGGCTCAGTGTGCAGCTCCATGAATCAAGGCAGATGTGGAGGTTGAGTTGAAGTATAGAAAAGAGAGTTGCAGAGGACTGTGGATGAGATGGAGATGATAGATAGGGAGCTGGGGATGGGTTTTAAGGATGCCTACTAGATGATGGCCATGCAACTAAGAAGGAAGAGAAGACCAAGGAGGAGACATGGGCTGGAGAAGAAGGAGAAGAGTTTAGTCCTGATCACTTTGAACCTGTGAGGACCAAGAGGAACCCTAAAGTTGGCCCGCACAGCCTACAGTGTTACCTTGGTGCTTAGGTGAAGAGCAGAAGGTGCTTTGGCTTTGGATGGAGGTTCATATGAAGCAAAGGATTCCATTCTTTGACAGGATGCAGATGCTCTTCCATTTATAATGGGGTTATACCCAAGTAGACCCATCGAAGTGGAAACAGATCCTTCAGGCCAGAGAGATGGTTCCTCTGGTAAAGACTCGCAGCACGAGCTTGATGACCTGAGTTTGATTTGACCTGAACAGCTGGATGCAGTGGCACATGTCTGTGGTCCCAGCACTCTGACAGCAGGATGCGAGGCAGAGATGGGAGAAGCAGCTAGAAGTTCATGGGCTAACTTGCCTGAAGTACACGTGTGCAGCAGTTTAATGATCTCTCCTTTCCTTGCATATTTTTGAATCATATTAACCTTCTCAGGACTTGAAAAAGAATTCAAATGGAGGAAAAAGTGGCAGGGGAATAATGTGGGAGCATCGGGCTGTGTTTCCTGCCCACTGGCTCTATTTGCCAACCTTGCTTCGGTCACCCTCTCTAAGTGATAAATACAGGTATTAGTTACCTAGCACACAGCTTTGGAAGGTGACACAGCTGAGACCCAACATGGCCTTGATGTTTACCCCAAAGCCAGTAGGGTCTGTCCTTGAGGCAAGCTGAGTCTCTGTAGAAAGGATTTCCCTCTGTGTTTCAAAGCCTGGGCCATGTTTGAATGCTAGTTTTAAAGGGCCTTCCTTATTCTCTTCCTGCTATAGGGCTCTGCATTTGTGTGATTCATGCTTCATGTCTTATATGAGTCAGTCCAACTCCACAGGCACCTTTTATGTCCCAGAATGTGTGGTAGGCATTGTTGGTGAGATGGTGAACATGAGACTCATTCCTGGTCTGACCCCTTCTTCTACAAATAGTGAACTCTGATGCATGAGGAAAGAGAGACACCTGGGAAAACTGTACAGATTATAGCGGGTGGAGACAAAGAACAAGAGAGAGAGAGAGGAGGGGGGAACAAGGAGGTGAGGCACAGGGAATGCATTTGAGGGGTACTGACAGGCATGACTTAGCTAGAGTATGAGATATTTATGATGATAGACAGAGATAAGCCTAAATGTAGATGGTGCTTTTAAGTAAGTTCTTCATTTTTGGATTAGGAAGGGGTAAATAATGTTCTATGAGTTTATGAGCTAGAATGCTATAAAGTTCAGTAGACATTGGGGAGCTGCAGAAGGTTTCATAGAGAGTGATGGGATTGGGCTTGTGCTTTAAGGAGATTGATCTGGCAGCCCCATAAAGCATTCTTTAGAACCAAAAAGGCAGAGAATGCAGGAACACTAGGCAGGATGTGTTTATCAAGAGCAGTGGTTCTCACCTTTCTGATGCTTCTACCCTTTAATGGAGTTCCTCACGTTGTGGTGACCCCCCAACCATAAAATGACTTTTGTTGCTACTTCGTAACTATAATTTTGCTGCTGTTTATGTAGTGTAACTATGTAAATTTGCTACTGTGATGTAATGTAAATATCTGTTTCCTAATTGCATTAGGCGATCCCTGTAAAGGGTCTTTTGACCAACAGGTTGAGAACCACTGATCTAGAAGGAAGGCAGGCTTTGAAGTGGAAAAAGCAGGAAGGTTGTAGCAAGCAGCACTATGGAGTCTGCAAAGATGAGTTTTCTCCATGATATACTCATTGAGGTCGGAGATGCTCGTCACCCCCGGAGGCTTGCAGAGTGGCGCAGGGCTGTGGGTTCAGGCAGGGTTCATTACCTCAAGAACCTGATGGAACATCAAGGTGGGGCTGAAAACTGATGGGGAAAGTGACCTCTTGAATGCAGGAGATGCTCACAGCTGCAGAGAAGGCCTCGTGTTATGCTCTAGAAATGATGGAGAGTATCAGAGAGAAGGAGTAGGGATGGACAGTGACAGAGGAGAGACTGAGGACCACCTTAGATAGAGGGAGCCAAGGGGACTATTGCTTGTAGCTGAGTCCAGATCCCCAAAATGCCAGCAAGGAGCACAAAAATCAAACCCCAGCTTTCAAATTTTCTACCTATTCTGTGCTTTATTTTATTTCGTTTTTTGAGATAGAGTCTCGTGTATCCCAGTCTTGCCTAAAACTCACTATATAGCTAGAATGACCTTGATCCTCCTCCTCCTCCTCCTCCTCCTCCTCCTCCTCTCTCTCTCTCTCTCTCTCTCTCTCTCTCTCTCTCTCTCTCACACACACACACACACACACACACACACACACACACACACACACACACGCACACACGCACACACGCACACACACGCACACCTGCTTGTCCAGCCTTTCATTATCTGAACCCATAGTGACTTCTTCTGTCCTCCCTCTGGGAGGGATGCTATGGATTAGGACCCTCACCTCACTGGATGACAAAGGCAGGCTTCTTGAGGACTTTGCCAAGCTGGAACTCGGGGACAGAGCTCACAGGAAGGAAGAGATTGGGTCATTCTTGCTGGTGAAAGTCCAGTTTATTGGGAGCAGTGATCATTTCATCCTGGTCAGCAGAAGGCTATGTCAGAAGCCATGAAGAGTTAAAAGGGGGAAAGGGACAGACAAAATGATGGTGTGAAGGGGACAGCTGGAATGAGGAAAACCAGGACAACAAGCCGCTTACCAAATGGTTGATGAACAGGCTGAAGGTGCATTGTATCTTGTGTCCCATTACACAAAGACCAGGACCGTCAGCTAATAATGAAAAGAGAACTGTTTTTTTTTTTTTTTTTTTTTTTTTCACCTAACATAAGGAATCCATTCCCAGGAAACAGAACTGGATCTACAGAGATGGTGAGCATCTTCTCATCATGTACTAAAGGAAAGTTACTGGCCACCATGATCTCTGTGATGAGAGGCAGATTGAACAAGAGGAGCCCCGTGGTCCTTTATAACTGAAGTCTCTGGAATTTCCTTGGTTTTTATTACACAGGGGTCTGCATTTTATATGTTCTGTAGCCTTGCTCCAGAGGGGAGAGTTGTGGTGTTTGGCAGGACTGGGGTCACGGGTCTCTTAGTGGAGGTGTTCACATCCCTCCTGAAGGGTGCTGTCTTTGTGTCTAAAGATGCAGTGTGGCCAGTGCAGGGCGAGCATCTCCACATCTGGTGTTTCCATTAGAGTGACAGACCACCCCAGCCCCGACTCCCTTGTCACTACTCTTCAACACCTGCCCTTCCCACTTTCTGCTCTTCTACTTCGCTGGGCCTGGCTTCCTGCACACGCGGATCACAGACACACCTTATGCCCATTTCCTCCTACCCAGCCTCCCTCTCTGAAATCAGAGAAGCATTTTTTCAGCTGCTCCTGTATAGCATTTCATTACCACAATATTCTCTCTCAATTCCGAAATGGCAGTGGGGGAGCGCCGTTTCTCTTTATGCCCACTGAACGAACGAAGCTCGGCACTAAAATATTGTCCTTCCGTTGGAACTGAAATGGCTGTTGGCTTCCATCCCAAAAACCAGAAAGACAATTCTACTTAACTGTTTAGAGATTTATACATACCACACTGGAGTAGCCTCTAGGTAGTAACTTTAGATACCCAGCCCAATAATTTTCTTTTATTGGTTTGTGATTTAGATCCTATTTGGAATCCTCTATAATAAGAGTAGTACATTTCATTAAAAAAGCTTTCTAAACAATAAAGAAAAGTCTGGCTTAGGGCTTTGAGAGGGTCTCAAGTACAGAGAGGGGCCTGCCCCATTAACATTTCTTCTGCAGACTTCCCAAGATGAATCTCAGCCCGCTAGTGCCGATATGTTTGGCAAAGCAGCAGTTGCAGCTACTCTGTAAATGGCTCCAAGTTAGGGGAATTTTTCCTACACAGCATATTTCATCACATGAAAGAGCCTCTTAAGACCGGCCCTTCCTGTTCTGGTGATGCATTCCTAGTGAGAGAAACAAGGATTGACCAGAGCCATTGCAACAGGAGACTGAGAAGTGTGGACCACCTTCTGAACTGTACTGGATGCCTTCCAAACATGAAGTGTGTGTGTGTGTGTGTGTGTGTGTGTGTGTGTGTGTGTGTGTGTGTATACATGTGAACATGCAGGATGCAGTTATACATATATGCACCTGTAGGGGCATGTGCAAGAAGATCAGAGGTCAACATCAGTTATCTTCCTAAATTGCTCTCCTTCTTTGATTGTGAGCCATGGTCTCTCATTGAACCTGGAGCTCATACTTGGGTTGGTTGGTTGGTTTTTAACTGGGGTGCTGTGCATCTGAACTCAGTTCTTCATACTTACGCTTCAAGCATGTTACCAGTGGAGCCATCTCCTCCACTCTAAAGGTCTCTCTTAGTGGATAAAAATGGGAAGAAGAAGTTAAAAATGGAAAAATCATTTTTTTCTTCCAACTGTGCACATTGCAGGTTGGCTTCCCTATGCCGAATGTGCCTAGCCTGGGCCAACAGAGTCAAAGGGAATCTTAGCTTCAGAGACGGGAAACAGATGGCTTCCCTGTGCAGAATGTGCCTAGCCTGGGCCAACAGAGTCAAAGGGAATCTTAGCTTCAGAGACGGGACACAGATGTGGCAAAGTGTTAGGAAGGGACTTTCCGCATTGCCTAAGCATCAGGCTGTCACATGTTAGCTGACTCCTGCAAATGTGTGTGCCCCATCCATGCTTCTTTTAAAAACTGTGATTTCTTTCTGTCTAGTTCAGGTGAGCCCTGCACCCCCACTTTCACATACAATATTCTATAATCGCCCTGGAAGCCTGTTGAGGCAGAGGTTACACTCTTCATTTTAAAGATGAGAAAGTGAGGTTCAAACAAACTAAGCCCCTTCCAATGTCTGAGTTAGTCAAGAACAAACATGGAGCTGGTCCCCAGACTGATGATGGTAAAGACGGCGTTTTTCTGACTGCACCAACCTGCTCGCTCCCATTAAGACAAGTGTTACCCGTGTTCTGGTAAGAAAGGTCCTTGACTCTGTATATCTGCTTTTAGGGGTTTTCCTTGAGGTTAAACATTCCAGGGAAGAAAGTATCCAAATACCTTGCCCCTAAATTGCCTTTGTTTCCAAAGGCCTGAAGATTGTCTTGAATCTTTTTTTGTCTCAATGAATCTTTTGTGAGGAGGTAGTTCCTGGCTCTTCCTACCACAGCAAGAAGTCCTGGGGAATCTTTTGGGTTGAATCTTTTGCTCCATCAGTTGTACAGACAAGAGCAGAGGTGGAGGAAATATGCAGCATTATGCTGAGTCTGGCTTCCTGAAGAATAGATTTGTCTGAACAGGTTTTTTTCCCCAATGAATATGGATTGGGTGAGCTGTGGAGTGGGCTTACTAAAGTGATTGTCATGCAAACTCGAAGGCCTGTGTGGTCCCAGACCTATGTGAAATAGACAGATGTGGTGGCATGCATTTGTAATTCCAGTGCTGGGAAGAAGAGACAAGTGGATCCCTGGGGCTCGGTGGCAGGCTAGCCCACCTAGCCTGGTCAGCAAGCCTCAAGCCAATCATTAGGCCCTTCTCCAAAAACAAGGTTGATGGCACTTGAAGAAAGACACCAGAGATTGGTCTTTGGCCTCCACACACAGGCACATACACACCTGCGTGCACACATGCACACACACACACACACACACACACACACACACACACACACACACATGATCACCCCAACACAATGAGCACACACATGTGTATACATACACACTTAAATGGATTGACTATGGAGATGTCAGAAAAAGTATGGAATATTTGAGGCTTGGCTTTTACTTTCTTTTGTAGAGAAATGTTCAAAATATTCTAGGCTTATCTGCAGATTCTGCTTCCCAGGTAGAAGGCTCAGTAGAAAGCATAAGGTGAAAATGAACACGAACTTCTATTTCCCAAAGCCTCCATATTCAGCTCCAGAAATGGTCCAGATAAATGGTGTGTGGACTTCACACAAAGTTATATAGTCAAAGAAGACAGAGGAAGTCTGTTATCCTATGGATTCTGTCTCTGTTCTATCCCCACACCCTTTCTTTCTCTTTCTCCCTTCTCTCCCTCCCTCCCTCCTCCCACCATTGAAATTCTGGATAAGGGAGGATTGTGGATCAACCAACAGTTCCTTTTCTGTGAACCAGTTTCCCTTACACTTAATGCTTTTCTCTTACACTTGAGGTTAACATCTCTGTTCGTGTCATCATGAATCTAATGGGAGCTCTACAGACAGAAGTGACAGAGACATGTACAATAAGTTGTATGGCATCATTTAGATGCACATAATTAATGATATTGGGTTTGGTACATTCCAGAGCACCCTGTAAATTTCCTAATGTGAGCCATTTGTAACTTCCTGCGACATGATTTAATCCACATGCTGGAAATAACATGTGTGCCTCAAGCTAGCAAGTGAGCATGCCAACCGTCTAATGCATTTTCGCCTCTATCTGTTCTTTTACCAGCAAAAACTCATGTGAAGTTCTCAAGCCTTTGTTTCTTTTCTCCTAAGTGACCCTGAAAAGAAGGCATCTAATTTACAAATGACTTTAGTTTGGGAATTTTTAAAGCACTTAAAGATATTGATGAGCCTTAAATGCTTCAATTGAATTTTATGGAAAAAATATATTCCGAAAGAAAAAATACTCCCCGCTTTCTAGACAAACATATCTGTCAATCAGCATCTTGTTACACATGTCTAGTAAAGATTTTCTACCAGGTATCTTAAGGCCATGCAGATGGTATGGTTTCATGTAACATGCCATGAGATGGCAGAGGTTGCTTTGGGTTGCGATCAAGTTTAATCAGAGCATGTGTTACTTTTGGATGAATAGCTTGGGTTCAAATCTATCTCTGCCACTTACTAGGCCTAGACAAACCCTTCAATCTCTTTGTGTCTCATTTTTCTCATGGAGCATCCTAGCTGCCTCTGGGTCAAGTTGCTATCAGAGTGAAATCAATGTCTGGGCCTTTCTAGTATCCTCACAGTACCTTTAAGTAAGTCAGAAAAAAAAGTTTCTCTTTTGTCAAGATATCTCACTTTTCTCTGTTGAGTTGATTCAGGTTAGTTTTTCATTATTGAATTGTACTGGTTCCTTATTTGTTTGGGGATATTGACTGCTAACCAGGTACCTGGGTATCAAGTAATTTCCCTCATTTTGTACAGTACCTTTTCATTTGTTTGATGGTTTCCCTTGCTGTACCAGAAGCTTTTTAGGGTCCACCAATTCCACTGGTGTATTTTTGCTTTTGTTACCAAGTCGTATATGTTTTAGTCAAAAGCAACAAATTGCTGAAGTCCACATCAAACAGTAGCTTCCCTGTCTTGTCTTCTAAGAGTTCACACTTTAGGTCTTAGACTCAAGTCTTTATACAATTTCAGGTTAATTTTTGTATGTAGGATAGGAAAAGGGTCCAATTTCATTCTCTTGCAATTGGAAATCCAGTTTTCATTATGTATTTCTTGAAGAGATTGTCCTGTCTCCATGATGCCTTGGTGCCTTACTTACAGGTTAGTCAATCATGTATGGGTGGATGTGTTTTTGAACGAACCTACTAGCATTCAACCTTAGCTGAACAATGCAATCACCTCAAGGATCTGTAAGAAATCTTGAGCTGCTCAGGCCACATCCCAGAACAATTTTATCAGACACTGGAGGTAGGATGCATCCTTCAGTGACTGCAACATGAAGTCCAGGTTGAGGAGCCCTCCCTCATCCAGTCCCTGCTTTTCCCAGGATTACTGTTTCCAAACCGCACATCAGAGTTGATGATTCATGAAAGTTTGTTTTCATAGAACTGACAGCCTCGTGCGGGTGATGGCCGGGAAGTTTGGATGGCATGTAACAAACTTCATTAAAATGCAAGTATAATGAGACCTAGATTTTGATTCACAAACTTCCGTGTGGTTTCTGGTCCACCCTACACATCCTGATCAAAGAGAGCAGAAAAAAAAGCAACCAGCGAGTTGCCACTTGGGAGACCCACACAGATGGGCACAAGTAGTTCTTTGAATACCTGATTGGCACAGGGGAAGGGAAGAATTCTGAAAATGAGTCAGACCACATGACTGATGGTAAGCAAGAAGGGTAAATGCTGAGAGCATCATGGTTGAGGTTTCACACTTAAACCTACTTTTAATAGGCCCCTGGGTGATTATAAATTCACAGTGGCTTTCCTTTTATTGTGATTATGGGAGGGCTATTCTACACTGCTGAAGGAAGACATTACTATCACAAGAGTATTTCTCATCTATTTATTTGCGTTTAGGATACTGAGGAATTAAAGGGGAAAAAACAACTCTTTGCAAGGAGCATTAATTATATGCCACGCAAGGAAGCAATTGTGTCTATGTTATGAAATATTAAATCAAAATGCCTCCCATTCTCACATGTCCCAGAGATAAATACAGCCGTCTTTTGAGGCCCCTCTCGGAGCTGTTTTGCCTGCAAATTTATTGTTTTGTCTCCATTTTCAGAAAGCCCTGTTTTCTGTGAAGTATAGCACTCTAGGTAGTTTTTAAGGCACAAACTCCTCCAGAGTCGCCTATGTTGGTAACAACTCTTATGTAGATGGTACACGGGGGATGGTGGGTTGATCGGCTCCTTTAAGATGACAAATGGGCGGAGAGGGTTATTGTCTTTGATTGCAAGCCTTACATCATCTGTATGTAGGAATAAGAGGCCCATACTTTATCTTTAGCCATTTTATAAATATTTAAGTCCTTATAGTTGCCTAAAGATATTAAAGCATATTTTACAGTAGTCAGAGTATAAATATTATATATAGCACAAGATACCAAAGTCATTTAATGAATTCATAATTTTCAGTTCACATTTATTGGAATGTGTTTTATGTTCTAAAAATCCCATTTAAAAAATAAGATCTCATTCTGCTCCCTGACAACATACCCAGCTTTGGCCAGCATTTGGGGTGGGGCCTTCGTCCTGCTCTGAGGAAGAGGCCTTCCCTTAGAAAGCCGGCAGACAGGAAGTAGGGCCCTGGGGAAGTATTCCCTCAATCTCTAAGCTTAAAAATATTCATCTAATGTTCTTTGAGCAAACACTTTTGGATCATATAGCATCTCAAAGAAAAAAAAAAATTGAGATAGTGTCCTGATGTAGTCCAGGCTGACTTTGAACTGCCTTGATCCTCCTGCCTCCACTTCCCAAGCACTAGGGTTTGCAGGCATATTATTACTACCATACTTGGCTGCAAGTTTTTTCCTGATTATCTTCCCGAGGAGGGAAGAGTCAAGGTGAAGTTTGAAGTTATCCTATCCTCCTTTCCCCCAGCTCCCTTTTGTAAACAGGAAGGGGAGCACTGGTCCCCAGGGCCCTGTGGTGACTCCAGGGCTTGATTTGGACCAAGGCTTCCCAGTGCATTCTGAACAGAAGGAGCTCCTGGTGGGCTGTGTCTCCTCTGGATTGGGGGATTGTTTGTTTGTTTTGCGTTCTCTCCCGTTCCCTTGATGCGGGGGAGTGGCATGTAGAGTCTAACTGGAGGTCTTTTCAATTTTCCAGCGAAATAGAAAGACTTTCCTCTTTAATATTTCACAAAGTTTCTCCAGCTCCCAGCGGGAGTCCTTGCTGGGTAATGTTTGCTAATTACCAACAACCAAACTAGACATACAGGGCTGGTAAATTACCTGACCCTTTCCATTTTAATGAGACAACAAGGATTTCGCCAAGTGATGTTGTTTCGCTGGTTAATGGTGTCAGCAATGTTGTAATTGTGGGTGGAGACACATTAGCCAAACTGCCACATGTAGAAAGGGCTTTCTCTCAACAAGCCCTTTGGAGACTAACGCCATATAATCATTAAGCCTGTGTCGTTTGCATGCTGCTAATCACTTACTTTATTATCCCTCGTATCCATTGTCTTTCTTTAATTGCTCTTTAAATTAAAATTAAAAATAGTTTGAAAGCCCTCAATGGCTGGAATAGCATCTTGATTATGAAGATAACTTCAGGAAATTCAGGGGCTGGTGATGTATGGCCAGGATTAGGAGAGTCCTACAGCTGAGCGCTGCTGTGCTCAAGGCCTCGGGGGCCTAATTGTGGCAGTTTCTCTTTCTTTAGCCCATACTGTTTGTTTAATAAATGGTTATTTATGGCCTTTTTGGCCATTAGAGAAACTTCTAAGAAAGTACATTCTTTTCATAGGTCTGGGCACTAAGCAAAGGGGTGAAAATGAATGGAAAAAAATTCTCACATGTGAGTTTGTGAGAACATCCTAGGACACTCAGTTCCCATGCTAGTTTTTTCTAGGAGTGCAATACTTTGAACATTTGGGCTCTTGGAAGAGACCTGCACCTTAGAGCTGAGAGGGGCCTTAGGGTCATTCCCGCAGATGAAGGAACTGAGGCCATCCTAATCAATGGCCACAACTATAACCACAGGGCAGCAAATGAGCATGCTTTGTTAGTGGAATGTATGCAGGACCCCTGGAGGGAGAGGGGGCCATGCCTGAGGGCTGCTCCTGAGAGATAATATGGTTCTGTGCCTAGGGATGCAATTCTCCAGCTGCTTGGTTGTCACAGTACAATGTGTGTCTCTTAGATGTATGTGTCAGTATGTTGGTAGATGGCTATGTACTACCTTAAAAAGCAAACAGATGAAAAGCTAACTCCAATGAGATCTCTGCGGTCATTGCTGACTATTGAGTGACCAAACCAAGACTCAAAAATATTCTAGTGTTACACACAAGGCAGCGCTCGTACCGAGGGAGATTTGGAACATTGCTTATGCCTCATTTTAAATATGGGAATATCAAGCATAATCTGCGTTGAATACCCATATGGATTCCCTGAGAGTTGGAGGTTGATCTTAGACTAAAATTCATGCCTTTAGTTTTCTGTGTCAGCTTCATAACCAAGTTTTGATGAATAATAACTAGTTAAGAATACTAAGTAGTTGAAGTTAATGGTAAGTAAGTAAAGAGGCTGGGGAAATAGCTGAGTCAGTAAAATGCTTACCATGCAAGCATAAAGATCTGAGTTTAACCCCCAGAACCCATCTAAAGAAGCCAGCACTGTGGGATTAGAAACAGTGGATCCCTGGAGCTTTCTGGATGGCCAGCCTAGCTTAACTAGTGAATTCTAGGTCAATGAGAGACCCTGCATCAAATAAAACAAGGTAGATGGCATCTTGACGAAAGACCTGGTACTGACCCATAGCCTACACTTGCACACGCAAATACACACGTAAACATGCTCACACATGCATACACATATGAAAGGTTAATATTTAGAAATACTATTCTGTTAAAAGTTTGCTTGTTACCAAGCCATTTATAATCTTCATGGCATGTTACTATTCCATTTACAGATGAAGACACTGAGCCACAGAAATTAAGCAAATTGCCCGAGCCCACAAACTAGAAACTGAAAGAGGCCAGGCTCAAGAATCAGTCTATTGTGGTTCATTTCTGATTGTGGGTCATGGTCAAAGTGTAGTTAGTGCTTATGCTGCACGTGGGGCAGGGGGTTGGAGTGGACTCTCAGGATTAAACTAGCACCATCCATACCCTCTTGTGGTAAAAACTTTTATGTGTGCACCCAGGCACACCCCTGTGCTTTCAAGATCCAAAAACCAGTTATACACTTATCCTGCAGCATAACCATATATGCAGAATATCCTTTATCCCTTAAAAGAAAAAAGATTAAATGCTTTCAGTTGAAGAACTATTAAATGCTTGGCACCTCGGTGTCTTTCTTGGCTACACACCTTTTCTCTAGGACAGTGGTTCTCAACCTTCCTAATGCTGTGATCCTTTAATACAGTTCCTCATGTTATTTATGGTGACCCCCAACTGTAAAATTATTTTTGTTACTGCTTCATAACTGTAATTTTGCTACTGTTATGAATAATATAAATATCTTATGTGCAGGATGGACTTAGGTTTTAAAGGGGCCATTTAACTTCCCGAAGGGGTTACAACCCACAGGTTGAGAACCACTGCCCTCAGACCTTTCAGGGATAGCTGACTGAGGGTTGTCAGTGATGGGTATCTGCTTTTCTGAATTATGTGGCCAATCCATTGGCCATCTGGTAAACCCGTCCTTTACAGCTACTTAACTGTCTTTGTGTTTAAGATACTGTTGCTTGGTTGAGTTTCCTTGTGTGGTTTTGCTGTGTTGGCTATTGGTTCACACTAAACAAAACAACTGGGGCCCATTTGCTATTTGGTAGTTTTAAATGTATAAGGACATTTGAACTCCATGACAAATGCTGGGAAACAAAGCCTACAGCCCCGAGAACGCAAAGGGACTGTTTATAATGAAAAGGTGGTTACATTTCCAGTCAATCTATCACTTTAATGAGCTCTTTGTATTTCTTTGATTAATGTTCACAAAAGGGGGAGAAAAAATTGGTGTAATGGAAACAAAATGCTATATAATCTTGGCAGCAGGCAGGAGGATTTCTATGTGTTTTATTAGCACCCACGTCATATCACCCTCTTGCAAATGCATGTGTCTGCATGTGCCCTGCCATAGCAAACCACCAGTTTACTGGAAATACAATCCGTCATGAAAGATGAGACCTTCTGTGAGGAGCCAAATGTCCTTTGTCCTGTTATGGTGGCAGGAAGAGGAAGAGCTTCCCAGAGCAGGGACAAAGAATAACTAATCGTGGAGAAAAGTCAGATCTGGTCTCTGCCATATTGAAATGAGGGGTCCACTAGGTAAATAACAATCAAGAGGAGCAGATGGAAGTTGCTTAAGCACATATAAACATTAGCATATATTAAGTTCCTTCTTAGAACTTCAGTCTCTCAGAATGACCTTTTGAATCCTAGGGCTCAGCGATTGCCGTGTCAGCAAAGCTACTCTCAGTCCATGAAGACCACACCCACACAAGGCTTTGAGATCACAGGGTTCTTTTTGCATTTGGTTAATTTTTAATTTTTAAATTGTCTCTTATTATCTACATGAAGGGTACTCACTTTAGAACACTTAAGAGCTCATATAAGTAAAATTTAGGAAGGCATGGCATATTTACAAGTTTCCTGTGTGTATATGTATGTGTGTATGTGTGAATGTATGGGTTTGTGTGTGTGCATGCATATGGAAGCCAGAGAGCAACCTCATGCTTCCTCAGACACTTTCGGATGTTCACTTTTTTTTCTTTCTTTCTTTCTTTTTTTTCTTTTTTTTTTTTTTTTTTTTTTTTTTTTTTGAGATAGAGTTCCTCACTAGCTGGGAACTCTTTAAGAAGACCAGGCTAGCTGGTTCGTAAGCCCTGAAGATCTGCCGTCTCCAGCACTGATTTTACAAATGCGTGTCACCACACCCAAGTGTTTTGCATGGCTTCTGGGGATTGGAATCCTGTCTTCATATTTCCAAGTCAAGCATTTTACTGACTGTGCCATCCCTCTAGGGCTGGATAAGGAGCCTTATAATTTCACTGCTCAAACACAAGAAATTTGACTTATTATTGTTTCCATAGATATAAATACTTCTTTACCTTCAAAAATGGATGAAACATTTGTTTTTAATGCCCTTAAGTATTTTTCTGCAAAATGTCTTTTGGATGAATCCTTAACACAATTGATTTCCTAAGGCTTGACATTCATGTTGTTCAATGTTGTTCTGGAACTGTGAAGACAAAAAACACTATACCAAGTAATTAATATAAAGGAATGATGGCTGTACATATATTTTGTCAAAGCAAAATCGTTTCTAACAAAGGGCAGGTAAAATTTTAAGTCCCCTGACTCATGTTGACAAAGTACATCTTGTTTTAGAGTTGTAAAACACAGGAGGAGGAAGCAAGACAAATAATAGATAAGCTGTAGACAATGGTATGACACTGTCCTTGCATACATGAAGACCTCTGACCAGGTGGATGTTAGGCTTCTTTCCAAATCTGTGATTTTATTTGTATTTCAATTGTGAGTATTTGTCCTGCCTCCTTCCCTCCCTCTCCCACTTTCTTCCCTTTTGCCTCTCTTCATGCCTTCACCAGCCCTTCAGAGACAAATACTAGTCCATACATTCTTTAATGAGAGAGACTTCTTAAGGGGTGATGCTTTTTTTTTAACTTCATTTTATGTGCATTGGTGTGAAGGTGTCAAATACCCTGGAACTGGAATCATAGAGAGCTGTGAGCTGCCATGTGAGTGCTGGGAATTGAACCTGGGTCCTCTGGAAGAGCAGCCAGTGCTCTTAACCACGGAGCTGTCTCTCCAGCCCCTGGGGTGACTCTTGACAACACATTGGTTTTATGTGTGCGAGATTTCTCTGAGTGCTGAATCTATCTTACAAAGAATAGAGATTACTGGGCAAACAGCTTTATAGAAGAAGGTTCCTTGTTTGGCTGGTTTCATTGGCTTTGCTTTGAATCAGATCCCAGATGCAAAGTGGAAAAAGGATCAGGCATTTTATTTTTATTTTTATCTTTATCTTTATTTTTATTTTTGCATCAGGTAGCATCAGCTTCCTAAAGTGCCAATGAAATACAGTCTCTACAAAAAAAAAAAAATCATAGCATGAAACAGATGTCGGTGCTACTTAACTACAAGTAGAAAGAATTGGAGCAGGGGCACTAGCCCAGACTGTGTCACTGGTCACAAGCATGTGGGAAACTGATTGAAGAAGAAGTCATTTGATGGAACAACCCATAACATGGGCTTGAAAGATGACTCACTGGTCCAGAGTGCTTGCCGTTCTTTCTGAGGTCCCCACTCTGTTCCTAGCACTCACACCAGGCAGCTCACGACTGCCTGTAACTCCAGCTCCAGATCTGATACTCTCTTTGGCTTCTGCAGGCACCTTCACACAGGTGGCCTACACTCACATAGATAGACACACATATACGCAATTAATAGTACATTTAAAAAAAAAGAAAAAAAGAAAAAATCAGTGACATATAAACCATTCTGTGGGGATTTTTCCTAGTGATTGCACTAGTTGGGGCCATTGGGTGTAATAGAAATCCAACTGAAAAAGCTTAGCTAGACAGATGTCAGAGCTCTGCTTCATTTTTCATTTTTCATGTCTTGATTAATTTTAGTTTTCCCTGTCTCATTCATCCCAAGGTGGACTAGTATATACTAGTGAACATTGCAGCCCCAGTTTACAGTCCTCTGGCTGTGTACTCTTCAGTGTGTGTGTGTGTGTGTGTGTGTGTGTGTGTGTGTGTGTGTGTGTGTGTATGTGTGTGTGTATTCCTGTGTGTATATTCCTATGTATGTGTGTGTGTATTCCTGTGTGTGTGTGTGTGTGTGTGTGTGTGTGTGTGTGTGTGTGTGCATGTATGTATTCCTATGTGTGTGCCCATAATGTGGCAGGCAGAGGTTGATATTAAGTGTCTTGCTTGATTGCTCTTCATTTTAATTTATGAAGGCTCCTGGTTGGAGGCTCTGGCCACCCAGGGCTGCAAACCAGAAAGTGGTCAGCTGGAGTCACCTTTGGGCAAGGTCAGGAGAACTTGTCACCTTGGTAAATAATCTCTTTTTAATTTTTTTTAACTGCATAAATCCTTGACACCAGACTCCAGCATCGGAAACCATTGAAAAAGCTGTGGAAAATATATACATCTATTGCAAGGTTAACCAAAAGTTCTTCTTTTTGACAGGAGTTTTCTGGTAGCTCTTCCCAAAAATCTCTTTCCCCAACCAACCCTATAGGCATGGGTTATTTCTGCCCCTCCAAGTTAGAATGCAATTGCTCCTCTCCAACATGGAATTTTCTTTACTTGGGCTGCTGATAAATTTGTTGGCATACCCACTGCAGAAATGACTGCTGTGGCTATTACTGTAGTTGCTCAGGGGAGCTATTCAGATGCCTCATTTATTGGAGCTTAATAGATTAAAAGTCTAAATTGAGTCTCATGATATAAGCCTAATCAAGTTCTAATCTGCATAATTTTCCCATAAGCAGCAATGGGAAATTTGGATAATTGATGTTTCAGGAGTTGCCAATCATGTGTTAAATAGCACTGGTGCATTTACTTATCAAAATATTTTTATTGATCCTCACTTCATCTGACATTTGGTTTGGGGATTTTTTTTTTTCTTCCTGGCATTAACAGGAAATCTAATTCATCTCCTAGATGATGTAACATGAGTTGTTTCTCTTGATTTTTAACATATCTTTATAGATCATTTTTAACGGTGATCTTTCCTTTTACAACTTCATATTGAATACCTGTCTCAGCGAACCTCCATGACTGGGCCTAATTTATTTCCCTAGTTTAACATAGCATATGGATTTCTAACCATCATTTATATGCACACAATAAAAGATAATTTGGCTCACCCTTCGAGCCAATTCCTTTATGTTAAATCTGTGGGGATGGGGGAGGCACTTACCTTCATTTCTCCATCTAGTCTAAGGGAGGTGATTGATAAGAATTTCCATCTCCCTCTCACCCTGGAAAGGCTTGGGGATTTAACTAGGGAAGATTTAGGAAGTACTTTGTGTTTCCCCCATGGAAAAGTACTGTACTAAAGCATTTATTATACACACTGAGCTGTGCATGCTGCTACACCAAAGCAGGTAAGCCTGACTGCAATGGGTCCCAGTTGTTGTGCACTATTGTTTAAAAGTGAAAACAATAAAAAAAAAAAAGTTAGACTGACTTGTGTCTCAAACTTGCTTGCCAGGGTTGAGGAGAGAGGTAGGGGAGAGGAAGAGAGAGAGAGAGAGAGAGAGAGAGAGAGAGAGAGAGAGAGAGAGAGAGAGAGAGAGAGAGTGAACCACTGGATTATCTGTTATACATGGACTCTTAAGCCAGACTATCTGACTGTAGCTCCCAGATCAGTTACTTCACACTGGGGTATCCTTCAGAAACTACTCAACTCTTCCCAGTACTGTTTTCCTTTTCTAAAAGTGATAATATTAACTGGTCTCTCAGCTCATACAGTTGTGAGGAGCCATAATTGGAATGAGCCATGAAAGCACCTTGGGTACAGTCTAGTGCACAGTTGAGAAGCAAGGGTTAGTTTAGAGGAGCCTGCAAACAGGTTTGGTTTAGATCTGAGATCTGCTACCCAGATCTGACATCCTTGAGGCACACTGCCTACCCTCTCTATGGGTCATGATTGGGCTCTAGTTTCTTCTTCAACAAAAGAGTATTTATTTGGGATGGTTGTGAGAAGCTAGGTTGTGAGAACACAGTGCCCCTGCCATGCTATCCCAGTCTTCCTTCACCATTCTCAGTTCCAGTGATCAGTGATCTCTACAGCATCCTTCCCTTTGCCTTAAAGCCCATAAGAGAGTGACATTGGGCCTTTGCTCCTTTCTAGCACCCTGGACCTGCATTGCTCCACAGAGCTCTTTTCTGGTCTACTAGTTTGGCTGAGTCATAAAAAGCTTGTGCCTGGTCTCTTAGATGCAGCAAAACCCAGCATGCGTGTATACACCATCAGTCAGAAATAACTTTTTTTGCATGCTTATACTCAGTTTTTTCCATGTTTTTAATTCAAGAGAAATTTTGTACTTTTTGAGATTACAATTGGATCACAACATTTCTCCCTTACCTTTCTACCCTCCCATATGTATATAAATACCCTTTCGCCTGGGCTACCAAGTGAGTTCCAGGAGAGGCACAAAGCTACACAGAGAAACCCTGTCTCGAAAAACCAAAAAAAAATAAAAATAAAAATAAAAATAAATAAATAAATACCCTTTCCCTACTTGCCTTCAAATTCAGGGCCTTTAAAAAAAATAATTGTTATTGTATGAATATATGCATATACATATATATTCCTAAATATAACCTGTTCAGTTGGTATAATGCTACCTTTATGTATGTTTTTAGGGCTGACCATTTGGCACTAGAAACCAATTGGCATGCTCTTCCCTAGGGAAGACCACTGCTCACATTCCTAACTTTCTTCAGTTGCCTATAGTTCTTAGCATAGGGTTAAGGCCTCATAGACTTGTCTCCATACAGTTTGGCTTGTCCATTGGTGTCATACATGTTCAGTTCACGTTTGGGCAAACATGTTTGTAGGACTTCATGAGTGTAACTTCTGACTTTACTAGGACACACAATCTCACAGCAAATGACCGGATTCTCTGGCTCTTACAGTCTTTCTACCCCCTTTTCCACAATGTTCCCTGAGCCTTAGGTCTGGGAGGAAACAACTTTTTAATCAATGAAAACCTTGATGTCACCTTTTCTGTCTTTTCTCCTAGCTCTTGGTAGGAAACATCTAAGTTCTTGTGTCAAATTCTTTCATTCCAAGCCACCCTCACTAAAGTACAATGCTCTGAACTTTTCACTAACTAATGCTTCACTGTCCTCTCTTCTCTCTGGCTGAGATCTCACTTGCTCAGCCTATGAGACAACCAATATCCAAAGGTCAGCTGCAGCTGATCCTTCCATTCAGTCCAGCAGGGATGATGTGTCCAGAACACAGGTGCCAGAAAAAAAACAGAATGATAAAGACAGTTTCAGGAGCCCAAAGAGCAAATGACTTCCAATTAAAGGGGGACAGAAAGTCTTTAAGTCTAGAAAAGAGAAGTTTCTAGAAGAGATCAGCAGTTGCTATTTGGAATTAACAGCCTTTCCTGTGTGAAGCTGGACACCAGTTTCCTATAAATCTGAAGAAAACCTCAGCCTTCCCAATATCCAGATTCCTTCTTGAGATGTTTCCAGCAACCTAATTATTATTACTATTTATTGTTGTTATCATTATCATTATTATTATTGCAGGACTAATCTATTTATGACAAAAACACCTGCTATGATTCTTGGTTTCTCATTAGTTTTCTAAGACAAATTCTTCTTTAGAAAATCTGTCAAATGCTTTTCAGTTCTTTACCCATAGGAAAGGGTCTTGGCAGATACTGGTCCTCTCCACAAGTATTTGTTGTGTATCTAGTATAACATTGTCATTGGTAGACAGCATTTTTGAGTGATTACTTCATCCTAAGTATGGCACATTTTATAGCCTTAGCCTTCCATATTCCCTGTATAAGGGATACTTCTGATGAAGAATCAGAGATCTGGAGAGAATATTGTCTGTGCTGTGCTTATATCTACAAAGCCAACCCAAGTCATATGTATTGTCCTCTCTAAGGGGACATTATGGAAGAGGGGACAGAAAGAATGTGAGAGCCTGGAAATAAGAAGGGATGTGAAATAATGCCTTCTCTGCAAAACACAACCATTGTGTCACAGACTCATAGCAGCTATAGACGTGTGTGTTGAGTCTGTACAAGAATGGATCAATCAATAGGCAGATATGCATGGAGGCGGGACTCAGAGTTCTACACCCTCAGGAGCCAATCAACAGTAAGGCATGCATGCAGGCGGGACTCACTACCAAACTACTTGTTTCTGGTAAATTCAATGACAAGGGGAAACATAAACTTCAGTCATGTAACCCTGATCATCCCACCAAGCTTCAGTGGATAGTCCCAATCCAGTGGTCACACAGGTGGCCCTGATTAAACTAAATGGGTCGAAAAGCAAAACCAAAAATCAGGCATCTGAGAAAGGGATGGAGGAGAGTGGGAGGGAGATAATAAAGGGTACTGGGAAGAGTAATCAAATTTACTGTACACATGGCTGGAACAGCCAAATAACAAAATAATGCAGTAAAAATACCTTTAAAAAATTAACAGACGTCGGGAAATAAAGAACCAGAATTTGAACCCAAGACCTCCAGCTTCAAGGCTGTGTTGTTCACTAGTCCCTTTTATTTCTTCTCTAGGAGTCAGGCCTCTTAAACATAAGCCGGAACCCCAGCTACACAGCAAACTCTCTGGCCTAATATTCTACCGTGGCACATGAAATGAGAATGTCTGGCCTGAGACAGGGTCAGTCAAGGTGGTGATGCTTGATGCTCAGTGGATAACACAGATGCATGCCAGGCACAGGGGCCTCTGAAGACTGGGACTGGGGGTGGGGCTTCCCTGGAAGGTGAGGAGGTAGTCTGGGGAAGTCATATCTAGCTCCATGGAGTGCGGTGTTAACATATCAAAGAATCAAGAGCCAAAGAAGAACACGGGCTGTCCACAAATTCACCTTGAATCCTTTCTGAGGTTTCTTAGTCTAGCTCTCTAACACTGACATTCTTAATGGTTTCTTTGGGAGAAATGAAGGATTGTCTCCCATGTTGGAGCATTTCCCAGGTTTTCTGGTCTCTGGCTGCAGATCCCTGGTGTATATGCTTCATGTCCCGGCTTGTGCAAACAGAACAGCAGTGTTGTTTGATGTAGAGATGTAAAGTGATGCCAACGTTGAAAGGGGTGGAGACCTGAACATTGTTAAGACCTGCTTTGTCAACCATGACTAGAATGATGACATCTGAGGTATCCTCCTGCTTCATGCCTTCAGATGGAATACAGGTCATTTAGGAAGTCTGCAACACCTGGCACTTCAGAACATACTTTTCCTACAGTAAGCCCCTAAGGGAGGAAACAATGCTAATCAAGTCTGAGTCCTTACTACAGCTATATGAGAGGAAAGGAGAAAAATCTATGCATTCGTTAATTTTGCAAACCCAGTGTGAGGGCAGAAATGTTGTGAAGTAGGAGGTGGTGTGATATTTCTAAAGTTCTCGTGTCAACATTAGTATCCTGTTCTTGGGGTCACAGATGGAGAGGCAGACCTTCAGGTAAAGGGTATCTGACTACCCATCAGCTTGTAAGTTGCTGATGCTGATGGAACCAGTCTTGGAGTCTGGGTGGGGGGAATGGAATATGAAAGGAGAGTGAAAGAGGCCTAAGAAGCAAGCATGCCACTTCCTAATGAAGGTTTCATGCAAAGGGATTGAGTCTTTTCACAGCTGAAAATGGAATCTTTAAATAAGATAAAATAAAAGGATGCTTCAGCTTGTTGCAGGCTCTGCAATGAAATACAGCTTTCTTAATACCATGTGACCTGTATCTCTGCCTGCTTTATGGGTGCTACTCCTTGAGGAACACACCCATATTTTCTCCAGTCAGCATCTGATGGTGGATGTCAAAATACAGGCCATGTATTATGCATATAGCATTACCGATGTAAGGTGTTCACTTGTCAAGTTGAAGAAAGTCAAAAACGTCACATCCACTGAATCTGCACAGCTGTCATTTGCAATTTTTCATGCTTTTGAATGCCACTTCTGATGAAAACAGTTTATTTCTTCCCCTTCACTGTTCGAAGGGAAGAAAACAGCTAGCATTTAAAATGCATGCTCCTGGTTATGCGGTTGGCTGGAAGATAGACACATTCCAAAGTTTAGGAAGAATGAACACTAGCTCCCTGAATGTAACTTGGTCTGTTTGAGGTGTCATAATACTAAAAAAAAATTAAGTGCAATCGGGAATGGATACTTCTTTGTTCTTCCTGAAAGTATAGCACTTGATAGGATATTTAAATAAATACAAGCAGAAAATGAGAAAGCCCCCTCAAAAGTCTCTGGCATTTTGTTCTTGTGGACCTCCCAAAGGATAGGCAATTATTGAGCACCAGACATTACCCAAATGCCAGAATCAGCCCAGCCTTGTCCATTACTAAGTAGTGACTGTAAAATGTGGTCCTATGATCAATTCAGAGAAGCCAAGCAAATATCTTTGTACCTTTAAGTCCCTCGTTTATTGGTGAGCCCATATAGAGATGAGAAACCAAGGAATCAGGCATAGCAGCACACACTTTTAATCCCAGCACTCAGGAGGCAGAATCAGGAAGATCTTTGTGAGTTCAAGGTTAGCCAGATCTACTGAGTGAGTTCAGACTAACCATGGCTACATTGTAAAAATCTTATCTCCAAAGATATTTTTTTAATTAAATAAAAGTTAAAAACACACCAAAGAGAATGATAGCACACAGCTGACAGATTTAGTTGCTGTGAGTTTCAGTTGGAAAATGAATTTCTAAGGAGCGCAGGCATGATGTGAAGAGCTTTCCCATCTTTGTGTGTCTTTGCCTGCATCTTTAACAAGGTACTCAGTGGACTTGGCTGGAAGAAGTTTTGCTCTTACTAAACCTGATATTTCAAATCTTACCTTTTTTATAAATTTTCATGATGTCTTAATACTGCCAGGTCGGTTACCTCAGGAATTCAAGGCTAGTTCATTACTACTCAGTTCTACTCAGTTCAGACAGTAGCAGCAGGTGACTTTTGTGTTCAATAGCTGTTCATCCTAGTTGGAAGATGGATGCTGTGGGTCTAGGAAGTGAAGGCATAGGAAACAGTGTCTAGGGGGATCAAATGAGGTGTCTTCCTTTGCATGTCTTTTTAAGACCAAGGAACAGTTGCCGAAAGCCTCCAAGCAGATTTGCCCTCACGTCTCACCAGCCAGAACCATGTCAAACCCAGGGCCTAAGTTCCTCAAGAGCAGAAGGAAATGTAATCAGTTGGCGGAGGAGAATGGTCAGAATGAGTTTGGCTAGGCCGTGGTAGCAACACACGAAACATTTCAGTGGTTGGAAGAGCCGTCATTGTTTTTTCTGCTTAGAAGGTTTTATGGGTCAAGGCAGTTGGAGGCTGCTGTCCAGATTCCATCTCCATAGTGACCCATGACTCCATATTAGACGTGGTTTGGGAAGAGAAGGATAAGACAAAGCCTTAGACCAGAAGTGATGTGTGTTTCTTCACTCACTTTGCACGAGCAAGAGAATTTTGTATGTCACATAGTCCTGCCTTCCTAAGGACAATTAGACATAGTGAGTGGTAACTACTTGTAGGAGAAGGGGGATGATAAGTAGGATATATAATGTCATGTCTGGAATTTTAGGAAGGTATCAGATTAAGTTAGAATTGCTTCAAGTGTATTTCCTATAATGTCCTTAAAAAAAAAAAACCTCAGATTTTTATCTTGTGTTAATTGGTGACCTGCCTGTCAATAATGTGTACACGGCATCTTAAGGGTTCTGTATGTATACTGTCCTTTTATCATTTCCAGATTTTCTACTTCTCTGAATTTCTCTCCACTAGGATTCACACCTCCTGGAATGGACAGATCATCTCCTGACAACAGCCCGGTGCATGGAATGTTGCGCCAGCCTTCCATCACAACAGGAGTCAACATCCCCATCATCACAGAACTCGGTAGGGAGTCATTGTCAGCTCCGTGGGTGGGTGGTTTGGTCTGAAAGACCGTGGAGAATATGGGGAGGTTGGCCTGTGCTTTAGCCTTTTGGTCCTCATAGGTTTGGAGTGGAGTAGTGAAGGTGAGGTACAATTAGAGATACAGCAGATTATTTGAAGGACAAACTGTTCTATCTTTCCCAGGAGAGAAATAGACAGTTTCCTTCCTTCTGGCCACTGTTTTCAAAGGAGCATGAGAATGGCTTTGAAATTGGGGCATCCATTTGGGAATGGGGAAGAAAGGAGGCAAGGGCTCTTCTGGCGGCTTCTTCCTGCAGGTGCCTCTTCTGGGTGTTCTGTTTCAAAGGCTCCTACGGTTGAAACCCTACTCAGAACCTCAGGACTAAGCCAATCCCACCTGAGAATGGATCCCCTGTGAGAACTGGTTCAAATGATTGTTTGCTCCACTGTGCAGCAGCCCCACCTTGACCCTAACCCAGTTGAGAGTCTCGCCAAAGGTCATTTTCAAAAAATGGCCAAAATATGAATGAAGTGCACAGGGTTTGAAGGCTATAATCCGTAGCCAGTAAAACCCAACTTCTGACCTGTCCCTGCCATTCCCTGTGGGAAGTTATACAACTACTAAATGGCTCTTCCCCCTCCCGGGTACAGGTTCTCTATTGTCCAGGTGGCTTAGCTTGAGAATGCGTCCCCCATTGTTCCCTCACTCTTTTCTTTCTTTTTTTTCTGTACTTCCCTCCATTCCCTTTCCCTGACCCTTAAATGCTGTATCCAATTAGCTAAACCGGGCAAGTTGCCTTTGGTATCAGTCAATCAGGAAAAAAACAGTGGGACGCACATTCTAATGATAACGGAGTTGGGTAAGAAGTGCTTGTCTTCTTGACATCAGTATTTTCTTTTGTTCTGATCTTGGTGTTTCCAGCTCTCATTGGCTTTTTCCCCCTTCATTTCGCTGGCTGTAACAGAAAGGCTACCCCATGGCACTGCTTTGAATGCATTTTATTTGTGGCTCTGGTTGGAATCGACTGTCTTGTTCTGGCCTTTTCTTAATGATTTTTTTCCCCACACAGCATCAGTAAACCTTTGATCACACCCATCTGACCTGGCAGTAGCTTCCAAAGCATCTCTGCTCTAATTCATTTTCTGTGGCCCGAGCCTCTCTCTCCCTCTCCTTTAAATCCCACACGTGCCCTCTCTCCCCCGCCTCTTCCCTATATTCCTCTTCCAACATGCTGTCAGTTTGACTGACATGTCTTCACAGCTCTCAGAGGAAGTCAAAGGAAAACTATAAAAATTTTAAGATAAGAAATCCTAGACAGTGCCTTCCCTCCAGCTGTTTATTTTTCTTTATTCTGACTTTATTTGCCTTTTTTCCCCCCTACCAGGCCCTTTCTCAGAAGTTCTGCTTCTGAAGCCATAAAAAAGCCGCTGGTTCCCAGGGGATCTTTTCTTACTAAAGCCAGATTCCAAGAAGGGTGCAGAACAGGCTGGCGGCCCGACTCTCTGACCCCCGCCCTGTTGTCCCAAAGCACCCCCCTCCCCCCAGGGTGAGGGGAGGAGATTCACAGTGGATTTATCTGGATGAGAAAGGCCCCTGGTCATGGCTGCATTTGTCAGGCCCTTCCATGGTTCCCCATGACTTGGTTAATAACCCACGAAGGGCGCCCATCAGCAGCAGGTCTCAGCACCGGAGATTGATCTTCTAAATAGATATAGCAAAGGGCTTCTGGGCAGAGATGTGGGAGGAGGAGTGGGGAGCACCGGCCCTCGCATGACTCACAGATGAAATGAACACTCCATTGTCTTGACCCCCCAAATATATTTCAAAATAAGAGAGGAGGCTTTTAACCCAGTAATCTTGCTTGTGAGGTGTCTAGAAACGAAGAAATAAATTGTCCACCATGCAGCCCTGCGTGGTTGTTAGACAGAGCTATTTATCAGGGCACATTCACTCAGGTCAAGGAGTACCACACTATTTTCTGTTTCCCACAGTAGGAGAGGTACCTTTTTCATGTTTAGCATTGTTGGCTAAAAGCCTGGGTTTCTCCATCGCTCTTCTTAGAACCATAGGACCACAAAAGACCAGGGAAGCTCATGTGCCCCAGACCACTGTTTGGAAAAGTCATCCAAGCATCTCCCACACAGATACCTACACAGTTTCTGAAAGCACCCACGCCAAGACTTTCTCTTGCATTTGGATTCCGTGTGCTATTAACTAACTAGGGTATCCTGATTTTGATTAGTGGAAAAGGAAAACAAGAAGCTTGGTGCTCCAAATACAAGACAGCAATTCGGTTATCAAGTCCCCCAAACACTCTCCCACACCAGATTTTTTTCCTTTGTCTTTAGAGTTGAGGCTGCTTCTCCCCTCTGCTCTTGAGGCTAGTTTCTCTCGTAGCCACACCACGATCCTCATCCCATTCCTCCTCTGCAATGTCATCTGCCCTGGGATGTGTGCTGTGTGATATTACTCCAGCGAAATGCCCCTTAAAACAGACAGAGACAGGGCTGGAGAGACAGGCCTGGGGTAAAGCGCCTGCTATGCAATCATGAGGACCTGAGTGCTGATCCCCAGCATGCACATCCAAGCTGAGCATGGCAGTGTACATCTTGTAATTCCAGCCCTTGGGGACAGATACAGAAGGATCCCCGAGGCTTGCTGGCTAGGGAGTCTAGCTCTGGATTCAGTGGACAGACCCTGCCTCAAAAGCTAATATAGAAAATGATCGAGGAAGGCAGCTGATGTTAACCCCTACCTTCTACATGCACCTGTACATAAACATACCCATATATGAACACATCCAAACCCAAACACACACAAAGACACAGAGGCAGCCCAGGGCAAACACATTTGAAGACTGTAATATATTCTAGTCCTCATTTGTTCTGAGACTCCCCTGACGAAGGCTCCTGAGGTTTCTGTGAGGAAGAACTTTGTAGCAGCTTAACTCACTCTTTCCCAACTATATTTGGCCACATGCATTGTGGGGCAATATTTTTTGTCACCTCTTATTACCCAGGTAGTTGCTATTCTGGGAAGTGGGCATGGAGGACTCCAGCTGCTATCTTCCTGGGACTGGGCATTCCAGAACAACAGGCAGGCTTTTCACTGAAACTTGCTCTTGCCTTGATACCTTCCAATAGCCTGCATCGCTCAAGTCCAGAGTTGTTCTTCCTACTCAGGCCACACTAATAACTTAAGACCGTTTTTCCCTCATCTCTCTGTAAAGAGGGAGGGGATACTGCTCCAGTACAAATGATGATGCAAACACCATCAGCTGATGTGAATAAATAAAACCATATTCTAATGCATGTGATTTTTCTGATTACATTTTCTGATTCCCAGAGCAGAAATACTGTAGACCTCACAACATACTGTTGGAATATTAAAAGACAAAATTATAGACTTGGGATTTAGCTGAGTTGGTAGAGTGCTTGCTTAACATTAACAGAGTGCTTTACATGCAATTGCTTAACATTAACAAAGTGCTTTACATGCAATTGCTTAACATTAACAAAGCCCTGGGTTAAATCCCTAGCACTTCATTGACGGGGTGTGGTAGTCCACACCCATGATCCCTACACTGCAAAGGTGGAGGAGAAGTTCAGTCTATAATCTTCCACGACATAGTGAGTTTGAAGCCAGCCTAGGATACAGGAGACACTGCCCAGAGAGAGAAGAGAGATAGAGACAGAGAGAGGGAAAAGCTCTCTGTGGTTTTTAAAATCTTAAAAGATATTTAGTGTTTGCCTGCAACAATTTAGTGGGTGTACCTCATGTGCATGCAGAGGACAGAAGAGCATGTGGGGTTCCCTGGAGGAGTGTCAGGTAGGCCACGGTGTGGGTGCTAGCAAGCTAACACAGTCCTCTGCAAGAATAACAAGTGTTCTGAATCACCGCCATCTCTTCAGCGCCTGCTTTAGAAAGCTTAATCCACGTCATTTAATCCACTTTACAATTCTAAAGTAGGACAAGGGTCCATACCAAAGTGGTTCTTCATATTTGGCCCACTATGAGAGCAGGGTGTTTACACACACACACACACACACACACACACACACACACACACACACACTCACTCCTGAGGAAAGGAAGTGAAATATGAGACACCCTGGCTAGGGCTACAGGTGGAGCCTGTCTTACTTGAATCTAGTTTGAACACTAGGCCACTTGTGATTGGCTGAGCCCTAGCTACTTATTATAGGGGTAGGTTATACAATTTCCACATGGAGTAAGGCTACAGTTCACGACATTTGAGACACTTTTAATCAAACATGAAATGGGTATGGAGGCAGCTTAGGGCCAGTCATGATTCAATTTAGCAGAACCATTTGGAGGGTTCATAAGTAAATCTTACTGTCTCTGAGAGGAGCAGAGAGGTGCTGGACATTCCCTAATGTAACAGATTGATAGACAATTGTGTTATCAGCCTCCTATTATCCAGTGCACAGCATGCCCTGGGTCCTGGAGCAAACTCACCAAATCTGGTCTCCTAGGAATCTCTGAGCTACCTCATGAGAGACTGCATAATTTCCCCGTTTCACAAGAGAGCAACTTAGCTGTAGGATCATGAAATGCTTTGCCAAAGAAGTGGGTGACAAAACCAGACTTGAGATTTTTGCACACCATCTTGCAATTCACTTGTGCCTGAGACGACTGGGACCCAATGTGACCAAATTTGGAAAAATCACGGCAAAGATTTCCCTCCATTAGAGTCATTCTCCAGAGGGGATAAAGATGGTGTCATTTAAAAATAATTCCACACCAAGCCTTTTATCCTATTATCATTTATTCTGACTCAATAAACAAAGTTTCGGTACTTTTTTTTTAATCGTTTGTGTGTATTTTTTTTTAAAGGAAAGTTGTCCAAAAAGTTCCTTTAAAAAAATTAAAACAATAACTCTAGGGAAGAGAATTAGCTGCAGATAGCTTCAGAAAGACGTCAGAGCTAGGAAGTCTCATCTGTTCTCTTCCTAAAACCACCTTAATTATTCCAGAAATCACAAGTGTGCCTCTCCCCAGCTCCCCACACTTCCCCCTATTACTTGCTCTGCAAAATGGATCATTTCTGAGGCCAAGATAGGAATAGAAGCTCATTTGTCATTTAATTTTTTATAAGTTAGAGGCATCTGAAGGGCACAGCGCATCAGTCTGGGTGCACGCAGGAGGAGTCCTTAGGGGCTCCTCAGATGACAGTGAAGGAAGGCATCTTGCCCTGGCCATGTCTTCTAGAACACAGCGAAGACAGAGCTGTTTAGAAGGGGAAGGAGTGTGTGGAGCCTTGCAGAAGAAGTTGGAAAACAGCTGGAGATAGCCAGGAGCCATTCCCAAGTGTTCAGTAGGGTATGGGCCTGGGTTCAGAGGCCAGGCACACCAGGTACTACCCAGGCCCATCCTTGGGGCTAGCTATAGGTCCTACCTGAGGGCAAATTCCTTGCCATTTGCCCTTGCTGTGTTTCTGGTCCATTGCTTTTCCTCCTAAATAAGTTGCATTTTTCCTTTGTGGCTAACTTTACCATTCCAGCATGGCTATTCATCATCGAATTATGTCCATCTCTCAAAGGATTTGGCTACCAAAAAATGCCCTAGGGTGTTTCTTGGTCATGATTCTGAAACTGTAGCAAGGACTGGTCAATGCCATTAACTTGCCAGTTCTGGGCAGTTGCCATGGAGCAAGCCTGCTTGACCTCATTGCTCTCCAGGTCTCAGAAGTTAAAACAGTCCTGTAGGAGCAGGCCACTGAGTCCCACTGCTCGCCAATCCCCAGATCCATCAACAGCTTCTCCATGCTTGTTTCTTTTGCAATAACTTCAGTTTCTCTAAGCCAGTCACTTAGTGTATCTCTGGCTTCACTAACACATGCATAGTGTTCAGTGCTAATTCTTATTTTATGCCTTTTCTAGTGAACGATACTAATGTTCAGTTTTTGGACCAAGACGATGACGATGACCCTGACACAGAGCTGTACCTCACGCAGCCCTTCGCATGTGGGACAGCGTTTGCTGTCAGCGTCCTGGATTCTCTCATGAGTGCGGTAAGTTGTCTAGCTCCCTCCTCTCCATTCAAGGGGTGGAACACACACCCATGGACCAGCTCTAAAGTAGGAGACATGGCAGAAACTTGAGCTGTGTGTGGAAAAGAGCAGAGGTTCATGAACCTTTCTCTCTAGAAAGGATACCAAGATTAACCAATCACCCAAGTAAACATTGATTATAAATTCCTCAAAGAGCACAGAAGACAGGGGAAGTTATAATCTGGTTTGGAGAATAAGAGAAGCGATCCTCAAGGGAATATTTCATACCAAGATGTGAGACTCTGACAAGGAAGACAAAGGAAACTGAACCACAGTGAGGAAGGGACAGAGAAGACACTGAAAACCATTTTCATGGTTTGAGTCTTTGGACTTAATGCTGAAGAGTGATGTGGTCAGATTCCTATCTGAAAGCACTGGCCTTGTTTGCTTGGTGGAGATGGCTTGGACTGGCATGACTCAGGGGTGATGTCTGAGTAGGCATCTCTTCTTGCTAGAAGGAGAGTAGTACTGATAAGTGATGCAGGCAGGTGGCAGGTGATATCTCAATAAGCATCTCTTCTAGCTGGAGGGAGATTAGTACTAATAATAGTGGTGTGTGTGTGTGTGTGTGTGTGTGTGTGTGTGTGTGTGTGTGTGTGTGTGTGTGTGTGGTGAGAGGTTGAGTATTCTTTGATAAAATTAGAAACATTTGAGAATAGCCTGAATGTGAACAGAAGATAGAAAGGATAGTGTACCAAGGGTGACACCAAAGCCCCTGCCTATCACTAAAAGAGTAGGCCTTGGGTGAGGACCAGGCATGGGACTCTTCTCTGCTGAAGGGCAGGGACAAGGATGGATGTTAAAGGAAAGGAGTTATTGATTGAGACATCAAAAGCAGTTGTGTTTCGTTTAGTAACTTGATGTGTAGTAAGTGGTCAAGCCATTTGTTTCCCCGTTTCTTGTGACCCCCAAATAAGTAACAATTAAAAGAGTAGATTCCAGCACAGTGGCATCATCATTCACTACAACAGACAACAGCAGCCATTTAGAATGGGCCACAGCAAGCACGGGGAATCCTTCCCACTCGTGTCTTTATTTATGCAAGATGCCCTTCATTTTGCAATAGTGAAATTCACAGTTTGTGAAAATGGAGGTGTGGGCTGGATAAAAACTGACCTTGAGGGACCCATGGGACAGAGTTTCATTAAGCACATTCAACTGTAAACATAATTTAGAGGGTATTTTTTCCATATATACATTTCTCACATTGCTTAAGAAGGTTGTTCTCTTGATTATGTTAAACAACTGATATACTAACTATGCATTATTATCATATATTCATTAAAAATAATCCCAGAGGGATTACTGTGTAAGGGAAGATGAAGACATGGGGCTTTTAGAGACGAATTTAGGTGATTCTATATTACTGAATGTGGTGCAAATGTAAGCATATCTTAGTGAAATATCAGAATTATGGTTTTAAAAGTAATTATGAAATAACATTCTTCTAAATTAAGGTTGACTGGTGGCTTTCCAAGTCAGTAGAACCGGAGTGGAGCCCTCCTGGTTTCCTCGAATTCTGTGATGACCTTAGGGCTGCTGGTAATATTGGCTCAGTTTATACAAAGTCTTGGACAGGCTGGAAAGAACAATAGAGGCTACATAATTATGTTCAATAAAGTACCAGATTCTCTGTAGGAGGTTGGATTGTGTCTCTTTAGAAATATCGCTTGAATTCTGTTTCTAATTCCAGAAATTTCAGATCTCTGCTCTTACTAAAAGACAAGTAAGCTGCTTATGGGTTTTGTTTTTGTTTTTGTTTTTGTTTTTAAGAATTGAAAAATACTGTAAGGGTTTTTTGAAACTTAAATTTATAACATTTATGTCTATACACAGAGAGTCAGTGTGCTCCAAGTAGGATCAGATACTGAGACTTTTGAAATGAAGCAGTACACCTGTGCAGGTTAAACAACTGTGATGCCAGTGCTAATTCTAAGTGATGCAATTGAAACTTCTACATAGTCTAAGGACACCTGACTGGCAGTATGGTGGTGGTGCATATGACAGTGTGGAGGCAGGGCACACCTGGGTATGAGTTTCAAGGCTAAACATTGATAACATTGCCAGATAATCAGTTCTCAGAAACTCAGATGAGAAATCAAAATGAACTGATTTCTAATAACTATTTTCAAAGGTCATCCCTGATCTCTTTTGATACCAAATTGAAGTGTTTGGGACAAAGTGGCTTGTGGTATAGGGATGCCATAGCCTGGAAGCAGTATTTATTTCTTCTATATTCTAGACTAAAGTAAAGGGTTCTAGGAACTTAGTACCGTTCCTCATATTTATCAAGCAGCAGCATTAGTTATTGAGGGCTTGGAACTGAGTGACACACTTTGATGACACAGTCTGATCTTTCAGTACACAGTAAATGAATAAACCAGATTTAAACAGTGGGGTGAGGCACATTAGCATGCCTACTGACAGTGCTTTTTCAAGTCATCAATCAAAATCCCAGCCAAATCATTCCAGACCTATTATCTAGGATGAAAAACCTCCAGTTGAGGTCTGGCTCAACAGACCCAATTAGATGCAGACCTTTTGACAAAGTACTACCTGTGATTTCTTTGTATTCTACTCCAAACTTCATTTATGAAAACTTTAGATCAGTCAAATACCAAGGCAGTAACTAGGAAGAACTAAAATGAGGTTCCTTTCAAACAGCAGGAACGGAGGTAAGAATCAATCCCAGCATCCATCTACAGGAACCATCACAATTCCTACACAAATCACTCTGGATGTCAGGGATCCCCATTTTCTAGCACTGCTCCCCAAGTTGCCATTTATTCAAGGAATCAACATTCTTGCCTCTCATCGCTTAACTCCTCCTTGCTTACTACTTTGCTAAAAGAATACTGTTTTGATTATTCATTGGCCTTTTTTGTAATTGATAGGACTGTGTCAAACAGTCTTGTGGCTTCATTCAACAGATGGACAACAGAAACTGATAGTGGGAGGAATAATTAGCCCTATGGATGTGCACCTCTAAGAGGAAGGGTTCAATTGAGAAATGAACTTTTCAGAATGATTCTAGACTGCTTCTCTCTCTCTCTCTCTCTCTCTCTCTCTCTCTCTCTCTCTCTCTCTCACACACACACACACACACACACACACACACACACACACACACACACACCACGCACACGCCTAAGCATATACAATGAAAAGAAGCCTCTCTGCTTTGGGAGCTGTGTGTGAGTCTTCAGATATTTTTCACCCAATTTCACTTCTTCCAAACCCCAATCTCAATTTCACTTCCCCTAGACACCTGGAATAAGAAGATAGGACATTGGCTCACTAGTCACACGAGTTTACTAGCTAAGGACACTAAATCTCTCTAGGCTTCATTTTTGTCATCTTTAAAATGGGATAATAATCACACATGTCTCATACCTTGTCCATATGAGACTGTGGTCATGGTTATAAAGTGATCATGAAGTATTTAGCATAGGACCAGTTCTCTAAAGCTGTATTATAGTTATCGTTCTTAATCAGTTCATTTACTGGACACCTACTAAATGACAGACATCATTCGTCACTCTACAGACTCAGGATAGAGAAGAGAGCCACGGACCATGATCTTCTATTGTTTAAATTTTCTTTCTGCTTGGATAATCTAGAGGTAAAAACTGTAGGGGAATGATGAATAATGTCAAATAAGAAAAACAGATTTTAAGCACGTGAAGTAAGTGGGGCAGTGTGGCACAGGGTCATCAAGGAGACCCGAGGCTTCTGGTTCCAATGCACCACCAGCCCTCACTTATGTTTTCCATTGTCTGGGAATCAGTTGAGACCAACTGTTAATTAAGTGTGATGTGAACAACTCCTTGTGCCTTTGTGGTAATTGGATAAGGACAAAGGGATACGAAGGTCTTTCAACAAGCAGTAATATGTTGACAGCAGAGCCATAGATTTGCTATTTATATACACACACGTACATATATATTCATACATATATATGTGTATGTATAAATGTGTCTGCTTACTCATTCTCTCTCCTGCACACATGCATGCACACATACTCTAGAGATATTACACTCTGGAGCTATGTGGATAGATGAGTCAGAAGTCTGCAGGAGGGATGTGTCGGTGTTTCATGTCTTATATGAACTGGCCTTAGTGTCAGAAATAACGAGATTTATGTTACCAAGACGGGAGAATGTGCTCCTCTGAATCATGGGTCCACCTGCCTTTCTGTCTATACTGAAACTTCCTATAGGGCCAAACCCTGGGTGAGCCTTATGTTGAAGGCTGAGCTCTCAGCCCAGGTTAATCCAATGCCATTCCAGAGATTCCAGCGATTTCGTGACTCATCTCTACACTCCATCCAAGAGCCCTTATTTCTTCTTCTCACAAGCAGACAGACAGTCCACAGGCATCGCTAAGGCAGATGGCGTAGCAGCAGTGTTGTGTCTGAGCAGCAAACAGCGGGATGTTGTGCTGGACTCAAGAACATACCCCTTGCTGTTGCACCAGGCAAGGCAGATCCAGGAGAAAATAATTGAAATAGTTCTCATTGCTCATGAAAGAAAAATACTAAAAATAAAAATCCACACCATGAAAACTAGCAAATATAAAAAAATGGCAGATATGACATGGAAAATGACAATTTTAGTGCAATTATAGACGAAAGGCAGAGTGCCATTAAAGTTAAGGCAATGTTATTAAAAGATGTGTTAATTTTCAGTTAAATTTTCTATAAAAGACCAATTAGTTTAAAAGGCTTGACAGCATTAACTGTGAAACATAAGCTCCAGTAATTACACTTAAAAAAAAATAGAAGAAGGAAGACGAGCGAGTGAGGTGGAGCAGTCCAGCACACATTAGGCTAGGTGGTGCTGCGGATTTGACTTTTTCTTCCACAGTTTTCTGGTCCTTATTCTAGCCCTTCGTGATTCTGCTGTGTGTCCTTACAGGACCCAAGAATCACCCAATGCGAGAGGGCAAGGGAAGCTCACATGTGATTGGAGGCAGCCCTCCTTGTTAGAGATGAGAACACAGGAGGAGAGAGAGGGGGCATTTTCTAAATTGGTTGCATTGGGTGTTCTTTTTTTATAAGCTATACTTTACTGAGTATTAGTTGCATATGGAAATTACACACATTTTCTTGTTTAATACTATATATTTGTGTTTTGCTTCTTTTCTCCTGCTATGTAGATGAGGAGTCCAAGCCATAGAAAACTTGGGCAATGTTCCCATTGTCATAACTATTGAGTTGCTAAGAAGGGATTCAAGATAATATCATAGGGCAGGGTGATATCGTTTAGAGGCAGAGGCACTTGGTGCTAAACATAGTGACCTAAGTTTGATCCCTAGGACTCAAACGAAGGAGAGAATCAGCTACCCCAAGTTTTCTTTGCCCTCCACAGGCACACCACAGCACCCCTCCTACACACACATAAATATGATAAAAATTTTAAAACGCATAATCAAGAGGTCAGCATGCTCTACTACAAAGAAAGCCTTCCCTGAGAAGTGCTGGACCTTGTCTTCACAGTGAAAAGTGGGCCCTGAATTCTTTAGACTGCACAGGTGTCCTGATTTCAGGTACCAAATAAATCTCTATACCACTGAAGTGACAGGGGACTAGGCAGGATGTCTGTGGGCTAGTTCTTTCAGTCCACAGGTTTCGTGCAGGAGACCCTCATAAGGGTCCCAGTACAACTGTCATGAACTTGGGGTACAGAGAGGCACGGTATAGTCTTGAGGTGAATAAGAGAGGTGTATAAGAGTGTGCAAGACATGCACTTTATAATCTCACTTCATAGTCTGTAGATCCTCAATGCCAGAATTTTCATTAATCTACAAAATAGTTGTGCATTCTGGCTGCTTTCCCTTCTGCAAGAATAGTTTGTTGATTGGCATTTGGGGTCCTAGTGCTTGTTTTGCCCCATGATGCTGAAACACCCCCTTCCTCTGCACAAAGCCCTGGAACAGTGATCAAAGACTTCAGAATGGTCAAGAACCTATGAAACCCTGTCTCCTCCTTTCAAGTTGAACCACTCATAGGCACTTTTGAGACACTGTCTTTGAGTTGCATACAAATGCTAGCCACTCCAAGGTCCAGGAATTATTGAGTGCTCAATAAGTACCAGTGTTTCTGTGTAAATCATTTAACAAAACGATGTCCTTCCACATTGACCTTATCTGTGTATTCCAACAGGCAACTCTACCATATTCTTTGTTTAAAATAGACAAACTTCAATTTCACACATAGAAAAGGATAGCCATGTTCCTTTTGGAAAATTTGGGAAGCACAAGAATGTAGAAAAATATTTAATCTACATTCCTAAGTCTGAAGTGTTTAATATTTTGGTATATGCACACACACACACACACACATATATATATATATATGTGTGTGTGTGTGTGTGTGTGTGTGTGTGTGTGTGTGTGTGTGTATGTATGTATGTATTATAGATAGATGATGACAGACAGATGATAGATGGATAGATAGAGCTTCCAGTTTTAAATCTTGGTTAATTCTTTTTAGTTAATATTGTGTCAAGAGAATTTAGCATGTTATATTTTTTAATGTCATGATCTGCAAAACTTCCATAGGATTTCATGACACTCTTTTCTGGGATATATCACCATCTTTTACTCTATTGTTGAATACTTTTAAAACATTTTGCTATAATAAGAACTTGGTGTCTTAGCTTTCAGTCACTATAGTGGATAGATATCTGAAATAGTTGACTTAGGTAAAGAAACAGTTTGACTGAGGCTCTTGGTTTGGAGTTTCAGCACATTATGGTACATGGTGCAGTAGAGTAAGACTGCTCACCCCATGGCTCTGAAAGCCTATGACAGAGGAAGAGACTAAAACCCCATAGTCCTCTGTAAGGATGTGCTCTCAGTATCCAGAATACTTCCCTCTACCACCTGGTAAGGGCTCTGCTATCTCTCAACGGAACCAAGCCAGGGACCACACCTTCACATGTGGAGGATGTTCCAGATAGAGTCTGTAACACCCAGAGTTAAGCATTTTTGTACATGAATCTTGGAACGAGTAACAATGTGTTTTGAGGGAAACTTACTGGGTTTTGAGCAAATATGAAGTAACGCTCATGATCATATTTCCCGATTATTTCCCAAGAGCAAGTGTGCCCACACACTCCCATTGTGAGTGTTCAAATACCATCTCATGTGCTATGGTGTTCTGTGTTGTCATTTTCCCTAGGAGGACCTATGACTATGTTTGTGTGTATTTAAATGTATACACTTTAATTTGTAGGTAGTTGTGTAAATATTTATTGTTGTCTTCTGATAACTTCAGTTTTTATCTTTAAAGACTTTTCGCTGTATAAAGAACCATCAAAAAGAGAGGCATAATTTAGCTCTGTTCTTAATTTAATTTTTAATGATACTTCCTTTCCTTTCTTAGAGTTTAAAATAAATATTTTCACAGTAGAAAAATCTATGAAATAAATGGAATGGAAAATTTTCATTTCAAGAATTTATTTTTACAAAATATAGACGTATCTGTCAGTTGGGTTATGTGTTTTTAACATGATTTTTGAATCCTAGTGCTTTTTAGAGTCTACGTAAAAATTTTATCAATCTGTATTCTTACTACACCATCATTCTCTGAAAGCATATTACTATATGTACAATATATGGTCTATGATTGTAGCAATATTTATTCAATCATTACTATACTGCTGGAAGAGATTTCCAGGTAGCCAGTTTCCCCCACATCCACTTGTGGAGAAATCATCTTTGTCCAGTGATGTGTGATGCTTCCTGGGCTGTATCACTAACCCTGTCTGTAAGAGTCTGTATGGCCAGGCTTTGGGCCTCTTTAAGAACTATAGTCTCAGGCACAGCTACTTGCCTTAGCTGCTATAGTCCTGAAAAAACTAAAGGTATCATGTTAAAAAAAATGAGCATTGCTGGGTCCCAATAAGAGTTAATTAAAAAGAAAAACAGTGACAATGTTTTTGTATTTGTTGAAAATGGCTACATTTGTTAGTCCAATCCCATACCTTAATATTTATAAGCACTGAACTATGAATTTGACATCCCATTCTTGTTGATATAATTTCTAATACTATCTATAGTGATCAGAAAATCTTCAAAGTTTACTGTAATATTTGAGAGGAAAATATCACAATGTTCTTTCCAAAAGTCACTTAGTATAAATGGATCCAGTTGTTGTCTTATAAAGTCCATGTGGACCTACAGTTAGGTGCAGATTTCCTTAGTTTACTAGGGAAAATATAACAAATAGCTACATTACGTGTTAGAAGACACAGAGCTTGTCTTTTTCCCTAACACTCTGTTTCTCTGCCAAGGATTATTACTGTGGTTTATGCTTTAAAGCAAAATCAATTCTTTCTAAAAGATTTAATTTTAATTATGAGCATGTGTGTGTCATTGTGGGTGGGCATGTGAGTGCAGGTGCCTGTTCAGGTGTGGGTGATTGGGATCCAACTTAGGCTCTGTGGGAGAGTAGTTAAGTCCTTTTAATCACTGAACAATCCTGCCAGCCCCCACAAATCTACCCTTTTGCATATCCAGTGACTGGTATTAAAGAGAACTTCCAGAATATTGGTCTTAATTATTTTACATGCCTTGCATGGTATTCTCCTTCTAACTTCTGATTTTGGTGGTGGTGGTGGTATATTCATCATTGGTATATTTTTTTCAAGGCATTATTTTTAGACACATCAATTCATTAAATATCCTCTTGGCTATTGCATTGTTTATGAGTTCGTGTTTCATCATGCTTCTCATCTTAAGAAAACATAATAAAAAAAGCAACTTAGAGCTTTATTCATTATAACTATTTTGTCTTTAATCTGCTTCTATATTTTCAGGCTTATCCATCACAGTTTTGCATGTCATATTCAAATATCCCTTAATTTTAAATAGTCACTATTGTAAGCTTCTTTTCCATCTTATCTACTGATAGACAGTCAATACATTTAGAGGCTCCCCTGAAACAATGGTACTTACTATTATCCTGTTACATTTTACCCATAAAACATTGGAGCTCTTCTGTAAGTGTTAGCTAGTATCACTATAAACTTAGTATATTTTAGAAATTTTCTTAAAATATATTTTATTGTCTAATTTATTTCATAGGAAAATACTAATTTGGCATTAATTTTGTTTCTTAATCGATCCAAAAATCTTTATCATTTTATAAATTCTTTAGTTCATTATGTTCAGTTATACATATAACCCTATCTGTAATCCTACATTATAATTATAGTTTTTACTTGATTTTATAATTACTTTTTGTCATCCATCTTTTGGTATATAGATTAAAATTTAAATGCTTATTATGTCTAGTGATGCTTAAATTTGTGAATACTCTGTTCTGTTTTTAGCTCTAGTTTGTGTTTAATGGCCCCCTCTATAAATATACTCAACACCTGTATTTTAAGTATCATTATCTAGGAAACTCTAGCATCTTTGTTTTTCCCTTATACAACCCATTTTAATGTCATTATTTCCTTTCTCCATCCTCCTATCACATTTTTTTCTGACTTTAAAATCCATTCTAATGTTATTGTACTAATAGATGATTTTATGTTGTTATTTTTCTTCTCAGAATTAATTTTGACATTTGCACCCGGTTTTTTAAGTAATAAGTATGACAGCCTTTGCGTGTGCACATTTGCACATGCATGTATGTATCCTTGCCTGTAAGGGAGGCTAACAGTCAACATCATTTGTCTTCTATTACTTTTCACCTTATTTTTGAGACAGACTCTCACTCTGAGCCTGGACCTCAAGGATTCCAAAGATTGGCTGGCCCCGTGAGCTCTGAGATAACTTGTCTCTGTCTCCCCAGTACTAGGATTAGAGCATGCTCCACCACACTTGACTTCTTCTGTGGGTGTTGGGGATCTGAACACAAATCCTCAAGCTTGTATGGCAGATACCTTGACTGAGCTATCTCTCCTGCCTGGTGACAGCATTTTAAAGTTCCATGTCTTGATAAACCTCACCAGTATTTTAAAACCAAATTGACTCCTGTTAAGGGAAAAAATTAAATTATATTTAAGAAAGCTAGTTTTTGATTCTGAGTATCTTTTCTGTTGTTGTTGTTTGTTTGTTTGTTTGTTGTTTTTATTTTTTGAGACAGGGTTTTTCTGTGTAGTTTTGCGCCTTTCCTGGAACTCACTTTGTAGACCAGGCTGGCCTTGAACTCACAGAGATCCGCCTGCCTCTGCCTCCCGAGTGCTGGGATTAAAGGAGTGTGCTACCACCACCCAGCTTGATTCTGAGTATCTTTTAAAGATGAAATGAATGGCAGGTTGGAGAGATGGTTCAACATTTAAGAGTTGTATACTGCTCTTGCAGAGGACCTAAGTTCGGGTCCTATCACCCTGGTCGGGTAGCTCAGAACTGCCTGTAACTCCGGCCCCAGGGGGTGTGGCACCCTCTTATGACCTCTGCAGGTACCTATACTCATTGCATATCCCTGACACATAATTTAAAATAAAACAATATTTGAAAATGAAGTGAATAAATTCTTCAGTACCCAATGATCCAGAATCATTCCTATTGTTTCCACAAATTAGATGGACAATTTCACGGCCTATAAAATTCTTGGAACAAAGGTTTTGTTTCACACTTAGTTGACATGCCTCTAATGTTCGTTATGGGAGCCTGAGTCTCCTTAATTTTATACTTTTGTTCTTAGAGCAGTGTTGCAGGCCACTGTCCTTCACCATTTTATAATTTAACTTCAAACAGTCACCTGGCGTAAGCCCTGATCTTGTTTGTTTTGGTGCGACCCCCTGGTATATTTGTTAGGCTCACATTCCCTATCAAGACAGGTTGTTCTTGTTTGAAGTGCCTTCCGGTTTTAGTTTCTTGAATTCTGTTTACTCCTTAACATGTGGACACTACTGTTTATCATGTCAATCTCTGTCTTCAGTGTTTATCAGATTTCTGGTTTTTTGCTGTTGTTTTTTTAAGGACAGTAAAACATGTATTCCTCATCACTGACTCTGAGTGTGTGTGTGTGTGTGTGTGTGTGTGTGTGTGTGTGTGTGTGTGTGTTCCCACATGTGTGTGGGGGTTCTTATGTGCACATGTACATGTATGTATGTGTATGTACTTACACAGTTTTCAGTTTTACAGCTTCTACTCCACATATGGAAATTTAGCCATTATAAACATAATTATCTCTTAACCACGTAATTATCTTTTAACCAGTTCTTTTAAGAAATGTCTTATTGGAATATTAATAGACCATAAAATTCACCCAAGTATACAATTTTATGGGTTTCTTAAGCATATGTAAACATCTCCAAGGATCTTTTAAGAACATTCTCATAACTTCCAGGAGAAATATGTCCTCATTTTCCTTACTACTTCAGCTGCTCAGCCCTGAATGTTCACTGATATTTGTCCCTATCTCTCTAGAGTTGCCTTTTCTGGGTGTTTCATAGAGGTGGAATCTTATTTGTTTTTATGGCTCATCCATGTTGTAGCATGTGCTTTATTTCTTTTCATACACAGATAATGTTGGCTCCATGGTTCTAACATATTGTGATGCATCCATTAAGGGATTGTTGTTTGTTTCCAGCTCTTTTGGCTGTGGCGCATGATGTCGTTAGAAACTCTCTGCATGAGGTTTTGTTCTGATGTGTCTTTCATTTCCCTGGGGTATAGTTAGGTAGAGTTGTTGGGTCCTATGGTAACTCAAACTTGACTAACTTACAGAACTTCTGGACTGCTTTCCAATGGTTGGAGCACTTACAGTCCAACTGGAAGTTTGTAAGGGCTCCAGTTTCTCCACATTCTCATCAGTTCTTGCTATTTATCTGTCCCTTGGTTTATCACAACCCTCTCAGTGGGTAAAGATGAGCTCTCATTAAGATTTGGACTTGTGTGGCCCTCATGACTACTGATGGCTGGCCTCCTTGTGTCTCTTGATGACTTATCTAGATTTGGACTTGAGTGGCCCTCATGACTACTGATGGCTGGCCTCCTTGTGTCTCTTGATGACTTATCTAGATTTGGACTTGTGTGGCCCTCATGACTACTGATGGCTGGTCTCCTTGTATCTCTTGATGACTTATCTACCTGGTTTTGAGGCAATGTTTATTCAAGCCTCATCCGTTTTCTATTTTTCAAATTTATTGCCTTTTGGTTGTTGTGTTCTTGGAGGATTTTAAACACTGGATACTACACCCTTAGAAGATACATTTTTCCTCAAATATTTTCTCTAATTCTACAGAGAATTTTTACTTTTTACATAGTGTCTTCCAATGTACAGTTTAAAAATATTACAAGATAGAAATGATTGTTTTCTTGTGTACCCTATGATTTTGATGTCTTATCTAAGATAATTATCAAAGTGAAGTTTTGAGGATTTGCCACTATTATTTCTTTTTAGCACTCTATCCTTTTAGCTGTGACATTTGGGTCTTTGATTCATGTTGTTTTGTACATAGTGTGAGGAGTAGGTCCAACATCTTCTGCTTGTTGATGCTCAGTTGTTGTAACTGTTTATTTGATAGACTATTCTTTCTTTTATAAAGCTTCTTGATACCTTCATCAAAAGTCAGTTAACAGCAGCTCTATGAGTTTAAGGAGCTCAATTCTGTTCCATTGGCAGTCATCATGCCACTGTTTGTAGTATATGCTAAAATCAGGGGTTTGGGACCCTCTGATTTGATTTCTAGTTGCTTTTTATATGCTTGATGTAACATTTTATGTTTCATGCAATTACATGTGAAATTTGATAGGAATGTTTTTAATCTGTATAATGTTTAAGGGTTTTGTTATTATTTTAATATTATCTTCCAATCCATGAACATGGGATATCTTTCTATTTATTTAGAGTTTATTCATATTTTTTGTAATGTTGTAGCTTTCGGTATACCAGCCCTTGAACTCCTTGAATAAATTTTTCTTAAGCATTTTATTATTGTCAATGTTGTTAAAAGTAGAGTTTCTTAAGTTTTTCTTGTTCACATAGGGAAAAGTTTTTTTTTTTTTTTTTTTTTTTTTTTTTTTTTTTTTTTTTTTTTTTGCATGTTGTCTTTGTCCTCTGAAATCTTACTGAACTCTTATTACCTATGACCATTTAAGTGGGTTCCCTGGGGTTTTCTTTATACAATGCCAGGCCACTTGTGAGTGGAGATAGTCTTCCTTCTTTTCCAATATGAATATCTTTTATTTCTTTCTAACTGACTACGACTTCCAACACAATTTAAGATAGAAGCCATGACAATTAACCTTTTTATTCCTGATCACATGGGGAAAGCATCTGCTCTTCCTTCCTAAAATATGAATTAACTGTTGAATTTTTCCAGTATGCTCCTTATTTAGTTTTTTTTCTCATTTGACAGCTTCACCTATTTATACATAATGAAATTTAGTCACTTTTACTCCCTTCTTCTCCTTTCTCTGTCCCTCTGAATCCCTTTGTTCCAGTAAGTCTCGTTTCTACTTTCCTGTGCTCATTTTGTATGTGGTCCACTGAGCTTAATTAGCGATTTTTGCATGAGCATGGGTGGTAGGATGTTTACTGGGGCAAGGAAACTTGCCAGTGGCCACACCACTGAAGAAAATAGCCTTTCCAGAAGCTTTTAGTTGTCAACAGTTCCTCAAGCGGGGGTGGGCTCCCCCTGGCTCTTTCCCTATCCATGAGGAAATAGTAGTTGGCCTAATTTTGTGCAGGTCTTGGGAGATGATCACAGTAGTTAATAAGTGCATTGGCCATGTCATATCCAGAAGACCTCTGATGGGGTTCATTTCCCCATCTTCTCTGGCTTATGTTATTTCCACCCTTCCTTATGTAATATTCCCTGAGCCTTGGAGAGGGTGTTAAAGCCATTCCAGTTGGGATTGATCACTCTAATATCATTTAATCTGTGTGCTTTGGCCAGTTAGATCTTCTAGTGACTACTTACCCAGTCAAAAACAGATTCTTTCGCATTTTATCTTGAAAACGATTTCATTTTGAAAGAAAGACAATGTCCCTCATTTCTCTAGATTTGGTCAGGGAGTATTCAGGGGTTCAGCAAATGGGGTTGTGAATGTTTGCCGTCTATTTACCTGCTTTTAGCATAATGTCCTAGCCATTGGTCTAGAAGGGTCATTGGAGCACAAAGGTACTTGTCAGTTCTCTGTCCAGGTCCCCCTCATTTAATGTGGTAGACAGGACTGGGTGGGATCTCTGACCATAGGGAAAACATTGGGAAGTGTTTGTGTGTCTTTAATCAATGTAACAAGTCTCCAGGATGTAGTTCATAGGACCTTCACTGTGTCCTTCCTTAGTCTAGAAGAGCATTTCTCAATGTGTGAGTCTTAACCCCTTTGGGGTCAAATGTCCCTTTCACAAGGGTCACATCTGATATCCTACATATCATGGATCTTATGATTCATAACAGCAACAAAATTACAGTCATGAAGTAGCAGCAAGAATAATTTTATGGTCACTGCAGCATGAGGAACTGTATTAAAAGGTCACAGAATTAGGAAGGTTGAGAACCACTGCTCTGGAGGGAGCTTGGGCACTGAGGCTGACTGAGAGATGAGAGGTTCCAGGATGAAGGACAATAATGGCCTTCCACCTACTAGGACAAAAACAAACAGGAAAGAGAACAATCAAGGGATGTTTGGATATGAGAGTGACTGTCACCCACCATCCACAACAGTCCTTTCCCTCATGTCTCTGGGATCAGGCCAGACATATTTCCCAGCACTTGCTGGACCCTGAGTTTCTTCTCAGTCCCTCCGGTATTGAGAATCAGGGATCCCATAGCTGCTCTGCGATTCCGTTTTATAGGTGACAAATAACACTGCAACCAAAACTGTTTCATAACTTTCAAAGGTGCTGACTTCACCTTTCAAACTTCCGAAAGGTGAACTCAGCACTAAACCTCAGCACGACTCCACACTCCCTTGGGTGTCCGCGGGTCTGCTTCTCTACCCCAGGGAACAGCTGAACTCTTGAGCATCAATTCTCAGCAGGGTAGCCTGTGTATAACTTTCCCAGCATTCTTTGCAGTTGGAATCCTATGTGCTCTTTGGTTGGGTGTTTCCATAAGGAGCATGAAATCTGGGCCCTCCCACAGCATCTTCTTAACTTAGAAGCCCATGTAGAATTCTTGGCATATACACTTGACCTTAATAACCAGGCTGATTTTAATGACTATTAACACCGACACCCAGGGATGACACAGAGCTAGTGACAGAGTAGGATGAGGACCCATCCATGTCTGTTTTGTTCCCTGTGATGCACTGCCAGGTAAACTCAAGGAAGTCACAAGTAAGAATGCAGCTGTCGCCTGGTGTGGTGGCATGAGCCTTTAATCCCAGCGCTCAGGAGGCAGAGGCAGGTGGATCCCTGTGAGTTCAAGTTTGGCCTGGTCTAAAGAGTGAGTTCCAGGACAGGCTCCAAAGCTACACAGAGAAATCCTGTCTCAAAAAACCAAAAACTAAAACCAAAACCAAAAACAAAAAACAAACGAACAAAAAAGGATGTACCTGTCCTTTCTAGTCCACCCCAGAGGTACATAAATGACCCAAAGCCACATCCAAGATTGGGTTTGTTTTTATTTGGATGCCTTGACTCTCCTCATGCAAGAAAATGGAACATATTGCCTTTAACTGATATTTTCTCAAATTGGGCCGGGTAACAAATGTCATTTTAAAGTCTTTTCTTAGATAGTCTATTAATTTTTAAAGCCCCCATTGCCTTCTTCCGGACGTTCCATGAGGGAGAGAAATGGACATGTAAGGGGAAAACTTCTTTACGTCAGCTATATTCACCTCAGACAGCCGAGGTTATTTGCAAAAACCAAGATAGACACATCAGGACACCCAGCTCATAGATTTATCCAGCTGTTATCCTGGCGATGACTTCTGGGTCCAGCCATTATCACAGTCTATGATAAATTGTTGAGTGTGTGGCATGCAAGATTCTCTTGGCATCTAATTCCAAACAGAAAGAAGTTGTGTCATTCGTGGGTGGCCTCCTATCATATGGATGACAGGTTCTCAGTGGTCGCCCTCCTTTGGGTAGCAGCCCAGGCATGCTGCATTTTATTGTGTCCCTAGTATCAGGATTGACATTTTTTAGGCTTACAGAGGCAAGGCAGTATTTGCATATCTACTAACACCAGTGTTTCAGGCATTAGCCTTTTAAGAAGAATCCTCTGAATTGTTTTTTTTTTTTTTTATTTATTTATTTTTCCTTTTCTTTAAGTCAGATTCCCATAGTGGAACCAGGCAGGAGAGAAAAGAACAGAATAATTGGAGGCTGCTGTCTTTTCTCTTCCCACAGAAAATTATTTGAAGAGACAGGCCAGAACTTTATATGGGAGATACCAAGAAAAGTTGTACTTTGGATGTCAGCTGTAGTGACTATGGGTTGTTTGTTTAAGAATGCTTCTCCTGCACCTTCTTTCCACAGACATACTTCAATGACAATATCCTCACCCTGATCCGGACCCTGGTGACAGGAGGAGCCACGCCAGAGCTTGAGGCTCTGATTGCTGAGGAGAATGCACTTCGAGGGGGCTACAGCACTCCCCAGACTCTGGCCAACAGGGACCGTTGCCGAGTGGCTCAGTTAGCCCTGTTGGATGGGCCCTTTGCAGACTTAGGGGTAAGTGTACGGTGCAGACGACTCCTTAGCGCAGTGTTGGCAGCAAGCCTGATATGAATAAACTGTGTCAAACGGTGACATCTAGGCATCTATGTTTCTCTTGTCCAGTCTGTTTACCATTTACTAAATAGACTATTACTTTAGTTTATTTAGTAATAGCCTAAAAACATGGAATTTATGGGGCCCTATTTACCAGTCCCCACACTTTATTCATGCAAATCCTTCTACCAAATTGTTGATGTGTTTCTCTCAGGCAACTGAGGCATAGGGAATTTGCACTAAGGCATCCTGGCTTTGGAACTATGGGTCTCTGCTCCATTGCTGCCTTCCTCAAGTATTTTCTTCCCAGAGATGAAAGGGGTAGCTGCCAACACCACATAGCTAAGTTTAGGAGACATTTTCTCAGGGGCCTTATATCTCGGAGATACTCCACTTTGACTCTATCTGAACATGAGGATGCTAGGCCCCAAGCTCTGCTACCAGAGTTTTTGTATCTATATACTGTTAACACAAAAATTACAGCTCAAATCTTAAAAGGGAACAAGAGATAGTTTATTCTGGAGCCATTTTGAGAGATCACGGCTCAGGAACATAGATTTAGTTTGTGCTGAATTCCTTGTTCCCACCCAGAAGTATTTTCATGACGTTGTATAGTTTCACTCAACAAAGAAAGCCGTAAATCAAGGCAACTTTAAAATGCATTGGTGGGTCCATCAGAGGCAGATACAAGAAGATGGGGGAAGCTTTCCTACAGCGCAAGACGCTCTCTGATGACATGCTTAGATTTGGGGTTGGTGGAAGCTAGTGGTCTGCTAAGTTAATAGATTCCAAAAGGTTTCTATTAGCTACAAGACGTTAGTTCTGAGGGCAGGGAATGGCGGTTCTAGAGGGTTAGAACTAGCCCAAGGTAAGGTAATTAGCTTCTGGACCTGCAACTTTCTAACCTTGCCACAGTACTGCAGTTCTCATCATCAGTATCCATCTACATAGCATCTTTTCATCCAGGCACCAGTGGGTTTGAAGCACCAAGACAGTTGTGTGTGTGTGTGTAAAACCGCTGGCCAAAGTGGCAGGATCTCAATTAGTACCTTTCCGTGTCTTGAGGTCTCTAATTCAAAACCTTGGTCTTGGGATTTCTGAGTTTGGATCCAGTCATGCTTCCCTAGGCCTCCCTTAATGAGGGGGTCCAGAGCTTCCCTTTGGGGTCTCTGGACTCATTACTCTGTACTCTACTTTGTCAGACACTTTGGAAAAAGTGTGACACTTTGACCATTATTCCAAACTCACCTGCATAGATGTGTTTAAGGGGTGGAACCATGAGCCTTGGGGATGACATACCTATTGCACGTGAATAATGATATTGCCCAGAATGTCCCATCATGGCAAAGGTCTTGTTTTGTAACACATCAAATGGCTATTTGTGGACCAGAACCTATATTTGACTGGAGCTGTTTTGAAAGTCAGCTTCCATAATCAGTGACTCTTACCCTTATCACTTCCTTGCTAATACACTGGAATCAGATTAATATTTTCAATAATGGACAAATATGGGGCCATTTGTTGTCTAATATGCCCATCGTGGCAATTCCAGTGATAGTAAAGACAAATACATTCCTGCGGTTCCTAATGAATCCACTCAGCTGTGCTGTTCTGTATAATACAGTCTACTTGGAGACACATATCTGCATGAAGCCCAGAATTTTCTATGCATTTGCAAACAATCATGTTGTTTCACCTTCCGAGTTAAGTCCCAGAACTTAGGGTGGTTGTGAACTGATTAGTACAGTGAGTCCCAGGTACCTCCCCTGCAGACTCCCAAATGCTCTTCCCCTTAGACATCTCTGAGGTCTGCAAATTGTGCTTTTCACACCATCCTTATCTGAAAGAGTCTTATCACCATAGGGCTTGAGGGGGAGCTCTTTTATTCTTGCAGTGATTTTCATTATCACTTGGGCAGTTTTGACAACACGGTCCCATCACAGTGGGCACAGCTGAGCTGGGGGGGAAATAGAATCCTTGCTTTGCAGAGTACCTTTCTTCCCTCTAGCTACACAACTGAGACCTTCCGTGTCACATCTCTACCTCAGGTGAAGAAAGACAGAGCCAGTTGGAGCTATAGACACAACTGTGTGGACACCAGAGGAAGCCCTGTGGTTGTCAGATCCCTAAAGTCCAACATACTGGGTCCAGGCTGTTAGCCAGGCTGATGTCCTCGGCTACAGTCTCTTGACATAGATCCTCCAACCACGGAGACAAGAAAACAAGCCTTTATGAAAAGGTGCCCCCCCCAACACACACACCTGGATTCCCAGGCAAACAAAAACTGATGTTTCTCTTGGTTCCTTTGTTGTCTCCCAGGATGGTGGTTGTTATGGTGATCTGTTCTGCAAAGCTCTGAAAACGTATAATATGCTTTGTTTTGGAATTTACCGGCTGAGAGATGCCCACCTCAGCACCCCCAGCCAGTGTACAAAAAGGTGAGTGTGCCTTCCCCACTCTGCCATCTCACCCGAACGCAGTGGCATCGATGCCCTCCGTCATATCCTGCAGACAAAGGTCTCTTTGAGCATGTCTTCAACACACTGCCCACATGAAATCTGACACTGAGCCGAGGAGTTATGAGAATGATTTCTTTTTTTAAAGTTACTAAAAATGAATGTGTAGCCACTGAGGGAAGAATTTGTGTTTTGGAAAGTAGCACCTTGACCCCCTGACAAAAGTCAGAATCCCAAGCTTTGTTTCCTCCCATCACTTCCTTGGTCCCAAATGTGGAGATGCTTCACACTGATGATATTTTTTGCTTCACATATTTTGTATTGACTCACTTTCTTTCGTATATTTAATTAAGAAACTTTTATATTATCACCTTAAACAAAACTATATGACAGTTTGGGGATGCTTGTTGTGTTTTTCCTTACAGCCTTAATACAAACTCATAGCAGACAAACATTAATCCTAGAATTACCCAAATCCAGGAGTCTGTGCCGTAGAGTAAAAATACTCTCAGATCTGTAGATTACAATCGTTAAGAGGATTAATATATATATATATATATACTGGGAGCTGGAGAGATGGCTCAGCAGTTAAAAGCACTGTCTGTTCTCCCAGAGGACCCAGGTTCAATTCCCAGCACCACATGGTAACTCACAACTGTCTGTAACTCTAGTTCCAGGGGATCTGACACCCACACGCAAACATACATGCAGGCAAAACACCAACACACACAAAATAAAAATAAATTATTTAAAAAATACTGTGATTAGAGTAATTTCCATAGTGTGTAGAAAAAAAAAACCATACATGTACTTTTCAAAATTATATAACAATGCTTATATACTTAATGGCTGAAAATTACAGTACATGGCTAGAGTTAAAAATTGTTCCAGACAAATGCCAAGTGTGGTGGTCCTGCACTCCTTTAATCCCAGCAGAGGCAGAGGCAGGCAAATCTCAAGGTCAGCCTGATCTACAGAGCAAGTTCCAGGATGGCCAGGGCTACACAGAGAAACCCTGTCTCAAAAAAACAAAACAAAATTTGAAGACTAATGTGTTCCTACATGGAAATGATTATGACATTCACCTACAGAGCTTCCCAAGGCCAAATTACTGAGCCCCACCTTAGACTTGTGAGTCAGTTGATCAGGGTGAGGTTACTTAAACTTTTTTCCTTTTGATTTTAGTTGTTTCATTTTCCTTCCTTCCTTTCTTTCATCCTTTTTTTTCAGTGCTACTGATTACATCCAGGGCCTCTTGCATGCAAGGCAAATGTTCTGCCTCTGAGCTCTATCCCAGGTCCACAATCGGCATTTTTTTTCCTAGTCTCCTGGGAACCTCTGAGACCACACCTTGAGATCCATTGTTGCAGAGGCAACATGGTGATCACTGAAGCCATCTAGAGAAAGCTTGATCTAATAGGGAGAAGTTGGGTGGAGCTCTTGTAACCAGGGCACTGTTGATGAGGTACTAGGCATGACGAACAGAGACCCTGTGGTGTGTGTCTGTGACGGTCAGGACATTTTGGTATGGAAGTGACAGCGCAGTTGGGTGACTGTTTGTCATGAACTTGACCCGTGTACAGAAAAATGCATATGGTTCATATGAATTATGGTGTGGCCTTTTCATTACCAGCGCTAACTTGGCACCTTTGCCTGGGCTTCTGGCTGCCTTGTTGAGTTAAACATGATGATTTCCTTTCATTTGGAAGAGAATGCGAGGCTGCTGGATGGAGTATATCATCCAGTTCCTCGGATAGATTGAAGCAGCCGGGCAATTAGTTCTTTTTGCTCAGGGAGAGTTGAGTCCTGCGCCTGCTCCACCTGTGACTCATCCTGTGACACCTTTGCTTGCTCTGTCTAGGTACGTCATCACCAATCCCCCCTACGAGTTCGAGCTCGTCCCGACAGACCTGATCTTCTGTCTGATGCAGTTTGACCACAACGCTGGCCAGTCCCGGGCCAGCCTGTCTCATTCCTCCCACTCCTCCCAGTCCTCCAGTAAGAAGAGCTCCTCTGTCCACTCCATCCCGTCTACAGCAAATCGGCCGAACCGGCCCAAGTCCAGGGAATCTCGCGACAAACAGAAGTACGTTCAGGAAGAGCGGCTTTGATATGTGTATCCACCGGCACCGTGTGTGAAACCGTATCTGCTTCTCATTTCCCCAGTTGGTATTCCAACAGAGTAACTCTCCTGTTCCCTGTAGTCTCCTCTTTTTTCTTTTGTTTTCTTTCTTTCTTTCTTTTTCTTTTTTTTTACACATTTTGCATATGTATGATAGTGTGCATGTGGCTGTCCTTTTTATTTCGCCACCATAAAACCCTTGAACACAACAGCAAATAAGCGGATGGACCAAAAGTTATTTATGAACCTAGGGGGGAAATAAACCACAGGCATCCTCCAGACGTAAATAGCTCACTTCAGGAACGAGTTCACAGATTAGAAGGGAGCACCTGTGATCTGTGTCAGTTAGGCAAAGCACGTTTGTTTGTTTTTTTTTTTTTTTTTTCTGATTTATCCAGATCATCAGAATGCTTTGGGTTTTGATTTTTTTGTTTTGTTTTGTTATTTCTTTTCTCTCTCTTTTTATACACACACACACACACACACACACACACACACACACACACACACACACAATAAGTTAGCACATGATCATTCGAAACGAGCAACCAAAAGCAATGAAAATGCATTGATCGTTTCCAGTCTGGGCTGAAGTATCGCAAAACATTTGAAACGCTTTCAAAGTCTGTGCAGAAGATGATTAAGTACCTGCTTGTTTTGAGAGAGCATCAGAGTTTTTTTTTTTTTAACTTATTCACCAATGCCTTTTTGTCTCAAAGCTAGCTTCTTTCAGGAGTTCCAGAGAAGGTTTCTAACTTTAACGCAAAGAGAAAACCAGGTTTCCACTCCTGGATGTATTAAATCCTAGTCATTTCATTGACCTGAAAAGAGGTTTGGTTGCATATTAAATTGTTATTCTGTCTCCTTATGCTGCCATAGGGATAGCCAGTTTTTTTTTTTCTTTCACTTTTGACATTTGGGATGAAAAGCCATATGTATCATAAATATCAGATGTAAGTCATTAAGAACTGCCTTCCTGGGACTTTTACATCTTTTAAAAGGTGAATCACTTACCTTATGTACAGAATAAATAATGCTCAGAAAAGAGCAAGTATTTTTCCATGCATTCTCAGGGGACCTTTTTACTCCCCTTTGTTTGAGTAACAAGGGCCCCAAGGCCAGGTTGAATTTGGGCTGGGGCAGCGGCGGAGTGAGAGGGAGAAAGACCCAGTGGCAGATAACACTTTTTTTGTAGGCACTAGCATGCTAGATAAATCAGGATGGAGGAGGATGGAACCACAGTTGGTTAACTCAACAAAGACAAAAGCTAGCAACCACATTGAAATTGCTGGCACAGCTGTATGATGCTCTGTCGCAAAGCAGAGGCTGGCAGGAGAAGTTCTGCATAGGCAACCTCCTTAACATCCAGCCAATTCACATAGGTGAGCAAGTGACAGGAGAGAGAGCTTCTCCGTGTCCTTTCAAGACGCGAAGGAGAAGGCTGCCACAGGGAGCCAAGCACATTTCAGTAGTTATTTTTTATCTTTTGTTTTCTTCCTTCCTTCCTTTCTTTCTTTCTTTCTTTCTTTCTTTTTTTAAATGTTAGTCAACAAGGGAGGGAAGGTAGACTGATCTCTTTTTCCCAATTTGCAATTATCAGATGTTTTATGCATGCACATTACATTTTAGGGAAATAGGAGTTCTGAGGAACTGGCCAACTTTACCATCACCAAATTCTGGTATGGGTAGACTAGCCTTGGGTGCATACGAACCTATTTGAGACATTTACTTAGAAAGCCAATGGATAGAATAGGGGGTAGAAAGGAGGGGGGAAATCTGTCACAGCTGTAGCATCTCTTTTTAAAAAGGTGTTTTTATGGTGATTGTTTTGGGTTTAGATTTTGAATCCCCTGTCCCCTCCGGCATGATGGTTTTGGAGATTTGCTTGCTGTGTGATTGACAAGCACTTTTACTGACAAAAATAGTGAGGCTCAGTCAGAACCTCCACCTCCTCCCACACCAAAGACAGGGGCAGTGCAGTACTCCAACCAGCAATGGGTGGGGAGTCGTTGTATACGTGTAAATTCAAAAGTCCTGTGAGTGGAAGTATTTTTTTTTCAAATTATTTTTGTCCTTATGTATTTTGATTTATATATGACATGTATCTATCTCTTTATATATAACTATATATATATAAGACTATATATATAACTATATATACATATCCCCTAGTTTTGGATCATGAGAGATCTTCATGCATTTCTTTGCAAAGGAGGTTATGAAGTTATGCCCTCAGAACATTTATAACTATAAGAATGTGCCAGTTAAAGTGCTCGACAGGAGATATGACAGTTTCAAAGCATTGTAAAACTCACATAGCTTACTTCTCTCTCTAAAGTGCAACAAGGATGACTAGAATGGGCCAAGGTATGACAATTAATGGTTCTGCATGACCTAGCCACTGCTGGGGGTTTTCTTCTATAACGTTGTCCTTGTGAAACTTTTGTGGAATTAAAAAAAAAAAAGGAGTTACAAATTTTATTCTGTTATTGGTTTGTTTATTTTTATTTCTATTGTTCTGTTTGTGGTTCCATTTATTTTGTTTTGCTTCTCTCCCCCCCTCCCCTCCCCTCCCCTCCACCTTTCTCCCTTCCTTCCTTCTTTTTCTTCCTCCACTTTCTCAATTGCTCAGCGCAATGAGGCTGTGCTGCTGCTATGGCTAGACCCCTTAGAGTTTGTTTTGGTGTTCTTGGGTTTGGGGGGTTGGGGAATCTGGGGGTAACTTCTCTCCATCCGGCTTGCCTTCAAATCTGCACGTGGCCTCCCTGCCCACCTTGGTACCTTGCCCCAAGTCCAAAAGCATTTTCCCATTGAGAAACCCAGCTTCCTCCACTTCCCCCATCACCACCACCACCGCCCCAAACCAGCCCCCATCGGTCTGTTCACATCTCTGTGTTGATCTTGGCAAGACCTACCAAATCGAGCAATGATGCCAGTTGATAACTGTTTCTGTAAAGCATTCACAGCTATTCCATTTGGCGAATGTGCTTCTCTGTCAATGGTTGAGCCTCCTTTCAGCTGTAGTAGGAGGGTTATTAATGGCAAATGCATTGGTCTGTTTTCCTGTTTGATCCCTCTGAACCCAAGTCAAAGCTGTTGAGCTGTATGAATCACCTTGAGAGCGCATGTCCAGTGATGAAAGTGCTGGGGACTCAGTCTGGACAGCACTCATGGGTCTCCTGCCACCTGCCTTTCAGATGTTTGTTAAATCCCAACCACGAAGGGGGCAGACAGAAGTAAATCCAAAGTGTCTTTTTAATGCACTTAGTGGCTCCAGTAGATGAGACTGGAATTGACTGGAATGGGCACAGACTGTGACATGAGATGCAATTCAGGGTTTTTCCCTGGATTTTGGGTACACACTCCCCACTGGGGAATTGCAGATCATTGAGAACTGATCAGAGATGACTACGGATCTATCTGATGGTGGCAAAGGGATCATGTTGAGTTCTCTCTTAAGAGCTGAAACTTCTATATTATACTTTCTTAAACGAGTGAAGACTCTCCTCCATCGTTTGCCATCTGCCTCCAAAGTTCCTCTTTCAAAACAGATGCTCTCTTAGGAAGGAGGCAGACGACTTCTTCTTCATAGTCACTTTCTTAATTCCCCCTCACCCAGACTAGAAACAGACATGAAATGGTAGAGAGTGAGAGAACACTGTGAAGAGAAAATGCACACATTTAGTAAGAATCAGTTTGGAACTCGGGAATCTTCCCAGTTCTGGAAGAGTAGCAGTTTTTGAGCCATTTAGTCCAATTTGCTCAGGCTTTGGAGAGGGACAATGTTGAGTGAGTTGGTAAAGTAGGAGAGAAATCTTTTCAGCACCAGCTGTTTCCTGACTGTGGCCCTGTCAGCAATCCTAACAGCTGCTCCTGAGGTCCTTCTCAAATCTAGTTCAAATGGACCCTTGCACTTCCCAGTTTTCACTGTATTTTGGAGACCTTTCAAATTCCTTTCTGAAGTTAGGGCTTACGACTCAGAGTATTAAAGTGAGTAATCACGATATGTATTTGAAAAGACTCTCATCTTAATCATTTTCACACTTTTAAACAGTTTTATAATTTATCCACATCCCCTTGGTTTATTTTTGGAAAAGTGGCAATTAATGCCTGAGGTGTTGACATGGCTGATTTCCTGGTGTCAGGCTATTGGAGCCGGATTCTGCTTCCAAGCCAGGGAACAAGCCCTGTGAGCTTAGTGACTAGAGACTGCCTATGCCTGTTGGCAGCATTATGGAGATCCTAGGTGACCAGAGGAACCTTTGACTGACTCTCCTTCAGCACAGGGAATGCCTTAAAGGTGTTGGTATCCCAATAGAGATAATTATATCAACCTTCCAGGTTCCTATAGCAACAGGCTCCTTGAAGAACAAGAACGTACAGAAACTTCAGGGAATGGAAGATAAGACAGGGTACAAATCAATTTCTCCACCAGCTTCCATCAGCCAATGCCTGCTTTGTCGTAATATGATAAGGAAGTAGCTGTGGGCACCTGTCACTAAGCTGGTTAAGTATCTCCCATAAGGAGGCTGCACATGGCGGTGAGCGAGAGAAACTCCTGCTACCTAAGAGGAAAGAGTATCCTCAGGGTTGGACTGGATGCAAGGATGCAGAGATAGACCATCATTGTGGGCCATCATAGGGAAGTGAGATCAAAGGAAACTTGTCTGGGTCTGGTAGAAACCATGCTTGTGTCTATAGAACGGCTATGTTCTGCTGAGGCAGAAGAAGAGGGGAGGCAGGATGCATAGTTCTGCCTGGGAGGCATCAGGGTTTTGTGAGCAGAGGAAGAACACCACCCTGCCTATCAGAAATGTAATCCAGGAAACCACACAGAGTTGCCCTCCTAGGCTGGAGCTCCTTGGAGCCATTGCTGTCTCATTGTCCTTACCACCCAAATGGGGTCTTTTCTATCCATGCCTCTGCTCTCAGAGCCTCAGCTCGTGGTGCTACAGAGAGCCTATTGTTCCAAGTGCATTCAGTGTGTCATCCATTCCCCTTTCCTGCAGTCTTCTTGGGGGAGTAGTTGCGTAAAAAAGCTGAAGCCCACAGCACTGATAACCCACGGAGTCAGCAAAAGCTCTGTGTTCACAGTGCAGCTGTTTCTCCCTCTGCTTGTGGAGTTTCGGGTAGCTCAGCCATTCCTAACCATAGTAACTCTCCTCCAGGAAGAAAATCCAGCCCTTGTTCTAGACTCCATCATTTTCTTATACTAGCGATGGAAGGCACAGATGGTTCTCCAAGGGGCAGAGCATTCATCAAGTAAAAACTGTTGTCAGAAACAAAGACCCACTGCATGACAGCCCTGACTTCCCCAACGTAACACCGTATTAGCCCTTCCTCTCATTCACCTTCCAGATGAAGACTATCTGGAAGATGCTCCTGGGTCATCTCTGTTACCCCAATCTACATTGTTCAGGCAAGCCCCCAATTTATACATCCTAGGTCTCTGCCTCTGGCTCCTCCATCGAAGAACTTCATTTGTAAACACAACATGCAGAAGGTACCACCTACCTCTACATCCTACTCATATCAATGCTAGCTTTAAAGCTAATGCTCAAGACAGTCATTATGGCTGTTGTGTTCAGCACATTACAGTTGTAAACACATCCGGCTCTCCTGCTCTAACCAGATGTAGGGGATACTAGCATCTCCATACGACCCACATGGAATCTGAAGAACACCAAAGAGCGTAGTTTAGTCACCACAGTACAGTGTCCCTTTCATGTGATACCATTAACAAACTTAGCCAAGATTATTTGTTTACCATGTAACTGGATGTGTAGTAAGCCAGTGGTACCTGTTCCATTGACCTAGACAACAAGATTAGGAAGGCTATTTCCTCAGCCCTATTCTATAGGATAGGAATAACAAGATACTCTACATAACCTTTTCAGAGCAGATAGCATGTGAGAGATCCAGGTACACTCAAGTCTAGACCACAAGATGCTGCCATTTTACTGGCCTCCGCATGATGTGTTCACAGTATACATAATGGCTTAGTTGGTCTACAACATGACACTCTCAACAATGTAGCAGTTGGGTGGTGGTGGCAAACACTTTTAATCCCAGCACTTGAGAGGCAGAGGCAGGTGGATCTCTATGAGTTTGAGGTCAGGCTGGTCTACAAACCAAGTTTTATGACAGTCAAGGCTACACAGAGAAACCCTGTCTCAAAAAAAAAATGTAGCAGTCATTTTACTAGTAGTTATTTTCTCAATTTTATTTTGTGATATCAGCCTGCTCACCAGAGCTAGTGACATGTCATTCCCTTCCTAACTCTAACTACCTTGTGACAAAAGTTCCTGACAGGTCACACAGTGTTCTCAGAATAGGAGATATATAGGTCATACAGTGTTTTCAGAATAGGAGATATATATATATATATATATATATATATATATATATATATATATATATATCCCATAAGAAGTTTATGAACACAAGTTTTTTATTTATTTTGGGGGAGGTCTGGCACCAAAAAGACCCTCACAGACCACAGAATTCCTCATCTTAGGTATGAAATAAGGCCACGTAGAACACCAAAGTAAGCCAAGCATTGGAATTGAATACCCTTACCCACTTCAGTACTTAATAGAATTCCTGCTTCCTAGTGCCGTTTTGTGGTGATCCATTGGTGCAGCTTCATCTTTGAATGACAAGATTCCATATGCCAAATTGTCACTGTCTTACTCAAAGCACATTCCATGGAAGCCCTGTGGAAGTGACCATTAAAATGTACTTCCCTCTGAAGCTGTTTGGGAGACCTTTGTCCCCAAACATTTTAGACAAGGTCCAGAGCATCTCACTAGTTCAATTTCCTCAACATCTCACTTGACCAGGCCTCCCACAGCATAGGCATTTAGAGCTTAGGAGACACTGAATTAAACAGTGGCTTATCAGGGATGGCGAGAATCTCACCTCCTGATGGAGAGGTGGTGTTTGCCTACAATTCTTCCCTTGCTTGAAGCTGCATCCCTAAACCACAGGGGCTGTTCTGCCTAGGTTGTCTTTTGTGGCAAGAAATTTAAAGAGAAAGAAGAAATTTAAATGAGGCCAATAATGCTGTCTCTCTTACACACAGATGGAGGAAACAGATATTCTCTCCCTGGCAAAAGGTCAAAATGCCCCCTTTGAATTGAACTGTAAATACTGAATTCTCAACAGTTATTCTCTGCAGCAGTTGTAAAAAAAAAAAAAAAAAAAATTCAGCAAATTGCAGCTGTTTGGTCTTTCACCCAAAACACATTCCCCTTTCCATCAGCAAGACTTGCTCTCCCTACCTGGCATGCATGTCCCAGCACCAAATCCCTTCAGCAAAATCATTCCGTGTGACCGTGCGGCCAGAGCCAAGGGCAGCTTGGGCGAACAGCATAAACACCCGGCTCCTCTCTGAGCTTTAGCTCTGCACATAAGCTGTTTGAGAAAGTCAGAGTTGGAAATTGTTTCAGAGACCTGGCAAGGCTTTTAAAGCATGATAACCATCACACTTTACTCTTCTCTGAAAGGTTAGTTTAATCGTAGATCACAAAAAAATTGGTTTCCACAAATGCATAATGGTTCATCTATGTCACACTCGCACTAAATGGTTTTTTAAATGGAGCTGAAATTATTTTGATGTGTACACAGTCCCAGATTTCTATACAACCTTTTTTAACCAGCCCATCAGGAGTCTTGCCTCTAAAGCCTCATTAATAATTCAGATGTGCTGATGACTTTAAAAGATCTATGGAATTGAAGCTTAGAGAGAAAAAAAAAACCTTCCTCTTGACAAAAAGATAAATGAATGTAGAAAGAAGCTGTAGGAGGCTGGCAAGCTGTAGATCATCTCAGAACAGATTGTAACTTTATCATTCTGTCAGGGGGAATAATTTAAAGCACTTAATCAGTTAGCTTCGCTGTGAGGATGTAGCATTATGAATTCCTATCGTCCAATCTGTTCAAATCAAAGTGAACGTAATTATAATAGGTAGGAGAGCCAGAGCAGGAGGGATCATGGGGAGAACCACGCAAGAGGTAGCAAGTGTCCTGAGGGCTAAACTGAGCTGCTGAACCTCCTTTAGGCTTTTCCCAATCATACCCTAGCCCCAGAGGCAGTCACACTGAGGAGTGAGGGCATTGGAAATGGCAGTCATACAGACCAAGAAGGAAAAAGTGGAGTGATCATGAGTTAATCACAGATGCTTAATTTATAAGCGCGCGCGCACACACACACACACACACACACACACACACACACACACACACACACACACACACTAAGCCAGCTGGGCAATCATTTTAACAGGTAGGTCCACATCCAGACACAAGGCAGATGTAAATTGTTCCATAAGCAATAAAAACGGAAGCCAGAGGGACCATTGTCTCTAGAGCAGTGAATGAGTTGGAAGGTTGTTTCCCTTCCTCTCTCCTCTCCCTCTGCCGCTGTAATGAAGCCTATGTTCCCCGAAGCTAGATATTCTACTGTCCAGTCCCTTCCTATCTGTGCACATGGCCAAGTTTTCAGACAATTTCAGTCCTAGAAAGGGGCCTAGATTAGAGTTAAACTCAGTAAAATAGCACAATCCAGCTAAGAGGCCGGTCCTCTGCAGAGATACCCCCCTCCCCGCCCCCCTCCAAAGGCCCTGACTCAGCAGTCTGTCTAGTCCATTTCTGTAGTTAGACTGGAAAGGAAAGTGGCAAGCCCCCACCAGCTCTCTGCTGACAGCTTGGGTTATTATAGTCAGCAGAGACACTGCCACCTGGAATGCTTTCCGTGACTTCATACCCACAGACTTCTCTTTCTTTAAATAAAAACCATTTCAAAATTCCCTTTTAGAGCAGTTTCCTATTCTGATTTTCACTCTCATTGGCCAACAAATTCTATGGGATTCCCTTAGGGACCCCCCCGCAAGACCATCAGAGTGATTCAGACAAGACAGAAGTGGTACAGTTGACATCTGCCTCTGAGTCTGTTGTATCAAAACCAAGAACAGGTTGGGAAGAGGAGAAGCTGGGCAAGATTCTGCACTGATTGTTCTGCAGTAGGGATGATGTCCATCTCCTCCACCTTAGTCTTCACGGTTGACCTACTTCTAGCATCTCCCAATCTCAATAGCACATCCATTTTGTTCTTCACTTGCTCCAGGAAAGAGGCATGGTTCAGGTTCTGGGGGCTTCTGTACACTGCACTGTCTTAGCAATTACTCACTGTCAGCTTCTATTGATTACCTTTATGCATTTTCAATGAACTTTCCAAAAGCTTAACCTAGGACTAATTAAGCTTCTCATTTCTCCTTCTTGTTCTCTATCCATTTTGCCCTTTAGCAGAAAAGAAATGGTTTACAGATGAACCGGATAATGCCTATCCCAGAAACATTCAAATCAAGCCCATGAGTACCCACATGGCTAACCAGATCAACCAATATAAATCCACAAGCAGCTTGATCCCTCCAATCAGAGAAGTTGAAGATGAATGTTGACTCCCAGGAGACCAGAACTATTTTTTTAAAGCCTGACAAACTTCATAAATGGTGACGTGACTTTTCTTCCTCTTCCATGCTGAATCACTGGTGGAAACACTAGAGTAAGCAAGAATTGCAAGAAAATAAAGTAGACAGATCTTTCTCTTTGCCTTGAATATTGCTTCCATGTATTTTGGAAAACAAAATGATTTCATTTATAAATGAACATACTAAAATAGTCATGTATAGCTTCTAGCATTTTAAATTATTTTTATTTATTAGAAAGAAAATATATTTTTCTTTTCTTTTCTTTTTTTCATTGCCAGATATCTTCCCATATATCACAGCAATGTAAAAATCAAAATGAGTAAGTGGCCAGATTCCTTAATGTGTATTTCTCTCCTTTCTCTCTTTTTCTTTGAGGAGAATGATGGTCACCACCCTGATTTGTAATTAAGGAAAATTGATTTCAAAAAGAATTTGAAGGTAGTCAACAATGTACACCCATGTTTTAGGAACTCAAAAGAAAAGTCAAAAGAGCAGAGATGAATATTTGCCTCTCCCCTGGATGGGTGTGTGTTTTGATCTGGATTGACACCAGCTCTTAACAAATCAAACTTACTTATCTTCACAGTTGAAAGTCAGTTCTTTGTAGTTTCCATTTTCATCCAGCATTTCTTATCCTTTGTTCATATATTTAGAGGAAAGAGCTTCTTGCAGCTTTTTCTGCAGTTGCCAGATCAGGTTTAAGCAGCCACCTCAAGCTATGGGGAAGGGTTATAGGCGCACCTAGGATGCTGACGTTGTGCACCAAGAGCAGGCTGTGTTTGTTGTTCTCATGGCGGGGCCTCCTCCAAGCTCTTCTGCTCCCCATTTCATACTTCTAAATCACCCAAGCAAGTTATGTCAACTGTGGGAGGATCTGGTGAATTCTCTTCCCCATTCAGAGCTATTAGCCTGGAAGTTTGTGAATGTCAACGAGTACTTTTACCTAACACTGGAATCTAAGAAGTACTCATGCTTAGCATGAAGTATTTGTTTAGATGTCAGACAATGTCCACTGTCAAAGAGATGACTTTAGCTCAGATTTTCATTTGCTGGATTTCCTTGGTTGAATTGCTGGGACAAAACATTCAAACTCGCTAAAAATATTTGCAAAACCAATACCAACCAAAAGGAAAGTAAGTCATGCTCTTAACATAGACTGTTAGAAAAAGGCCTTTGAAAATTACCAGCAATGAAATAAAATGTATCAGCCACTTCCACCTGTGGTCAAAAGATTTTCCTAGCCATCAGATGCAATTGTGATGTCTGAGCTCTGCTCTTGCATGCATGCCCAGTGTATAGTCACTCAACAACTGTTTCTTTCCAGTGACTCAGAAAGTCTTTCACCTTCAGAGTGATCAACCTCTGATATGATCATCAGGGTCTCTGGAGAAGCATGGGCGTGACTGTGATTTCTATTTCCTTAAAAATGTAAAATGTGGACACTTCCTGGATCTAACCAAAATAGCCCCTCAAGTTCCATGACATCTCCATTAACGTTTTAGATGCCCATGACTCTGTGGTACCTAGTTATGGTAGTACAAATCAGATCAGAGCAAAGCAATGTGATCACCATGAAAACATATGTCCACTGAGGACTCCAATACCAGTGTAGGCCAAATGAGCTTCCACCTCTGTCCACTCCCTGCAGAGCCGATGTAGCTGTGCTTCCCCTCGTAGGCATTGTCCTGCAGTGACGCGTCGGACCGTGGTTACTCTGTTGTCACATTTTGTAGAATTAGCTCTATAAAAGTATTGTGAATATAATGTGTGTCCAATTGGATTGTTAACACAAAAATATTTATAATCAATCACTAGTCTACTCAGGCTAAAATGACGTCAGCAGTCTATATTCAGGCTTATAAACATTTCTTGGTTTCCAACAAAACTCAAATGTGTTGGTGGGGAGAATCCACTGCCAGGGTATTGACAGCATTCCTGAAAGCTAAGACTTCCTTTAATATCATGATTTTGCATTGGGGTTACCTAAGTACATTCATGTCAGTCCACGCTCTTCTTTCCTTCCTGAACCATAGTAGGCTCTTCTTCACACCCATTCCTATTAACCTCCTCTAAATTTGTCTTAGTTCTTTGATCTCCCATGGCAATCAATGCTATTTACCTACATAATCTTCCATTAGAAGAGTAACAGTCTCAACATCCTCCATGCAAGGCAGGAAGGAGAAGCATCACTCCATCCCCATTTCCCAGGATAGCTAGAGATTTAAATCGCAACTGGTTTCTTAACCACCATGGCTACAATGATAGTTTCCTACAGTAAGGGACTCCCTCAGTTCACTAAGCAGCTTTCAAGACCCCAAGATAACAATTATATTTTCTTCAAAGGTTGAGCAATAAAGAAAGAACAAATCAAGCATGATCCTAAGGTGACAGGAGAAATGACCTGGCGGTGGCACCTTTGGCAAAAACTCAAGGCCAAGCAATTGAAATATAAATAACATTTGTTAAAAATAACTGAAAGGCTCAAGGCATCTCCTAAAGTTCCCAATTTGTTTCTATTTGTTGAGTTCTGAGTCCTCTGAAGGGTAAAAAAACCTGACTTTTCAACCACATTCACCTTAGGCCAATGGTGGTCTTCTTTGGAATATTCCACAATAGAAAGCTCTGCTCTCCAGTCCCTGTTTAGGATTCCAGAAAAGTCATCTTGGCAAATTAATGATGCTTGAGTGCTTTGGGACTCAGGCCGTTTGTAAAACATAAACTATCCGTGTCTGTGCACATCGTTGCCCTCACCATCCTTCTCATGGAAGCAATGTGCTTCAATGTGCTTTTGTTTAAGCAATTATATTTCAGACGATCCTCCCCTGCTGTAGCACATAGAATGCATTCACTGAAGGTGTTTTATGTTTAAGACTGATTGTGACTGATTGTAACCCGGAAGAACAGCCTTCCTCCCACAAGTTCTACTTTGGTTTTGTTCCTTTGATTTTTTTTTTTAAGTGATGGAAGACTTTAAGCACAGAATTGGAGTAGTTTCCATTGAGTTGAAGTGGAGAGTGAAAAATGTATGAAATTAGGGATATTTTGAATGGAAAACCAAAACTGTCCCAAGTGTGCCTGATTTGAAGGTTCAAGAGCATCCAGACACAATTAGCTCTTAACTATGAAAATGTTCTTTAAATCCTCCAAGTCTCAGTGGCTGAAATCACTGAGGGTGATTCCTTGAGATGGCTAAGGTCTCTTTCAGACCGACTAAGACAATAATAGCCTTGCCTCAGCCAAGCCCTTGGAGACAATCTTTTCCAGAGCTGTAATCATGGGTCTTCTGGCAATGTCACCCATGTAGCCCTTCTGAGCTGAACCCAGCATCCACTTTCTGCTCTGGACATAGAAGAGTCAGGTTCGTTCCTGTGCTTTTCAACTTGGAAGTGCTTAGATTTGAGATGCCAAGGTTTGCAGTTAGCTTCAACTCCATCACTGATGAGCTGGTTTGGTTGGTCTAGGTTTCTCTTTACAACCTTGCTCCCTCCCCACCATCCCTGTCTCTTAGTGCGGCACAGTTTTGGCTAGTCTCTTCATCTCTAGCCCACCTCTCCAATAGTATGTAGAGAGAGTCTGGACACCCATCCTCTCCTGCTGTTATTCCATTAATGTCCCCCCACATCCGCTTTCTCATTTCATTTCCAGTTTGGTTTGGTTTGCTTTCATTAATACACGGTCTTTTGCTACTTGCATTCATAAGTGTAACCGTGATCTGTCATTTTCATCATCAAGGAGAACCTTGTTGAAAGAAACATAGAAAGAGGTAGAAAAGCTCAAAGGAAAACAGTATCAACTAAATGGCAGGGTATCGTCTTGACTACCAAGAGATCACACAAATTCATGGAACACTGAGTTCCAGGCCCAGATCTGCTCATTTTTTATTTTATTCATATTTTCTGCCCTTGGGAGAGTGGTAAAGTCACTGATACAGTGGCCCTTACTATTCAAGGGTCGACCCATCATTTTTCAAAACTTAGAGGAACTGAGAAATTACTTTGAACTTTTCTACTGTGTTCCTTTTCTGCCCCTGCTGTCTATCCCGTGTTCTTAACAGGGGTTTTCTGATATAAAACAGAATAATTTCTCACTAAAATCCCATGGTTAGTTGATACAATGAGGAGCCCCTTTGGATTTCTTTGTTTAAAACATTGGTTTAGAGAGTGAAAGTCACTGAGAGGTCTGAACAGCGATGGGCCACGATGGCTGTGCTCTTCACGGTTGAAGCTTTTGAGGTGTTCTGTTCTCTCAGGAAGTGGTAGCCCAGAAATGTAGACTTTCTAGCTGAGTGGTAAAGTTGTTTAAGCCAAGTTTATCCTAACTGGTTGTTGCCCATGCATTGCAAGCTATTAATAATTCCAAGATTACCATTAAAATACGGCAATGCAGAGGACATTTTAAATTTTATTTTCCAATACCCATGATAAGAGTGATTTTAAAAAATATTTAAAAAGGGACCTATGTGGCCAAAGGCCTTTAGCCCTACACTAGTTAGGAGCTCCCCCATATTCCAGCCTCACGTGGCTTTATGGGGAAATAATTCTCATTTACACTCTTTGTTCTAGACCATCCTTTCTCAACTATGCTTTTGAGGATAACAATGGGCCTGAAAGGGGGTAACTCAGGGTGTACATCAGAAAGTTATAGAGAAGAACAAAAAAGAGATAGGAGCCCTGGCAAGAGGTGGTGCCGAGGATGAAAAGAAGAGGTTCCCTTGAACCCCAAATGGGAAACATGATAGGCACCCAATCTTGGATGAGCGGTGGAGGCTGTCCAATAGAAAATACGTGGTTTGAATGGAGGCATAAGGATCCTGAGGATTTTCCAATGAGAAGGAGCTTAAGGGATTATAATGCACTGATACCCAGGTGATTTTGATATATGAGCAACTTACCTTCAGTAATAAGTCTGTGTCCACAAGCTGAGAAAAAACTATGACAACACTTCATGGACAAAGATAGAAAGTAGGTGGTTGAAGAGCCACATTAAAAAGTGGGGCATTGATTTAGAAAGTTGGAGAGAGTCACTGAAAGGTCTGAACAAAGAGTGATGGGCAGCGGTGACGGTGCCCTTTTGGGGTTGAAGCTTTTGAGATGGCCAGTTCTTTTTGGAAGGTATCGCAGAGACATAGGCTTTCTAGCAGAAAATTCTCTCAGCAGTGTGAAGTCCTCTGGGTTGCACTCAACAGCAGCTCATCAAACAGAACACCTGCCTTCCTGCATTTTCTCCCTGCCAGGCATACAACGTCCCTGTGGGGTCCTCAATTACTACCTTCTCAGTTGTAGATCCACCACATGGATTAAAGGGAAGGAATAGATTTTCAGATTGTTTCAATGAAACCTGCTGGCTATACTATTTTACAGACATTAATGTAATAAGGACACCCAGTAGACTGCCAACAAATCATCGAATAATCAAGAATGCAGGCCTTCCAACTTCCAACATTATGAAAGCGTTTGGTCAGGTGATCTGGCAACTTGGAAATCGTATACAGCACCAGCACACGGTTTTTAGAGGAATGGACCAGGTTGGAGGAATGAGTATGATGCAGTCTTCCTTGCAGTAAGCTTAAAAGCAAGCCCTAAAGGGTCAGCAGAGGAAGAGTAAGCATGTATACAACACTGTCTTCCAATGGAGCAGGAGGAGAAGGAGCAAACAGTGTTATGGGATGAAGTGGTAAATCAAGCTTTGTAGAATAGATAGGGTTTCAGAGTTAGGTAAGCTGAGGGGCAACATCCCAGCTCATCTGGGAATATGGATGGATTTCATGACTTTATAAAGGAGTCCCTGTGCACTTGTTGCTGGACAGCTCGTGTCTCTTCTTGGGAACAGAAGACATGCCATGCACAACAGACATCCAATAAAGACTTTTTCAATAAATGTGGTGTGCATGATGAATAAATATTACGGATTGTAACAGCTGTGGAAGTTTGAGTTGGGCTCTATGAGTGACGGATTCTTTGTAAAGGAAATGCTTACTGCAGACCCCCAAGGACAGGGCAATGCAGAAGGACAGAAAAGAAGAGGAGACAATAAGAATGTGAGGTAGGAACTCAGGCAGCTGAGAAATAGACTGCTGTCTTCCTAATACAAAGGAGTAGAGAGAACCTTCCCCACTAGAAAGTTGTCCTGGGCTGAGGATGCAGGCAGAGTTGAGAAGATACTTTGGGAAGCCTTGGCCCTATGGAAGCCCTGCCCTGCCCCTCACACACCAGATACTTATAAAGGGAGAAGCCTGGTTGAGTTCAATAAAGGAGAAAGCATAGGTTTGGATGATGGGTAAGTAGATCTGTCTGGGGGGCTATGACCAAGTTTTCAGGGGCTCAGAAGTGCAAGCCAAGCTGATGCAATTAGGACAGATCTATTCAGTCCTTGGAGAATGGGAAAGAGAAAGGGATTTGAAGATAGAAAGAGGCATCCATGAGGGTTGAGATGAAGGGTATCTGAACTTGGGACTCCGAAGTAATGAGGCAGACTGGAAGGACCAATTTCCCCCTTGTCTTTTTCTCCAGTGGTTGCCTTGAGGACTGTACTGGGTGGGAAACTAACAGACTACTCTATGTCACGTTGTACACCATGGAAATGAAGGATATACGAGACATCTAGGTCATCAGCAAGCCTTCTGAAGTACCCACAGAAAGAGGGGTCTTGAGGTGATCTCTCCTGTCCATTCATGTCACCCCATTGCTCTTCATCCCTCATGCATAGCACACCCAGACCCCTCTAGCTGCAAGAATTTCAATACACAAAATGCTAAAGTCACCTTGCTCTGATGGCTTTTCTGGATCAGTGTATACAGCGGAGCTTTTTGCCCAGGTGAAAACTGATCTTATTTCTAGGTAGAATGTAAATTGAAAAGCTTTTTCTCCTGGCATATCCCCTGAGGCACTTCTGTGTTTCTTCTTGTTCTCCAAAGCTGACCCCCAAAGCTTTCCAGGACCTGTCTTAGGAAACAGGACCAGTCCTGTTGTTTAGAGTCTTGGATATAAATGTACACACACATCACACATGCCTGCCAAAGCAACCCAGAGCTTCCTGCCCTTGGGATCCAGGGTCAGTTTGAGGATTTAGTCATCAGGGAAAGGAGCCCCTACAATAGACAGATCAAGACACAGGTCGACAATAAGCCAGAGCCTTTCCTACCCCAATACCTCAGTTCTTCTCTTCCTTCCGCTCTGTACTCATTGGACCAGACAGAACTGCAACATTTCACATAGAAACCCAGATCTGCCCGGAAATCCTAATTAAAAACCTTGCATTCCCAGGTGGTACAATCACATCCTGCCTAAAGTGTCTGGCTCACATCCCACCATGCAGATGCTGGAAAGAGACTATTTCCCCCACTTAACACCAAAACCTTCATTTGGGATTTCTTCAGGGGACAAAGGAAAAAAAATCCAATTCAGAGGTACACATTTGCACAGGTCAGCCTACAACATGTTCATTAAGGGAAAAGAGCGTGGTTTCTTCATCTGTCTTTCACACACTGATTGCTGGCATGGTGACTGTGGCTATGATGAATTATGTGACCAGACAGTAACTGGAGAAGAGAATAAATGCTGGTGCTCTGAAATGACCTACCCAACTCTGTCATCTGTGACAGCCAGTGATAACTCTCTTGTCTTGTAAAAAGGGTTTGTACATAACTTGTACATGGTTTCATTTTGTATTTTTCGCAGATTAAAAATTTATGTATTTGTGTTCTAAAACAAGGAGTGTTTTTTGTGTCTTTGTAACTATCATATGAGGGTGTGGGGAGGGCTGGCAACATTCCTCTATGACCCCCTCCCCACTGTGAAGGTGAAGGTAAAATTGTGGACCAGCAGCAGCCATTAACTGGCCTCTTCAGTTGCAAGTGTGAGCAGGGTGTTGCCCAACACTGCCATGGGCAGTGCTGGAGAGGGATGGCTGCTAGTGTCAGTAAAAGCTAAGTGTCCTACAGGGCCACTCCAGACTAGCGGGTCACATGCTGCTACAGATAGCTCCAGAATATAGGGCTCAGAAGACACAAGCTATGTTCCACAGACCCTTGAAAAGTACACATGGGCTCACTGCTGCCACCTGTTCTCAAGCTTGCTGTCTGTATAAAAAAGCAAAGTCTCCCTGCCTTTAACTTATCAAAACCTAGGGGTTGAAACTGAAGGGGTGGGCCGCCTTGTTCCCCAGGGCCATAGACGAAACGTCGTTTCTAAATCAATACTGTCTAGTAACAATACTGCGATTTGGGTCCACGCTTTAGATCTTCAGAATCTTGTGAATTGGAATGGGACTCCTCAGACTAAGACTGACCTTGCTTCTCGGAAAAGAAGAAGCTTGTGAGAGGGTTCCATGTATGCACTGTATAGGGCCTGTTGATAATTAAATCTTTAGAGATTATATCCTTCATTAGCCAAACAATGTTTATACTCCCTTACTGGGGCCTGGTAATGCAACAGTATATCATAGCATGACTCTGGGCTTCTAGTCTGGGGAAGGATAGAATCAATACATTATCAGGTCACATATTAAAAGCTGATCGGTGGGAGAGAATACAGTATGCCATTGAGAAGACATAAATGCTATGCTTAGCTAGTTGAAGAATAATCTAATTGATTGATACTTTGAATAGCAAATCTCTGGGTACCTGTGCCAGTTAGTCTTTGTCAACTTGACACAGACTGGAGTCATCTGGGAAGAGGGAACCTCAATTGAGAATTGCCCACAACAGCTTGGCCTGTGGGCATCTCTGCAGAACATTCTCTTGATCAGTGATTGATGTGGGAGGGCCCAGCCCTCAGTGGGAAGTTCCACCCTTGGGCAGGTGCTCCTGGATCATATAAGAAAACAAGCTGAGGAAGCCATGAGGGCCGAGCCAGTCACCAGTAAGCAGCACCCCTCAGTGGTCTGTGCTTTAGTTCCTGCCTCCATGTCCCTCCCTTGGCTTCAATGGTGGACTAACCTGAAAGCTTTTAAAAAAAAAAATCCCATCCTCACCAAATTTGCTTTTGGTCAATGTCTTATCAAAACAACAGAAGAGAAAGCTGAGACAATCCCAAAAACACAAACAGCCCCAATCAGTTCACAGGAGTCAACTGCATATTTACCTGTCAGAATGTGCCAATTCCTTACAGCTCTTTGAGCTCCAGACTCTCAACTTGTCTTCTCAATATTTGCTAACAAATCTGAATGTTGTTGGGGAAATGTAATTGCGGAGCATATGGTCTCCATTAGTTAGGCAAACTCCACTGCCAAGTTCAGCTCCAAGGAAGGAGTCTGCATAAAGGATGAAATATTAGGGACAGATCTATGGTGACAAAGATGCCAAATGAAAACGATGGGACAGTGAGTTACAAAACAGGAGGCTTGGCCAGAAGGGCACGATGACTGTGGAACGTGGTTTTCCGTTGGGTAAGAAGACAAAATATATGTGAATTTGTACTGAGATCTCGCTGTAGCAAAAAATCAAAGGCGACCATTCACCAAGATCGATATTAACTGCTCCTCAAAGTCAGATGAGATAGCTTCTGCCTGGGAGAAAATCGTAGGGCAAACAGAACAGACAGCTTGCCAAGGGAATAAAGCAAGGGTAAGAGCAAAATGTAAACATCAGACTTAGAGTTGTTTTGAATGTTGCTGGGGCTCGGCCTTCCAGAAGAGAAACGGGACCTCATGCTTACAGATCCGTCACATTCTGAAAATGTAGGCTAAAAGTCAGAAACACAAAGAACGCAGGATCCAGAAAGGGAGTACAGACAAGGTGAGCACGCTCACTACAAACAGGAATTTGTAACTTGTTTTTAAAATGACAAATACTTTCATAATTTCTCTCCAGATCAATACTTATAGATTTGCCATTTTACTCAACACAGCAAGTGTAATAGCCAATCTTGGTTGTCAACTTGACACACCTGGGAAAGGGGAACCTCAAGAGGAGTCGCCTCCATCAGATCAGCCTGATGGCATGTTTTGAGGGCATTTCCTTAATTGCTCATTAAGGTAGAAAGGCCCAACCCACTATGGGTGGTACCTGCTCTGTGCTGGTAATCCTGGGAGATATAAGAAAACAGGCTGAGAACCAGCCGGGGGGAGCCAGTAGTTAACCAGGGTTCCTTGATGATCTGGCTTCAGTTACTCCCTCAAAGATACTGCAGTGGCTTCCTGTCCTGACACCCATCAATGACAGACTGCAACCTGTAAGCCAAATTCAACCCCCACCTGAAGTTGCTTTTGGAGAGTGTTTTATCACGGCAAACTATGAACGAAGCTGGTACCAGGAGTGTGAGGTTTGTTGTGATGAATCTGACTGTGGATTTTATGCCTTGGACTGTTGTGTGGGGAAGGTGGAGGATTTGGGAGCTTTAGGCTGGAAAAGCCACTGAGTGCAAAGATCTTCATGAGCTAAAAACAGAATCAATTAATTAATTTTAAAAAGATCGTAATGAGTTGTTGTGGGAACACGGATGATAAACCAGAACAGGATGGAGAGGAGATGGTGGAGGCCTGGCTTTTAATCATGGGCTATCAGGGTTGTTTGTGTGAGTATTAAGAATCTGTGGAAGTCAGACCTTTGCTTTAGCGGGACAATCAGTGCTAGTTAGCCAGGGTTGGAGAAAACATCAGCTGTGGTTCATAAGAGACCATCATCACGGAGGTGAAATTTTCTGGGAAGTGTTTGCTTGGAGTCAGCACATAGAAGCTGTGGTCTGGAGATGGCCAAGGCTACATCTCAAGCTAGAAGCTGAGCTTAGTATGAAACTCCCACATAGTACTGGTTTTGAAAGCATGAAGGGATTGTGCAGAGCCCCTGAGGCATGATCCCATGAGAGGTCAGGAGAGGCCACTAATGAAGGTGCAGCCTCAGCTTCATCGGAGACCCCAGGACACTGGAGAAGCTAGGACCATAGGATGACCACCAGGGACAATGACCGTCAGAGCCTATAATACAAGCTGGATGTGTTCTTTAAATTGCATTTGGTTATGGTGTGTGAGCAACAGAGAGCAAACTAGAGCTGGGTGTAGTACTGTACGCCTTTAATCCCAGCACTAGGGAGGAGGAGGCAGGCAGAACTCTGTGAGTTTGAGGCCAGTCTGGTCTACGTAGTGAGTTCCAGGACGGCCAAAGTGAAACAATGAAAGAAAACTAGAACATAACCATTAAAAACAATGAAGTAGTCCAGTTAAATTACAACAATAAAACATATCTAGCATTAATATGCTATGTACATAATATATGATATTCTAGAATATATGTGATATTCTACACATTTTATATATATTATATATAACAATATATATAAATCACACACCTTTTAGGACAGTCGGGTTGCTTTCTACTCTTTCTTACCTTCCTGAGTTCTCGATTTTGATCGACAGGACCACTACTCCCCTGAAGATGGATATGTGGGCAAGTGGGTAGAATCAGAAATAAGGCCAAATCGAAAAGTCCCAAGGGCTGTGATCTGCAGACCATAGTTGTTTTGCTGTTCATCCAAACCTAAACAGCTTACCAGAGTGGGGAGATAAGTTACGAAGTGAGAGTGGAGCTGGGGTACTTAAATGGAATATCTGCATTCTGAAACTTCAAAAAGAACACATTTATACTAAGCAAATAAATACAGGCATATAATAAGAGGTTAATTTTAAAATTTTTTAATGTTCTCTATTTTTTTTTTATCTGCAGTGGTGTTTTGCCTGCATGTATGTCTGCGTGAGGGTGTCAGATTTTGGAGTTACAGACAGTTGTGAGCTGCCATGTGGGTGCTAGGAATTGAACCCAGGTCCTCTGGAAGAACAGTCAGTGCTCTTAACTGCTGAGCCATCTCTCCATCCCCAAGAGGTTAATATTAAGAAAAGATTATTAGATAGAAGGACTAGAAAACATGACACAAAGTATGAGATGGAGCATATAATATAGATGAGTGACATATGCAGGAGACAGGGGAAATCAGTGGTAGAGGTCCTGAGTTTGTTTAACAATAAAAGGGGGCGGGGAGCATTAACCTTATTAACTTACCTTTTTTTTTTTTTTATAAAAAGACCCATGCTATAAATGCAAAACCTGAAATTAAGCTGCACAAAAGTATCATCAATGGAAATAAGTTAGAATAGTTGGGAGTAAGGAACTATGCAAGTTCATTTTAACAAACTGAAAAGATATGTGTTAAGCTGACATTAGCAAAGCTATTGGTATAGCCGAGAATTAAAGCAATATGAACAGTATAAACCATTTAAGTCAACAAATCTGAAAATTTAAGCGCAGTTAAAATTTTAACAAACACTACTTAAAACTGATTTCATAAAGAAGTAAAATTGAACTAGACATAATACAGTTAATAAAATTGGTAGACTCTTGCGATCCACTTTGACTTTAGAGGGTCCCTGTGTATTAGGCTTTACATTTTAGGAATAAATTATGCCAATAAAAAGGAGAATGGCCTTCCAAAATGAGAAAGGAAAACTTAATGCTGATATTTGGTTTTCAATATTGATGAAGTCAATTTTTCTATTATCACTTTTCTTGTTTGTGCTTTTTGTGTACTATTCTTTTAAAATAATTCACCTAACTTAAAATCATGAGGATATATTTCCTCTTTTTTTCCTAAGAGTTTTACACTTGTAAATTCTTCATCTGGGTCTCTAATCAATTTGAGTTAATTTACGTTATGGCAGTTTGTATGAGAATGTCCCACATAGGCTCTGAAATTCGAATACTTGGTTCCTAGTTGGTAGTAAAGTTTGGGGAGGTTAAGGAGGTGTGGCCTTGCTGGAAGAAGGATGGCATTGGAGGCAGGCTCTATGGGACTGTGTACAGTTGCATCCTTCTTCCAGGTCACTGTTCCTGCTTGTGGTTGAGATGTGTTCTCAGCTTCACATTCCTGCTACCATGCCTGATGCTTGTTGTCATGCCTCCCAGTCATGATGGACTCTTAAGCCTCTGGAACAGTAAGCTGACATAAACTCTTTCCCCTATAAGTTGCTTTTGATCATGGTGTTTCATCACAGCAATAGGAAAGCAATTAATATAGTTTATTTTTTTTTTTGCATTTTATGTCTCCTATCTTGTTTTTCTTCTATATTTTCTTTACTACTTGCCTTAGTATTAAAAATGAGCATCTTTATTCTAACATTTTAATTATTTAATATTTTTTCATTGTGTTTTAAAAATAATTTATTAGTTCCTTAATTTCATACAATGTGTTTTAACTCTTCCATGATCCACCCTGCCACATCCACCTAACTTTGTGTCCAACCCCTTTTCTTTACTCAAGACAAATTTGTGTTGCCCAAATATTCTTGGATGTGTGGTCTTCCACAGAACTATGGTTGACTAACATCTCCCAATAGTTGAAAACTGCCAATGGCTCCTTGGCTATGGGTGGGATTTCCTATACAACTCCTCTCTCCACACTGGAATTTGGTACAGCTGTATCTTTCATAGGTATGCATGCTGTCACAAACACTGTGAGTTCATATGTGGAACTGCCTTGCTGTGCCCGGAAAATACTGTTACCATGGAGTCAGCTATGGTGTCTTGCTCTTATTCTCTTCCTGTTCCCTCTTCCACAATAATTCCTGAGCCTTGGGAGAAGGGGTGAAGCATGTATGTTTTTGGTTGAACATTCTGTGGTCTCTTATTTCTGCATCTTGGCCAGCTGTGTTTCTGTGTTAATCACTTTCCACTGCAAATAGAAGCTTCTCTGATGAGAGTTGAGAGATGCGTTAATATTTGGGCATCACAATAAGTCATTAGGAATCGGTTTAATGCCATGTCCCTTTAGCCAAATAATAGCAGTAAGTTATCTCCTTCTCTGGCTACAATAGGTTTGGGGTTCAAAAATGGCACCAGATACTGGCTTCTTCTTGTAGAACAGTACTATAACCAGAAAGTGCTTGTTTACTCCCATGATGTCTATACCACTATTGCACCAGTGGGCATGTCTTGCCAGGCCCGTCATTAATGTAGCTATCAGGGCTCACAGCTGGGTAAGATTAATAATTATGTGTTCTCCTCTGGTAGATAGCCATTTCTCTGAAACTATTAATGAAAAATTATTTTATTTGTTTTTATGTTTGTGTGTCTGTATGCACACACATGTTCAAGTGACCATGGAGGCCAGAAGGGGTTATTAGATCTCCTGGACCTGGAGTCTCAGGAGATTGTGAGCACCCCACCATAAGTGCTGGGAATTGAACTCTGGTCCTCTACAGGACAGCAAGGGCTCTTCACCTCTGAACCATTTCTCTAGCCCCATGTTCATGTCTCTTCTCTCTTTGTCCTTTGCACATATACTGTTTACCAGTGTACTTTCAAAATTGATGCTTCTTCTGTCATTCAAAATCTACCCTTGAGTTTTCCAAGCAAAATTTTCATTCCTTTAATTGTACTTTTCCATACCTGATTTCCACCTAGTTATTTCTCTAACAATAACTACGTTCTCTTTATATTATAGCATTGCCCCCAATGCTCCTTTACCTCTTAAAGCATTGTGTCCTTTAGCTCTCTGAGCTTATTTATATTAGAGTGTTGAAATCTTTATCTGTTCAATTCACATCTTAGTCTTCTTTCATGTACATCTGGGGCCACTGGAACATCTCCTGTGAAGTTCACTCTTTCTTCTTATTTTCCCAGTTTCATAATTCTTGTTGAAAGCTGGATGTTTTTGATAATGTATTTCGTCAACTCTGGATACTGACTTTTTCCCCAAGCATACTTTCTTGTAATTACCACTTTATATAATGTTGTATCTTAGAAGGAAGCTGTGAGGAGGAAGGAAAACATGTACATATTTAAAGGGATTTTAAAGCTAACCTTCTTAGTTCAGTTCCTTCTACATTTTTGTTAATGTTGTTGGCTTGTTTCATTTCTTCCCTGGACTATTTTAGTAAGCATTTTCTCTCCTTGCCCTGGGAAGCTTTAACATTTGCTCTAGCAGTTTTTCTTTTTCTTTTTTCTGTTCTTTTCTCCTCCCCCTTTTTTTTTGTCAATGCTCTGGGGCATCAGTTGTCTCAGTTTTATCTTACTGAGTTAAGGAGTCTGAGGCAAGTCACTGGGTTTGAGTCTGGGAGCTACTAGCTACTCTTTTCTGGATTATTGCTAGTTTCGCCCACTGTTTAGCTGACAATTCTGTGGAGTTATCAACCCTATTTTGATGATCTATTATAAAAATACAAATATTCAGCAGTTTTTAGAGCTCGTAGACATGAAGTTCTCTACATTCTGTTTTGAATAGAGTTGGTTCCTCGAGGAGGGATCTGAAGCAACCTGGTCCTGCAGCTTTGATTATCTTCTGAGCAAAAGTGTTAGGCCATTGATCCAGGACTGAACTCATGAGCATTGGCCTGGTGGACCTTTAGCCTTTGAACTTTTCTGGCCTCCTTAAGCACAGAAACTGATCCTTTAAGTTTGCTCAGGCAGGGGCAATCGGGACTTCAGTATTCTTCACTTGTGTCTGACCTAAAGCACCAACAGAACAACCAAGTAAGGACTGACCTCTTTCCCACCATTGTTTGAAAGTCAACCTCTGAATGGAGCTGTAAGAAGCTACGAAATCCTGGTGGCTTATCTCACTAGAGTAACGGAGTAATCCGTTACTGTCTGGATGGAGATGCAGTCCTGTTTTATGACCCAAACCCAAGGAGGTGCTCTTCTATGAGGCTAATCTGGAAAACTGGAGGAAGTGGAGGAATCTCATAGAGCTTCAGACTTACTGGGTTCACCATGATTCAAAGATTTGTTTTTTGAATAAATGTTTCTTCATTGACTGTATGCTATTCAGATAACTTCAAGAGATCTTAAATGGCTATTTTAAAAGTTATTGTTATTATTATTACTATTATTATTCTTATTTTTTACAAATTGTAGCTATTTGAGTGGGAATAACTGCATAGCTCTTTGTGCTAACATTCTGGGCATTGTCCCTTTGAGGGGCTCTTTCCTTCCCTCATCTCCTTCCTTCATTTCCCCTCCAACCTTCCTTCATCTTCTCTCTTTTCTACTCCTCTTTCTCACTCTATCTCTTTCTTGCTTTCTCTCCCCCTCTCCCCTCCCTTTCTTATACTGGAGATCGAACCAAGAGCATGCATGCTTTATGCAGTCACAACAAAGTCCTTGGGAAATTCTTTAGCAAGATGAAAAAAAAAAAGGAAAACACATTTAACTGCATTAAATTCTACAAATTCTCTTGATTAAAAGAATTGATAGGGACTAGAGAGATGGCTCAATAGTTAAGAATGCTAACTGCTCTTCCATACCACAGGGGATCAATTTCCACCCCCAACCTGGGGCAGCCTTTATCTCCTGCTAAAGGGCATCTTATGCCCTCATTTTGGCCTCTCTGAGTACTGCACTCATGTGAACAAACCCCCACACATATACAAAATTTAAAAGAATAAAAAATGAATCTTTTAAAAATGAATTTATAACAACAATAAAAGTGCCACAGGTTAGTATAATCTTTTTGAAAAAGAATATAATCAACAAATAATCAGAAAAATAAAAAGACAAGGGGAAAAATTAAGAATAATGTGATATGCTAGAGTAAAGGTAGCCCCAGAAATTATGGCAATGACTAGTCCAGCTTGAGACCTCTGCTACCAGAGAAAGTCAACTCATGACACTGCCTGGAGGCCCAGGACCCAGAGGCTGGATAGCGCAGAGACCCAGGATAGAACCAAACATGACTGGAAAATTCAACAAAATGATTCCTAATGATACTCTGCTATACTCATAGATTGTTGCCTAGCCCAACTGTCATCAGTGAGGCTTCACCCAGCAACTGGTGAAACGGATGCAGACCCACAGTCAAACATTAGGCAGAGCTCAGAGAATCCTGCAGAAGTTGGGGAAGAAGGATTGTGGGATCCAGAGGGGCTAGAGCCACCACAAGAAAATCCACAGAATCAACTAACCTGGGCTCATAGGGGCTCACAGAAACTGAACCACCAATGAGAGAGCTTGCCTGGGACTGACCTAGGACCCCTGAGCATTTGTTACAGTTGTGTAGCTTGGTCTTCTTGTGGGCCTCCTAACAGTGGGAGCAGGGGCTATCTCCGACTCTGTTACCTGCTTTTGAGACACTTCCCTCCTACTTGGTTGCCTCATCCAGCCTTAATAGGAGAGGAGGTGCCTAGTCTTACTGCAACTTGATGTGCCATGTTTTGTTGATATCCATGTGAGGCCTGCCCTCTTTTGAGGAAAAAGGAGCAGGAGTGGATGGGAGGGAGCAGGACAGGGGATGTTGTGGGGAGGGACCAGGAGGACAGGAGGGAGAAAGAGAGGGGAAAATGTGATCTGGCTAGAAAAATATAAAATTAATTTTAAAGTCATTAATAAAAATAAATATTAAAAATAATAAGAAAATTAAAAATAATGATTAATAAAAATAATAATGTGAAAAATTATCTGTGGGAGCAGAAACTGACCTATACATGATATCAATACAAACACTGTGTCCAAGCAGTTATTTAGGTAAGAATATTAAAACTGCAGTGGGATCATATTATGCATTATTCAGGTTAGCATAAATTATAGTATTTTACGAACAACATTGTAGGATCTATATGCTACATTCCATTAACAGAAATTAGGGTTTGTTGATGAAGTAGATGACTTCTGGTCCAAGCAAGATAAAGAGAAGATGAGTATGGAATGTTCTGTCAACATATATATCACAGTTCTTGAAGGGATTCAAGATCAAAAGCAAGAAAAAATAAAAACTAAAATACAGGAACTGAAATGGATTGAGACTTCATATACATAAAATTGACAAGTTTTAATAAATATAAATAAGTTTATTATAATGAATTAAAAAAAGCACAAAATAAATGTGTTAGTCATCACTAGGAGATGATTGTAACTCAAGTCAACTTCTCAAGAACTGGTAAATAAATGGAATGAATCATTTTGGTTGTACCCATGCTACCACTAAGTAACCCAACAGTAATGGAAGAGAATGTGTTTTTTATAGAGTGGTCCAGCTAGCCAATTAAGACAGAGGGAGATAACTAGAATGCAGTGTTTTGCAGCACTATATGAATTATGAATTCAAAGATTGAGCACTAACTGCCAACATATATATATATATACACATATTGCTAGATAAAGGTAAGAAAGAAAATATTGGAAGCATATATAGACTAAAAGAGATGTGTGACATACCAACCAATTGCAGTATGTAGATCTTACATGATACTTGTCTTAGTCAGTATTCTATTGATGTGAAGAAACCATGACCAAGGCAACTCTTACAAATGAAAGCATTTAATTGGAGGATTGCTTACAGTTTGAGGTTTAGTCCATTATCATCATGGCAGGGAGCATAATGACAAGAAAGTGTGATGCTGGAGAAGTAACTAAAACCTATATCTTGATATGAGAGAGAGAGACTGAGACTGGCATGGACTTCTTGGAAACTTCAACACGCTTCCTCCAACAAGGCCATATCACCTAATCCTTCTAATCTTTTCAACTGTTATATTCTCTGGTGACTGAACATTCAAATGCATGAGCCTATGGGGTTCAAATAAGAATGGTTGGGGAGGGGGACATTATTATTCAACCCACCACAGTACTGGTTAAAGTACACTATTATACATGTTTATGCCAGGTGTGGTGGCACACTCCTGAAATCCCAATGCTAAGAACACCTCATCAGAGGTTTGAAACTGGGAGACCAGCCTAAATGATATAACAAGAGCCTGTCTCCAAACAGCAATAACAACAAAGTTGCTGTTGATAATGACCACAGTTTGCTATGAAGATATCTCCTTACCTAAAAGAACATCTATGTTTTCCTGCTCCTCAAGAGTCAGGAAACATCTAGGAAGAGGAGGTAGAAAGTGTGTAAGAACCCTAGATCATGGAAACTGCTGTCATTATCTTATGGACTTGGCGGAGCCACTATACTATGAACTCACAGTAGCTGTGGTTAGCTGCTTAAGACCAGCACAAGATCAAGCCAGTCAACATTGCAGCATGGATGTGGGAGGGGCTTATAAGGCTCCATCCCTTGCTAAAGAGCTATTGGCTGTTGATTGTTGCTGAGGGAAGAGGAGTAATTTTTCTCCATGAATGTGGCTCCTGGTAAGTTGCCCATGGTTTATGGATAGCCTCATGCCTATGCATATAATTAGATTCCACTGATTTTTTTTAAGGCCATGAGGTTAAGAGGCAAGTGGTTTGGAGAGGAGATCCAAGAGGAGTTGAAGGTGGGAAAGAGAGTGGATATGAACAAAAGACACTATGTACATCTATGAAATTTTCAATAAATAAAATATTATTTTAAAAAGAGACATAAAAATTTGAAAGTTTAAAAAATAATAAAAGAATTAAGGATTCAATGGTGATATTTGTGCCTGACATTTGCTTAAATGTTACAGGATGGGAAGGTGGATACAATGCAAATGATAGAACATTGGCTGAGAGGTAACAATTCTTGACATTGAATGATAGATAATACAGGGCCCATTATACTTCTATTTTATTCTTTAATAAAACTATTTATTTGTATTTATGTGCGTGTTCCTCTGTGTGTATGTCACTCATGTGCAAGTATCCATGGAGGCCAGATGAGAATGTCCAATCCCTGGGAGATGGAGTTTCAGATGGTCATGAGCCCAGTGTAGAGCCTGGGAACAGAATTGGGGTCCTCTGGAAGAGCAGTACACATTCTTAACAGCCGAGCCATTGCTTCAATATTGTACTTCTATTTTGTCATTCTTAAAAATTTTCCGTTTAGATGCTTTAGTGTTTTTGACAACACTCACTCTTAGCACAGATTTGCAGCACCTGCCATTCAGGCTTTTGGGTAGAAGGGAAATTGATTCATTTTTGAGATAGAAATAGATATCTCTAGTGAATTTGAAGATGTGTAACTTATGGGGAAGCCATTTTGCCTCTCTGTCTATGCTATATATAGCGGTAATCTCACAGAAGTGCCCAGAAAGCAGGCAAAATATTTTCAGAGTAGATCATAGTTTTATGTGAAAAGAAAAAAAAAATAGGAAGCAACTTCAGTGTCCATCAACAGGGGAATAGACAGATTGTGCTATATTCATCAAATACATTTCAATAGAGCAATAAAAGTTAATGAACTATAGCTGCATAAATCAACTTTGATGATTCTCATAGTACAAGTATGAGGTTGAGAAAAGAAAGAAAAATTTTAGAAGAATCCATATATTTTATGTAAAGCTTTAAACATATTTAACAATGCCATTCTCACACATGTGGAATCATTGAAGTGGCTGTAAATGTATAATGATATGCAATAGAATGGCAGGTACCAAATCATGGATAGTGGCTTCAGCACAGAGGGAAATGTGTCCTGGGAAGGGCACAAAATGCATTGACAGCATGTTGATTTTTATGTTCACATATTATTTAAGTATTTGTTAATATGTTTGTGATTCCACATGTATAAAATTTCAGAATTGTAGAATGCCATCTTAAGCCACTGTTCTTGGCCTTAGCTGTGTTTACCATCATCTGGTTAAATGGAAGTTCTTCAGTCATGCCACAGTATCAAGCAGGTCCTGATACACTGTCGACAGGAAGAGGTTTACCAAGGGAGCGTGTATTTAAAAAAAAAAAAAAACCAGAAAATTTACACAGATAAGCATCTTCTATGCTTGTAGTTCCCATGACATCATCTTTGGAGACAGAGATGGAAGGATTTCAGAAAACATTTCCCTGTACAGTAAATCAGCTATTGACTCTACTAGAGAAGACAAGCTATTATTATGTTGTGGCTAGAGCCAACCACTTGTCAGCCAAATCCAAAGACAGTCTACTAGTAGCTCTCTGCCTAGTTCCTAACACAGGTTCATGGTTTCCAAATCCACTTCACCCCATCCCTCGGATCATTTCCTTCTCCATGAATGATATGGGACATTCCATCCCTAGTCCCAGGACTACCTTTCCATCACTGTGTGCATCTAGTCTTCCCAGATGCAATTTTCTAGCCTGATGTTAATAATAGTTCAGTCCTGGATTCTAGCACTGATGCCTGGACCTATGGTGCATAGCCAGGAAAGTGATCTCCTTGGGCTTCAGTCCCGCTCTGGGGACACATTAGCAGAGCCTCTTCTTTACCTCCATTCCTTGGTTTCTCTGTTTGAGGGGAAAAATGGCAAGGATAATAATGGACCTTGGGTCATTACATAGAGATTGAGTGCATGAATACTAGTCACTGTGCTTCCGTAGTGCCTCACACATGGTGCTATGTTGATGGGAAATAATGGTATTAGTAACAGCTTATCTACTACTAAATCTTCTCTGCCTGTAGTTGCTCATTTTCTTTATATCATGTCTTCATTCCCAATACTGAAAAAGGGAAACTGTGTCAAGATCATCGACAAATCAGTCTGAAAGGGATGAATGAAATAGTTACTCCACAACTCATCCCAGGAAACAGTCCCATTTAGCTAGAGTCTCCACTCCATTCACACACAAAAAAGGCCATACAGCCACAAAGTGGGTCGCATCAAGCTCCATGGAGGGAGGGAGGGAGGAAGAGAGAGAGAGGGGAGAAGAGAGAGAGAGAGAGAGAGAGAGAGAGAGAGAGAGAGAGAGAGAGAGAGAGAGAGATTCTGTTAATTTAAAAGAGAAGAAATCGAACAGGAGTTCCTAGTTGTATCTACTGAGACACTTTCTAGAAGAAAGTGGCTGACTTTTTATCAGATGTGTCACTCTGAGAAATAATTGCTTGCAATAATGGTGCAATGGCAGCCTGCTTGGGGTAGTATTTATCCACGTCTTTCCTAGCTATCAACTTCAAAGAGCCCACTGCCTCACAGAGAACATCAAAATGACACCAGTGTTGTTAATGACAGTGGCCTAACGCATCACACAAGAGTCAAATGATTTCTCTGGATAGGCAAAGGGGGGAATGTGCGGTTTGTGTGCATATCCTGATACTTCATTTGAATTCACAAGTAGGGAGAGGGAATGAGATTGCAGATTTATTCACATTCGGGGAAAAGCAGAATGTGAGATGGAGCATGGAGGAATGAAAGCAATTAAAAAAATGACAGAAGAGGCACTATTTCTCTGCTTCCCTCTGAAATTTGTTTCCAGATTGGGAGTGGCTGGATCCCTTTTGTGATATAAAAACAACAACAGCAAAACCCAGGAAACTGTGAAACAGAGTGTGGCTTTCCACGATCTTGTTGCCGTTTGCTTCAGGAACATACTTGGACCATCACATCTATATCTGACTGTCCTGACTTCCACCTCTCAGGTTATTTCCCAGGGGCATTTACATCCTCAAATCCCTTAACTTCAATAGCCATTCCTCATTGGTCCACACCCCATCCCCTGGATTGTTTCTGCTTTTCTGTGTGATCAAAACACTTCAGTTACATCACAGACACTCTCAGTAGCTGCCTCTTAAGATCCCTGGGCATCACCTTCCTTTTTAATTTTCTGGTACATGGCCTGCTGACTTGACATGTCCTGGATTGAGATGCCTCTCCTTTCTCTTTTAATCTGTCTACAAGATTGATACCAAGGATTTGCCATACTCATGACTGTCTCCATTCCTAACTATCCCAAGTAATGAGTTGGCTGCTACCAAGATGGGAGGGAAGGGGGGGAAGTGTACAAATGAAGCCTCTGGTCAAAACCTCGTCTGGCTTGGGCTGTTGCCGTCCCTCAGCATTGGAGTGAAATGGGGCAGGAAGGAGTAGGCAGACCCCATGGTGTTGACTATGCTTTACTTGGTTCTAGAAGTATGCAGCCCAAATGGAGCCAGGCAGACCTTAGCCTCTTTGTAATCTCCATCACTTCCTAGCTGCATGCATATGGAGATCAGCTCCTTCCCCTTCCCTTTGTCTCTGACTAGAAGTCTTATTGATTATTCCAGGTGCAAACTTCAGACCACACAGTCAGCCATGTGATGGATATAACCTCTCAATTTTCCTCCAGTATATAAAGGCTACTCCACTGACAGACAAGTACTCAGCGTTGAGGTTTTACTTTTCTGTTCTTCATAATGGTGCTGGGGACGGAGTGAGAACCTCACTATGCTGGGCGAGCATTCCACGGCTGAGCTGATCCCCTAGCCCAAACTTGGTCTATTCAAGTTATCCCTTCTGTTATTGCTACTTCTTTATTCTCAGGAATTCACACAGTTCTAAGGTTTTAATTGAGGATTTCTGATCCGGATAAGTCAGAATCCATTTAGATGATGACCCGCTAACTTGCCCATCCTCCTCTGGCCTTTTATCGTTGGTTTATGCATGTTCCCCTGAGCCGTCCTTGCTCATTCCTGAGCCCAAGGCCTCATCATGCCCTTGTCTGAGCTAGTTCTGTGCCTTTATAAATTGAACAAGAGTCAGCCAGCTGCTCCTGGCTTTAGAGGGTTGTAAGAACCTGGGTGGGGCTCATTAAGATTTTTCTCACCTCCATCTTTTTTTCCACCTAAACCCTCCTCCTCTTATGTCTTGCTGGAACGTGAGGAGCAGTGGGGCTGCTTGGGGTCCATCACCCTTGCACACCATGGTGCCATTTATATCCCAGCTCTTCCTGCCTCCCCACGCTCTGAGAACCCGAGGCACAAACTTCTCTGCTCTCAGATTTCCTTCTGCTATTTATTTTTGAAAATTAAAAGTCTAAGCTCTTTAAAATCAGAAGTCATTTTCTTTCAACATCTGTTCTGCACTCCCATGGATGCCGCATGGGAACAGGCCAGAGGATACAAAGAAATTCCAGGGAAATGTCAACTGTTATTTCAGAGCCTTACAATCACATGGATGAAGTGGGCTAAAATTATTTCAGGCTTACGATGAAGCCTAAATGCCATAACAGGGGAGAAATTCCTAGCAGTGTTTGATTTAAATAGACACTAGATAATCCCATTTCCTTACTCAATCCTCTCTTCTTACTCTTTTGCCTTTTTTTTCATGGATTTTCTTCCCTATCTGTTCCTTATATCAAGTAGTTCCTTGACTGTTATATTGTTATGTCTTCACCTCTGAAAAGATTTTTAAAAAGCACGTGTGTGTGTGTGTGTGTGTGTGTGTGTGTGTGTGTGTGTGTGTGCGCGCGCGCGCACGCGCCCATGCACAGGTAGAAGCCCATGTGTGGTGTGTGCACCTATCTGTGGAGGTCAAAGGGCAATCTCAAGTGTCTTCTTCTGTCATTCACCCGTCTATTCTTTTGAGACAGTCTCTCACTGAACTGGGGCTCACAGATTCAGCAAGACTGACTGGCCAGCGAACACCAGGGATCCTCCAGCCTCGCTCCCTTAGCACTAGAACCATAAGCTCTTGGCTCCACACTCAGCTTTCAATGTGAGCGTCAGGGATCCAGTCTTCATGCTTATGCAACAAGCCATCTATCAATGTGGCTGTAGACCAAGCTCCTCTGGAAATGGAGTCACGGTTCCCCTAAACACACAGCACTTCATATTTCCACATCAAACACAATACCCATATTATACTGCAAAGTTGTGGTTCTTTGTGGACTCTTCAGATTAGTAAGAGCACAGCTTTCACAGCTTTGTTTAGGATGGAGCCTAAGCCATGGCTGTCTCTAGTTTGATCCACCCCATCTCTTCTCACAGCTGAGCTCCTCAGCATCCCACACTTTGCATCTTGCTCTTCTAACTCATCTCCTCTCTTCCTATTTCTGGTTGTCTTCTGGCTATCAATATTCTATTTCTAAAACTGCAATGTGACCATGGTGCCCGTCCAGCATAAGCACTCATAACAGACTTCATTTCCTACAGGTAATGGTGCTCAAAGGCCCAGGCTTCCTGCTGTTCTTCGCCACCAGCACCACTAGCACCACCATAACCACCACCACCACCACCACCACCTCTGCCCTCTTCTTATTCGTTTTTTTATCTACATTTCTAATCAATATTCAGTACTAATGTTATAAAAATGTACTTCATGTCATGACCAGCTGGGATGCAACATAAGAGTACTGCTACTACTAAAATATTAGAGGTTTAGAACATATGTGTATAGAGCAAGTTCCTTAAAAAGTGTTACATACACACATGGGGGTGAGATGAAAGAGAAAGTGTCCTTATCCTAGTCCCATCATGGGCTTCGCTGCATAGTTTCTTAGACTTATTTTTATAATTTTAATTCTTCCTGTGTGTCTCTCTGTGTCTCTGCCTCTCTCTGTCTCTCTGTCTCTCTCTCTGTCTCTCTCTCTGTCTCTCTCTCTGTCTCTGTCTCTCTCTCTGTCTCTGTCTCTCTCTCTGTCTCTGTCTCTCTCTCTCTCTCTCTCTCTCTCTCTCTCTCTCTCTCTCTCTCTCTCTCTCCTGCATGTGCACGTGCAAGCACACACATGCGTGTGTTTGTGTCCTTGGAGGCTAAAGGTTTTAGATCACCCTGGAGCTATAGTTATAGCTGGTTATGAGCCACCCAAAGTGGGAGGGAGGTTGGATCCGAACATGGGTCCTTAGCAAGAGCAGTATGCACTCTGACTGCTGAGTCACCTCTCCAACCCCTTAGAAGAGTTCTTTTGAGAAGTCACTGAAGAAATGACTTCCTGTTTTCCTGTTGTGTCCTTTCTGCTTTGCTGGGATATACCTAATGGATGATGGCCATGGAGCATCGCTCTATTGGGAACCCAGTTGCTGGCAATGGCTTCTCCATGCCCATTCCCTCGTGTTTTCCACCGTGTAGTTCTTCCATTGTTTCAAGCCCAGAGGGAACATCAGCTCCACTGTGAAGCCTTCAGGACACTGATAATCGCCTGTCCTTTGCCAGAGACAGTAGGTTTCCTCTGTACCACTTTGTGAGTGTGGTTTACAGGTGTACTGACACTTCGGTTTGTCTTTTATTGTATGTGTTCTGCATTATTCCAATACAAAGTATGGAACTTTTCTGTTCCCAGAACTCATCACAGGTACCAACAATTCCTCCCCACTTTCCCCCACTTTGGTTAAATAGGAAACTTAGAAGCAAGACAACTAAGAACTGTCCAACCCATTGTATGCATTGGACAGGGATGCCTGAGTTTAATTTTTAAGAGAAAACGTGGCAGTTGACCTTTACAGTATGTTAGAGTAACCCATGGGAGACCTTGATTTGGGGGATGTGGGGATGTGGGGTGGCTTGGGAGAGAGGGCTGGGGAGTGGGAAGAGGGAGGAGGTGGGATCTGTGGATGGTATGTGGAATGAGTAGAAAATTTCTTAATGAAGAAAAAAAAAGTAATCTTTATCTAATAGTAAATCCTTCTATTTGCTCACTCTCGTACAGGCAGGGAGAATCCAGGTCCTGTCTTCCAGGAGCTTCTCAGGGGGTGTCAGTCAAATAACTCAGAGTTCTCTTGCTTCTCCAGCTTTTGACATTCAGAGAACATGCACACATTGAAGCCTTTCTGTCTAAACTAGAGCAGTAACACAGATGTGGCAGGAGTACCAGAAACAGTGGCGATCAAGGGCAGCTTTTCCTCATATGCTCAGAGCTTTAGAGAACAAAGGGTAGTGTGTTGTCATTCATTAGACCCAATGTGTGTGTGTGTGTGTGTGTGTGTGTGTGTGTGTGTGTGTGTGTGTGTGTGTGTGCGTGTGTGTGTGTTTTCTCCAATGAATGGATGAACTAGATGGGTCAATATTTGCAGGTAATTTTCTTTGCCTGTCTCCCACAAAGACAAGGACGCACACTTCTCATTAGTAAATGTCCATCGTTCCACCCAGAGATTACTTTGTCCTTTCACCTTAAATGTTTCTTTTTAATTTGTGTCCTTGTAAGAGTGGGGGAGACATTGAAAATTTGGGAGAACAACTTCTCAAGATACTTATCTTGAAGGATTAAACCCCATGGTCCTGTAGTCACCCCCAAATGCCGTCCACAGTCCGGCTGGTCTTAGCTCCCAAATATGGAAGCTAATCACTGAAGCCACATCTTCCTTAATTTAAAATCTTTCCATGGACAGCTAGAAGCTTGACTATCACTTTCCAACTGCTTCGGTGTCCATCAGCTAGAGGGAAAACTACTTTTATGTCCATCAAGGATTCCTTGGGAGATGTTGTAACCTATTATGATGTTTTCTCATCTGACCACTGTGAATTGAAGTTCCTGACATTCAAGAGCATGTGCTTGACATAAGCAACTGTAGTCACTAGAAACTGTGAACATAGTACTGGAGTGTTTGAACTATCTGGAGAGGGAGTCCATCTTTCCTGGTGCCATCACTAGCATCAGTACCAGTGAGATATACTAGGTGGAGATTCAGAGCTACTGCCCTCATGCTGCAAATATTTAACACCGGTGTGATTACTATTATCTGGTATTAATGTTCTGCCACAAGTGTTAACAAGACCAGTATAACAAACTGACTAATTTTCAATGCCCTGAGCACCCCATGGTGAAGGAGATGAATTTCCCTAGAAACAGCCATTGTGGGAAACAGCAATATATGGGGCTGAGGCTGGCCTTCCACATTTTAGTGGTTACAAAAATGTCTCCCCCCACCCCTGGTGAGTTACTGCTCACTGAGGTCTGACTCTGAATCACTTTATCTCACTCAGTAACTGCTTTGTTGTGCCTGGCTCAGGGATATTCATCTGAATGACACCAACCTCAGAATTGGAATTTGGACCCTAAATCTTGAGCTTGTGATGTTTTTCTTTATGGGTCAGATTTCAGAGAAGCCCCAAAGAAGAGAGAGAATCACCAACACACCCCTGCCTTGCACTTGTTCGTGGCTCCTCTCAGCCATCGCAATATATGTCCTTAGAATGACCTGTTTTAAAGAGGAGAGCTAAAGGGAATAGCTACAAACCGGGGAATGGTTGAGGAGTAAATAAAACAACAGGGAGACAGGCGGGGCTGCAAGACCCAGACCGAGGCAGTATAAAACAAATTCATTCTACTGTAAATTGCTCACACTATATGGGAGTCTATGATGGCGAGTTTTTAAGAGCCTAAACAGGAGCTATGGATTCCAACTATATTCTGAGCCCACTGATCATTTTCAAATCTTTAGGACCAGAGACATCTAACTTAGGATGGATTGCTCATAGTTATGGGGGGTGAGTAGACAGTCAGTGAATTAAACTGGATATCCTGCCCACAGTGTGAAGTCATTCCCTGTTCCGCAGTTGGGCTGTTCACGTTTAAGGACCTGCCATCCCCAGGGTCCGATATGGGGCCAGCCAGAGCGTCTAGTTCTCAGTAGATTTCTTTTAACTTCACAAAGATTTTTTTGAAGTGTTACAGCATTCAGTAGCTGTGTCCCACCATGAGTTTTCACCATTGGACAGAGTTTCTACTATCTCTTCTCCATTGTAGGTGTGTACTTCACATCACAACATACCTGTTTTCTCATTGGCCTCATTCATTCATTTATTCACTCACTCATTAATAATTGATTGGCCAATTACCATATTTTAGATGCTAATCATCCGTGATCTGGAATTCGGTAAAAGCTTTGGCATTAGATGGCTGTGAGTTCAACTTCTGACTGTTACTGAGTGAAGTCCTTAATACCTCTGAGCTTACAAAATATATATATAATAATAATCGGGCTACTTTGGGTAATTTTGAGGATACAAGAACTTTGAATGGCAAGTTATTTAGCACAGAGCTATGTGTATGGCAAGCCCCATAAGTGTGATGGCCTCAAGGTCCAATCTAAATTCAGCTGTCCATGTGAGCCTCCGCCTGGCTCCCTGGATATCATGAATTTTGTCCTCCCCTGAACTCAAACAGTATTTGCTATACATTCTTTGTGTACAGTTCTCGGCTTTTTGATACGCTTGGTAGACTTTCTTCTTTTGCCATTATCCCATGAGTCTCTATCTTTGGCTTTGTTCTTACAAAAGCACAATTCCAAAGCAATCCAGGTTAAAAAAAAATATGAGTTATAAGCTGAGTCCAGGTGAAGAACAATGTAGGCAGAAGTTCATCTTCACAAAAGTAGAATAGAAGCTTTGTAGGGAAAACCTGGAAGGGGCTAAGAAAAGAGAAACATGCCTAAGGATCCAATGAGTGAGCCACGGAGAGTGAGGACATATCCCATAGAGTGTGTGTGTCGGGGGGGGGGGTGGTGGTGGTGGTGATTAGACCATAGGATTCAGTAGGGGCAAGGTGACTTGAGAGTGTTTCACCACACTTGGGATGAGGAATGGAGTATTTCCCATGTAAAATAGATGACTGCATCCAACAGAAGTTGTGCACCATAATAATCATGTGTTTTCTTTATCTCCGACTCTCATTGGCCATAATCAGCTTGGTCCTGTAGAAGAGAAGGTCCTATGGTGACTTCACTTCTTCCTTCTCTGTGTCCTTGGAGGTTCCCAGTGTGCACTCATGAGCTGAGAACATGATTCCAATGAATTGACTGAGGCACAGCAGGGAGGTGAGCATGAAGCAGTGATGGTGCCCTGAATCTCAGTGTTTCTGGTTATAAAGTAAAGTTAATGGTCATAATAATGACATTATGAGCAAAGTTCTATGAATGTGCTCCCATGGGAAATTTTTTAGATGGTTATCAGTACACTTCATGATGCTGTTAGAGAAGACTGCTTAACTTTTTACAGGAATCATATACAGTGGTTGCCTTGACACCACTGAACATTCTAGAAGAGACGATAGAAAAAAGCTTTCCATTTGCTTCAATTGATAGTAATTTTTATAATGATTTTCAAAAACAATTTGAAATTCAGTTTTACTCTTAAGAAGTTAGGGGAACAATTGGGAGAAGAAAAAGAATGGAATTTTCTAGCTAATGTGGCTGGATTAACTCATCTATCCATCTCCACCATAGTAGTCAGGCATCTGATAATATCATCCATGTCTACTAGGTGCCCATGGCCTTGGCTCTGCATCGCAGTTACATGGTGTACTACCCTGTTCTAATTCTCCCAATGCCCATTCAATTCCATGATTTGGCAACCAACTGACTCTTTTCAAGAGTGATTCCATTCTCTACCCTTCCTCGGATTCCCTGGATCTCCTTAGGTAATGCCTCTTCCAACTTAGTCTAACCCTGGCTCTCTGATCTGAGTCCCATCACACACAGGCAATGTCATCTGGCTTCATTTGTACCCTAAGACTTATAAGCAACACTTGGGTCTCTATTATTTTTCACAAAATGTAACTGTGTTTCAAGCCCCACACTCATCTGTCATGTCCTCTGAAATCCAGAGGACATTCAGATCAGGGATCTATCCAAATACTAATCCCCAAATGCAGCCTATGACAGTGTATAGCTATTTAGAACTCCCAGCATCTTCAATTTAAATAATGCAATGAAAATCTTTCATAAAGCAGAAAAATGGCTTTGTACACTGAGGTATATCCATTCACGATAATAGCACTTGTATACTCTAAATAGTACTTAGGAAGAATACTTGTTGACAGAGGAAAATATTCATGATTAAATCGTGGATGAAAAGAAAGAGGTGCCGAATTGCATAACAAGTACTTGAAAAGTGTCACAGTAAGAGACAAGCTATTTGTTCTTTGCAGGTATGTAGGGTTGTCTCACCTGCTTCTGATGAGTGTGGTGATGACTGCTACAGTGTTAGACATGAGTCTGTATCCCAGCAGGAACACAGAAGGAGACGGAAGGAAGGAAGGAAGGAAGGAAGGAAGGAAGGAAGGAAGGAAGGAAGGAAGGAAGGAGCTAAATCAATGAGGAATGCAAAAGCTCCTCCCTAATCCCGAAGCACGGTTCTGCTGCTTACGTGGCATCACTCAACTCTATGATATAGGAAAGGCCTGGCTGGAAAGCAGTGGGAGAGAAGGGGCTGGGTGTGGACGTGAGCTCATCCAATCAGGAGTGACTGCCCCAGGTGGTCCTGTTAACCTGTCTAACTTTTGAACGTGATGGTGATGCAATCTCCCAGTGTAATCACTACAGAGAGAGAGGGGGAGGAAGGGGAGAGAGAGAGAGAGAGAGAGAGAGAGAGAGAGAGAGAGAGAGAGAGAGAGAGAGATATGGAAAGGACTATCCTTCTTCCCTCTTCTCCTGGACCCCTTGCCCCCAGTCTCTATATTGTAAAACCTAACATGTTCAAGAGTGGCCTCAACACCTGTGTGCCTCATAGGGCATCCAGGACCTTGCTGTGAGGTCTGAGTTCCCGGTAACCACCAGAAAGCTCCCTGCCCCCACTCTTAGAAAGAAAGTACTCATCCTTCAAAGCTGGACCACCTGCAAATTATCTGGGCCTCACTCTGCAAATTACTCAAAGGAGTAACATCTGTTCCCTGGTGAATGGAGGGCTACCTCACTCTTGTGTTCCTGCTGAGCGCAACTGCCACAGAAACCCCACTGGCTTTCTGCTTCCGAGGGACCCCCACCTGATCCTGTCTGGCCTGTAGTGCTGCCCCCCTCTGAACTGTGAGTACCTATGACTATCAAACTGTATTTTATGGCATCTATTGGGTCAGGTACTACCCATTCAGCCACCCCACCCTGTTGGTGGCAGAGGCTCTTTCCAAGACCACAGGATCAATAGTTGGTAACTAGAATTTTCCTGTCTTCCTTCCTTCCTTCCTTCCTTCCTTCCTTCCTTCCTTCCTTCCACCAACCCAAGTTTTTAAAGTAATGCTAGGGGACCGAGGGCCTCATACAGGCTAGACAAGTGCTAGACCACTGAGTCACACCAGCCTCCATCTTTGCTCCCCTCTCTCCCCTCCTCCTCTCCCTTCCCACTCCTCTCACGCTAGGCTCTTCTCCAGGCACTGGAATAATGACAATGAGGAAAACACACTTGGCTCAAAACAATGCTTTTCTTTTAATTAAAAATTTTAAGAATTGCATACATCAATGTTGTACTTACATAGTTTCTATCCTCCCACCTTCAAATCCTCACAAAACCTCCCCACTCCCTCTTAAATTTATGACCTCTTCTTATTCTCTAACGTGTGTGTGTGTGTGTGTGTGTGTGTGTGTGTGTGTGTGTGTGTGTTCAAATGTATACAACCTACAGAGTGGACCTAGTGTTGCTAGTGGCTTGGGAGAAGCTACGGAAGCAAGGATATAACAGAAGTCATCCACTACCATGAATTGTATGAAAGATTTTCTGGGAAATTACATTTAAGAAATGGATGCTTATTAAGAGTCCCACGACAGCATGGTTGAGTGGTTTGCAATGTGCTTCCCTTGTTCCAAGTACTGTCACTTGCTTTCATGTCAGACTCTTGAGTTCAAAATCACCAGGCAGGTCCACTGCTATTAAATTATATACACCTGAGCCGGGCAGTGGTGGTGCACGCCTTTAATCCCAGCACTCAAGGCAGGCAGAGACAGGCAGATCTCTGTGAGTTCAAGGCCAGCCTGGCCTACAGAGAGATTCCAGTACAGCTAGGACTGTTATACAAAGAAGCCCTGTCTTGAAAATCAAAAAACAACAACAACAAATTACATACACATGAACATGCATGGGTACATGCACATACATGCTCTCTCTCTCTCTCTCTCTCTCTCTCTCTCTCTCTCTCTCTCACACACACACACACACACACACACACACACACACACACACACACACACACATTCACATACACATGTACACACATGAACTCAAGAATCTCCTCTTCTGGCTGCAATGTCAACACTGTTGATGTCTTTGGACAAATATTCTTCTCCCCAAGACTAGAACTCAAGGAAGATGAAAACTAGCTCCAAATCACTCACCAAACGAATGGAGTATCAAGTTCATCAGTTTTTGATTCTTATTGGCAAGCTTACAGAGTAAGCTCTTCTCACTAGCTTAGGGGAGGGAAGTAATCCGTAGAAATGAACTGGTGTGCTTAAGATCCTCTTATAGAAATGAATTTAGCCGCAGTTCCTGGGTCCAGATTGCAGCTTCTTCTCATGCTGGATGGTTCAAAAGACTTCCAGGCGAGTGACCAAACAAGACCATTGAGACATGAAGGAAGGCCAGCACTGATAAGCTGAATTATAATAGCTTTGGAGAGTCTTGGAAGAAGGTGTCTAATTATCTATGCTTAACAAATACAAAATCCTGCTTACATAAAGCACCAAGTACGTTCGTATGTTCACGGAGTCTGTGGATACTCCGTGATCAACAGATGATGTTGAGGATTATGGCTTTGTCTGCTCCCAGTGATATCTAAGGCCTCCCCTGGGAAGAGTTAAGTGGCTGTGAGTGACTCCGTGATTGAGATTGGAATATTCTAAGACTTCCATTTACATGTCTGACTCCAAGCCTGGTCCTTGAGGAGATACCCATGTCTGGCTTCTTGATGTGTCTTAGGCCCCCTCTCATCATGGCAACTTTAGGTACTTGTCCTTAAAAATATATATTGAGTTTTATTTTATATGTTTGAGTGTTTTACCTGCATGTTAGCTATGTGTACCACATACATGCAGTGCCTGTGGAGGCCAGATGAGAGCATCTTTGGGTCCCCTGGAAATGAATTTATGAATGTCTGTGAGCTGCCATATGGGTGCTGAGAACTGAATCTGGGTCCTCTGTATGAGTAGTGAGAGTGCTTAATTGCTGAAACGTCTCTCCAGCCCTGTACTTGAACTTCTTGTAGACAGCACAGAGTTCTATGAGAATGCATTTCTGTAGCAAGGCAAACACTGAGTGACACTGTATGAGCTGGACTTGGGAGTCATCTAGTCTTCCATTATTCTCCATTGGCCAAAACAGTCTCTAATCCACCCAGCTTCAAGAGGAGGGGGTTTTCCTCTCCATTGATTGCCAAAGAGCTGTCAGTCATGTTATGAAACTAGTGCTGAAGCTGATGTATGTCGGTTACCTTTATTTTGTGTCAATATTGGAAAAAAAGAAAAAAAATATTATGTTATACTTTATATTATACTTTCTGTTTAGAGCTTTTTTTGGCTATATGTTTTTATCTGGCTCTAAAACTATTACTCTTTAGTGAGGCCCATGAGAAATCACAGGAAACTTCTGAGGCCCAGATAAAATGGGGATGTTACTAGCTGTCTCATGGAAACATTGAGCTTCTGAGAAAGTCATGAGGTAATGCATATGGAAAGTTTAGAATGGAGCTGTTCAACATTTATTTGCAACATATGCCTAACACATGCAGAGTACCAAGCTCTTCTGTCAGTCTATCCCAAAGATTACCTCATGTAATGCTCTCATGCTCAACAAAAACTGTTAGCCCATCTTAGTGATAAAGAGTTCAAAATGAAGAGGATAGTGACTTGTCCATGGTCACAAAGTCCCCAAGTGGCAGGTCAGGATTGAATTGAGCAAATGGCTCTAGTATCTACACTCCTCAGCCCTCTGCTGTGATCCCTGTCAGTAGATCATAGAGACATGGGTGTATATGCATGTATGATTTTGTGTGAATCCCTAAGTGTGGTCTCAGGCTTTACTAGTCTGCAGAGTTTTTGTCTAGACCAGAGGTCTATAAATTATGGCTGTAGCCTAAATATAGTCATTATTATTTTTAAGATTTATTTTAAAGTTTGTGTGTGTGTGTGTGTGTGTGTGTGTGTGTGTGTGTGTGTGTGTGTGTGTATGTGTGTGTGTGTGTCCATGTGCTTGGGTCTGTGCACTTTAGTGCAGCTTCCCACAGGACCCAGAAGAGAATGGTGGGTCCCATGGAGCTGGAGTTACAGGCTATTGACACGGTGCTAGGAACTGAACTTGAGCCCTCTACAAGAGCAGTTTGCTTTCTTAATTGCTGGGCCATCTCTTCAGCCAACTACATGTAGCTGCTGTTACTCATTATACATTATCTGTGGCTCCTGAATAGAAGATGTGAGGTCTTTGCTCTCATGGAGTTTGTGTTTTGGCTGAAGGAAATGCAAAGTTTAAGCATTAAGCCAAGCCAAGAATGGTTGTTGTGACTGTCCTAAAAGGAGAGACAGGGTGATAAGTATCCCAGAACAGAGAGGATTTCTCATGAATAAAGCTGTTTTGGCTGGGAAGTCTATTATTGCAGATAAAATATTTTAATAAGAAGACAACAGAAGAAAGTATGAAATGGTCATCTCTAAGAGAAGGACAGATAGACATCTTTCCAGAAAGTGTGGAAGGTTGGCAGTCAATTCTTGAATGCTCGCATGTGATGAATAATCACAGTTGTGAATCAATAAACATAGATGTCCAAATTTCTCTGTAATGAGGTTTAAAGTCCTTAGGATATACACCAGGAAGTGGTGTACTTGGTAGTTATTCAGTAATTCTAGTTTCCTACCTACTTTCCTCCCTCCCTCCCTCCCTCCCTCCTTCCCTCCCATCTATCTGTCTGTCTATCTATCTATCTATCTATCTATCTATCTATCTATCTATCTATCTATTAATCTCTTTCTTTCCTTCTTTTCTTTCTTTCCCTCTCTCCCTTCCTCTCCCTTCTTTCCTTCCTTCTTTCCTTTTCTTTCTTTCCCTCTCTCCCTTCCTCTCCCTTCCTGCCTCCCTTCCTGCCTCCCTCCCTCCCTTCCTTCCTTCCTTCCTTCTTCCTTCCTTCCTTCCTTCCTTCCTTCCTTCCTTCCTTCCTCATTCTCTTTCTTTTCTCTCTCCCCTTCCTTCTTTCATCTATCTATCTATCTATCTATCTATCTATCTATCTATCTATCTATCTATCTTTCTTTCTTTCTTTCTTTCTTTCCCTCTCTCCCTTCCTGCCTTTCTCCCTCCCTTCCTTCCTTCCTTTCTTCCTCCTCCTCTTTCTCCTCCTCCTCCTCTTCCTCCTCCTCCTCCTTCTTTTTACAGAAGCTCTCATAGTGGCTGTACTACCATAAATAAAGTCCCATCAGCATCGAATAAAGGTTACTTTGCTTTCACCCCCAGGTCCTCACCAGAATTTGTCATTTTTTTTTTCATGTTAATCATTCTGACTAGAATGAGATAAAAATCTCAAGACAGTTTTAATTTGCATTAAATATTTTTTTTTTTAAAAAAGAAATATTCCATCATAAAACCTCTTGGGTGAAAGAGGAATTAAATGACAGAATGAGTAACAGTGAATTAAATCCCAAGTTAAAAAATAAAATTAGCAAAACAAAAACAATGTAAGCAAAAATTATTTACAAGGAAGATGGCGTTAGGCATGTAATGTACACACTGAGAATAGAAAAATTGTGGCTGTCACTAATAGATCAAATATTTACCTTAAAAATTAAAATATATAAACTAGCTCACTTAATCAAGAGGGAAAAATACCAACATTTCTGAACAAACCCAAAGCTTAGATGATGAAAATGTGCTCATGAAATAGAATTAGCAAAATTGACACTCTTGGGGATGGAACGCTTTAAAAAGGCCAATTTCCAAAAAAAAGTATTATCAAGAAATAACCTCAGAAAAAGGAATCAACACAGATGGCATCATTGATGGTGTGGCAGATGGTGTCACAGCAAATTCTCTCAGACCTTCAAAGATCAAGTTGTTCCAATGCTCCATATATTGCTGCAAAACACTGAAAATGAAGGAAAAATCTTATATTTACAATGCAAATATCACATTGATATCCACACAGGAGAAAAACAGTGCAACTAAGAAATTACAAACCAACACTACCTTCAAGTATTGATATAAAAGAACTAAATTAAAAAAATAATTAAATGAAATATTAGCCACGAGAATACAATGTTTCACTGCACAGAGAAAATAAAACATCCTGGCCAAATGGCATACATTTCAGGAATATAAAGTTGACTCAATAGTAAATCGATTAATTTTTCATGCTACATTAGGAAGTCTCAGAAAAAGTTGTATCTCTGCAGATGGCAAGATTCATCATTCATTACTGATTAAGTTGACTGACCCTAATCGTAAGGAATGTAAACTTTCACTATAAAGCCAACATTTTCTTTTTGACAAACCTCTAGAGGGATTTGCCATGAGAACAGGAACAAAGCAAGCAATCCCTCTATCTCCACTACATAACCATTTATTAAGAAAACTAGCCAATGTGATAAAACAAGAAAAATCAATTAAAGGCATGATCATAAAACAGAGCCAGGCATGTTCAGGTAGACCAGATAATTTGAGAACAGAACTAGGAAGATTGAAAGTTCAGGGCTGCTTATGCTGCAGAATGACTTAAAGCCAGATTGAGCAAGTTGGTAAAACTCTATCTCAAAACAAACAAACCTCCAAAGGGCGAAATATATACCTAAGTATTAGAGTGCTTGCCTAACTTTTGTAAGGATTTAGGTTCAATGACCAATATTGAAGGGGAAAAAAAAGATAAAGAAGAGCCAACCTCTTATTTTGAAGATGATATACAAGAAAAGACAACTATATGGATACACAGAAAATCTGGGATCATGTGAACAGAACCCCAGAACTGGGAAGCTCAGCATGTTTATCACATATACTTGAACATTCAGCTGAACAAGGAGGCAGGTTTAGCTAACATCAGTAGGGTCAGTCTCTGTAGGGAATCAGTCTGCAGGCTGTAAACATCACAGGAAGAACAATGGACATTTTTCTGCATCCACTATTAACATCCACAAGTAACCAGAGGAAGGCTTTGTCATCCTTCTGAGGTTTACCTCTAGAGAAAATACTTTCCAATTTCCCACGGGTCTGAGGCTTTGGCTCTTGAGATGGCTGTCTCATGTCAACAACATACACACACGTACTCAGGACTTCACACACTCAGAGCATCCTCCCTTTCCCACATGATTCCAGTGTCCTCCTTTCTTCAACTAGACCTTACCCTTTCATCATTTCCCAACAACGTATCATGGTATGAACCCATCAAGGTATCTGTTTGTCATATCATATCCTCATGATCTAAGTGTCTTTGGAGACCCCCATCACAGACATACCTGGGGATGGGTGTCACTAATCTACCAGAAGTTTCTTAACCTAGTTAAGTTGACAGCAAGGCTTGAGAACCACAACCCTTATATCCACAAATAATAGCCAGGTAGAAGGTAGAGAAACGTCATTTACAATTGCAGTAAAAATTAAGTTGCCAAGAATAAGCTGGACAAGGAATATGCACAGTGTTGATATTTATGAGCAAGGCTTCCAGAAGACTCCTGAAAGACAAAGAGGACACTTCAGCAGATAGATGTCCTTCCTTCTTCTTGAACAAAGACTCAACTTTCTACCAGTATGGCAGCTGCTAAATTGCAATAATCCTGAAAAAAGCAATGTGAATTTGACACAAAATTAGACTTGTTTATCTTCCAGTTTATGTTGACAAGCAGACCTGATAGCAGAGTCAGAGAAACAAGCTAGATGACAATATATGAGGTAGTAATAGAGGCAGTAGTTGACCCTACCAGACTTGAAACCTCTAGAATCCTTTATAAGTAAAAGAAATGTCTGGTTACCAGACATTTAACCCTAAAGAGGGCATTAACAATTCAATGTGCCAGTCATTCTTAAAAGTCAGCACAGACTAATGGTCTAGAACAAAAAAAAAAATTAATATACAAAAACCATATAGACATGTATTGTATGGCAGATATCTCCAAGAACTGGAGAGATGGTTCAGTGGGTAAAGTGCTTGCCAGACAAACATGAGCACATGAGCTTGGGTCTCTAGCATGCACATAAAACACCAGGCACCATATTACACTTCTGTAATCTTAGTGTTTAGGGAGCAAAGACTGGATGAACCTTGGTGCTCACTGGTCATCAAGTTTAGTCAAACAGTGAGCTCCAGGTTTAATGAGAGACCCTGTGTCAGAAAGTTAAGGTGGAGACCGACAAAGGAAGACTGAAAGATGATACAGGCCTCTGACTTCCACATGTATGATATATATACATACCTCTCACACACATATGCAAATACACATGCATACACACAATTTAAAAAGAATCAGTCAACTGGGTATGTTGGAATATTCCTATAATCCCAGTGCCCAGAAAGCAGGAACAGTGGAATCAGGAGCCTGGGGCAAGCCTAGGCTACATAGTAAGGCTACGTCTGAAAAACAAAATGCCTCTAATCAAGGGACTGTATCTCAGATCAAAATGGATCTATTGATAAATTATAGGAAACTTGAGTAGCCATACACAAGAATAAACCAAATAGTTTATTTGAAGCATAGATTTATATGCAAACTTTCCATATTCTACTACATTTTGCTTACGAGAAACTTAGCACTATATATGAAGTAAGTGTAGAAATTGCATGATGGATACAGCAGAAGTTGGTTTAGAACTTAGGGGATAAAATAGGAATTTGCCATTCCATACAATTATAAATAATCAATTTCATAAATTTAAAATGAGAAAGACTGCTCTGTCTTATGGTTATATTTTAAGAGACTGCTCTATCTTATGGTTATATTTTCAGAAATAAGCAAAAATGGTCGTAGCAGAAAAAAACACTATAGTAATGATAATATTGAATAAGATTCATCTAGGCCTTTAAAAGTAACTGTGGTGATTAACAGGCTTTTTGCATAATTTCAAAGTAGCTTATAGGCTGCAAGGAAAAGAAAAGGAAGAGGAAATGGGTACTATCATGTCAACAAAGCAATCAAAGTTAGCATTGCTGGTCAAGCTGGACACTAAGAATTGGTGAAGAAGATGTAATGTTCCTGAGCTAAACTCTGAGGGGGATACAATGTCATTTTTGTTGTTCTCTTGTAAAACTTGTGTGTGTGTGCGTGCGCGTGTGCGTGCGCGTGTGTGTGTGTGCGTGTGTGTGTGTGTACATCATACATATACTCTCTCTCTATATGAATGTTCACGTATGTGCACATTCATATATATATATATATATATAATTATATAAGATATTAGATAAGTTGAGAGACATTTTATAAAATAAGAGACCAGTATTCTTTAAACAAACCAAGTCATGGAATACAAAGTTTGAGAGGATTTTCAGATTAATGGCTATTTAGAGTGGAAGTGACTTAAGGCAATGTACTATACTGGATTGGATCCTGGTCCTAAACATGGACATAGGTGAAGCAATTGAGGAAATTCTCCTAAAGCTTATAGGTTATCTACTACTATTCCACCAGTGTTAATGTCTGGATTTTGTTGATTATATTGTTGGCATCTATGGGCTCTGGTCACCATTTATATTGGAATGCTTTTGTCATGATTTGCACATTCTTATGTGTTTAAAATTACTTCAAAACAAAAGATTAAAGAACTAGACCAATCTAATGACCTAACCTCTCTGGAGTTTGGTGGCAGACATCTAATTGGCATGCATAATAACGTATCACTTTCTTTCTTCTTGGTGTCATTGTACAAGAACTCGTCAGGTCTCACCCCACTGGTGGCAGACTTTTCTACATGTGTAGCAGTTATGGAAAACAAATGAAGTTACTAATTATGGGCTTTTCCTTGAATTATCTCCGTTTTCATTATAAAGAAACATTTTTATTAATTGGAGGTTTTCTTTTTAATAATAAGCTTCTTCACACCCACATAGCTAAAGAGAGGAAGGACTCAGACATCACCAAGGGCTTTTCTCCTTTCTTGTGAGTTGAACACGAAAAATATCCAATTCCCTTCAAAAGTGTTATTCAGAAACCTTGGGGCTACCTGCCAATTGCTTCTCTAGAGGAAATAGAGAGGCTGTAGCTAGCCGTGTGTCTCTGACTGTGCAAATATTTCTTCTTGGAGACAGGGTGTGGTAGTTGCTGTGGCAAGGGGCAAACTAGAAGCATTGAACTGAACTGGAAGTTCCAAAACCACGTTTAAAGCAAACCTCATCCTCAGTAGAATGCTGAGCCATTTTGGAGCCTTCCCTCTGCTCCTGAAAATGAGCTCCACCAGCCCCTCCAGCCCATCACCACGGCTGGATCAATAGCTGTGCTGCATATAAAGTTATGTCTTACAGGATGTCGATATTAACCTTTCAAGTGTGCATCTTTCATGATTTATCTATCAATAGCTCAACTAAATATGTTTTATATGCTACAAGCACTTCTTTTTACCTGGCAGGAAAACTGACATTTCAAAGCTAGCTTCCTTCCATCAAGACACCATCTTCTGGAATCAGGGACATACTTTACCTGGCTGTAATGCGGGTCTCCTATAACCTCCTCCAGGGCAAACTGTTTCTAACTCATGGCAGCACCTAAAGCTGTCCTGAAAGAGTAAATAAACACTCACTAAACGTCAGCAAGCTGACATCGTTGTGAATATAAGTGGCAACAATGTCCTCATTAATTACTTAGTTTTCAATGAATCTCCTGTATTAATCACTGGCTATGTAATAAATGTTGATAAAATAATTCCCAATTTTAAGTAATTATATTTATTTTTTAGAGAAATCAAGAAAGGTAGATAATACTACCTTTTGTAGAGCCAAAGAACAAGCATGTGTAGAGTTATTTATCCAAAGTCACTTTGTGAATACAAATAAGATAGTCACTGCAGCCAGGTGTGTTTTGAACTTGATATTCAATAGTTATGTAAAACGTATCAATTAATTTCACCTGTTGATGAATACAGCTTGGAACTTAAGTATAATCTTAGATATTTCAAGTGTGTCTTGTAGTTAGGAGCATTGTATTTCTCAATCTAACTGTTCAGCTAAGCCTGTTATCTCAGGTTCCTTTGTACCAGGGTGACAGATTTAGAACAGGAAACTTCTCATGAGGCACCATGATATATCTACTAGTTTTCTGGTGCTCTTAACAAATCACCAGGTTTTGTGTCTTGAGCAGCATGTAACTGCTCTGGCAGGAGAGGGAATGTTCTATAGAGACATTTGTGCCCCTCCCTTTGTCTGCCAATCAGCCAACTTAAAGAGAAGGAAAGAAAGTAACCAACATATCCAAAATTTAGGTAATCTTATTAATAATCAGGAAAATGCAAAATTTAAAACGAGGTATTTCATAATCAGCACATTTAGTCATGTGACAAGATAAAACGTTGGTATGAAGTAAATCCAGTGGGCCATGGAAAAGTAGACACGGAATTAAGAGGAGAATTAATTGTTGAGAAGGATTCCTGTAAGACTCAGGAAAGAGAGGGAATGAGGGGGTGATGGTTACTAAAATTCACTATGGAAATTTATGAAACAGTCAAACAATAAGAATATTTTAAGGAAATAGTAAATCGTGTGCACTATTAATGAGAACCAAATTAATCTGATGACTTTAAAGAGTATTTTTATGAATCTACCTGTAGCCAGACTCACCAAATATAATCTTCCATGTGTACGTGGAAAGATGTTCAACAATACTCACCAATGAACCGTGTGTTATAACACATGAAGACATCCTGTAAGTCACTAAGAGTGAGCTCTATACATTCCTGTGCAGAATGTTATACAACAGATGAAGAGAAGCAGCAGCAAACCCAGGATATTGGTCTATACGGGGCTGTAACCTAGTGCTCGCTTAAACACAGAATTGTCTTTACGGCAGAAAGCCACTCACTCATACAGAACTTTACAAAGTATAAAACAGTTGCACAAATTGTGTAGATGTGTAAATGCATTAATATGATAAAAGCATACATGAGTCTAATATACAAAACTTCTTGGTAGTATCATAAGTGTGAACATGCACGAGTTAATTTTTAAAAGAAGTAGTACTAAAAATTATCTGCCCATTATACCATCGTGAGATAAATAAGAAAATGTGTTTGTGTCCAGTGATAAAAATTTCCTATTCCTCCTCAATTTAGTTGTTTTTTCCTCCATTGAGTACTTCCCCTTCCTATAATTGGACAAAAGAGCAGGACAAACAAAATCCCCACAACTAATTCATGTCACATGACCTGGAATGGTTCAGTTTGGTTAGAAAATGTGCACATTCTGAGAAGCACTGGTCAAAGCCACCTCCAAACAATCCTTTAAAACTATCCGCTTTGTTGCTGGATCTGAGTCTACACCCAAATGTTTAAATGTTCAAAAGAAGTGAATTTTCTTTTCCCACACTCAATACGGGAAAGATTCGGAAAATAAACCCAAGCACCTTAGGTCACATTATGGTGCCTGAAACTCAGTCCTTACGTTCAACACTAGAGTTATTCAAACACACACACAAACTTGTAAACTTTGGGGGAGAATCAAGACAGGAGGAAGTTCAGAAATATTAACATTCCTCACCCTGTCTAGTGAGCATCCACATCATCAGCTATGATTTTCTGATCCAACAAAAGGAGAACATTCTACCTCGGGACCTTGGGTTTGCTAAAGGGCTAGCGAAAGACCTGGGGAAATATAATACACATTCAGACAGCTACCCTCAGCTGTCTTCCAGGATTATTAAGTATCCGGCACTGTAAACTCCAACTTGTTTCTTTAAAAATTGTTAAAGCAGATGTGCCAGCATGTCAATAGCAGAGTAATATCCTAACCATATATTATTCCTTCCAAGAGGCTACAACAAGGTAATGTGCATCCCCCAATGAGGACAAGACTAATCACAGTGCAGTGCCGAGGCTCTGGAGATTTCCCCTGGGAGCCCATCATTTTATCACATGCCACAGCTCCTCTCCATCAGTATGCTCTCCAGAGCAGTTCCCTCTCCTCCACAGGTACCATCCCGGGGAAGGAACTCGCTAATGAAATCCACCTAGCACAGATCTGGCCTGGTGCACAGGACCATGATACCAGCATACTTAGACAAAAAGGGAATCCGAGACCTCTCACTAGCAGGTGCTTTGACAACTCACCAGCATCCAGACTAGCAATTTCGCAAGTTCATGGTGACTACTTGTTTTGAGTGCTTAAACAAATCAGTAGTGGCTGCCAAATGACATGTGTCATATATGGCTCTTCATGTTTCTTGCTACTTTGCCCCTGCTTTGCATGAACAAGTATGACGACAGGCTTCAAAAACAGGAATGTGCATATGTACATGAATACACAAACAGGCTTATTTAGAAGGCAGGTTTTTATTTTTTCAAGACAGGGTTTCTCTGTGTAGTTTTGGTGGCTGTACTGGATCTTGCTCTGTAGACCAGGCTGGCCTCCAACTCACAGAGATCCACCTGGCTCTGCCTCCCGAGTCCTGGGATTAAAGGCGTGCGCCACCACCACCCGGCTGAGAAGACAGGTTTTTAATACAGTGTGTCATTCTGCTTCTGAAATCCTGATGAGCTAGACCAAGACCCATAACTCTTCAAATCCTATGAGGCTTCAAGATTCTGCATGGGTGCTTTTCTCCCACATTCGGAGAGTTCAGACAGGGTTAAACTTAGCATTTCTGCCACGATATAGGAAACACAACATCCCCTTTGTTTTACTTCTTTTGACCTTGTCTAGCAACTCCATCCGTGAGAGGCCCAATTCAACTATGTGATGGTGGAGAATGAACTCCAAGCAGTGTCAGCTTGGAAAGTATTGAAAGATCGCAGGCCACACTTGAGGTCACCAGAAGCACGAAGGGGTGACAAGCTCCAGGCAGCTCAAACACTGGAGAATAAAACCCCCATGCAGCATGATACTGGCCACAGAGCTAGAGACTGTCAGGACGTTTAGGTGCCTAGGAAATTGGCACAGCTCTTCGCAGCTCTGAAACCCCACAGTGCTCATTCTGAGTTACTTTCGTCTCAGCAGCCATGGGAAGTTATATGTTCACTGAAGTGGCATTGAGCTGACCTGGCCGGAGATGAAAATATTCTTTCTATCCTTTGTACTCCTGGAATACCCTGCCCTCCCTCAGCCCGTGCTTTCTAGACAGCTAAGACAGACGGCGAGGAGCTGTTAAAACATCTTGCTGGTAATGAATAGAAATGAAGCTGTTGTCAGCAAAGACCTCTGTGAAGGCAGTGGAGACAGGATGAAGGAGGGCAGTTGTTTTCTGAAGTACAGTTGTCACTCTGTGTTAATAACTGAGCATGACCTTTCTGTGACAAAAATTAGTTCCTGGGATCTGTGCTGAACGGTCAGAAGAGTTTCAAATTTAAGCCCAGACAACAGGGGACCATCCATTTGAGAGAGCACACCACCACACTTGTTTTCTCCAAATCCATTGCCTGTCAGTGGCGCTCATGGAAGGCACAAAGGAGAGGTGGAAAATGACACTCGTGTCACTCCCCAGAGCACGCTGCTGCTCTTGATAACAGTAGAGGTGGAAGCTTCCAGCTGCCACTCAAGTACTTACTCAAAATCAACCAAGATCCCGCCGCTTTTTTGCCTGGGGTGTAAACAACAAAGAAACTAACTCGCAAATATCTGTTGCCCCCGTCCAACGGCCAAATTTAACATCTCCTTCCACTGCAGACTACCCCTTCATGAAAATGGATGTCTTTCTTCCAGCTCACCTCTTAAGTAGATGTCGCTGTCTGATGCTTGCTTCCTATTCTCCTGCCGGATTTCCAAACAATAGACTGGTAGTCTATTATACCCCGAGCATATCTCTTGAGGGTTCTGAAGCTGTTATCCTAAGCTGTCATTGTCCTGTGATCGTCTCTCCTGCTTTGGTATACACCCATCAAGCTTGTCTCCTCTTGAGGAACGATAGACTTTCCACAAGAAAGGGCTCATTCAACTTGCACAGCTGTTAACCAGAGGCTATATTAGGTCTCAAGGAGCATCAGGAAGGGTGTTTCAGTGTCAAGACGTTTGTAGTGCCATAGTGCACTAGGATGGCAGCTGATGGAAGAGGCCATCAAGACTGAAGAGTTGCCAGGTGGCGATGGTGCACACCTTTAATCCCAGTGCTCTAGAGGCAGAGTGAGGTGGATCTCTGTGAGTTCGAGGCCAGCCTGGTCTACAGAGTGAGATCCAAGACAGACACCAAAACTACACAGAGAAACCCTGTCTCAAAAAACAAACAAACAAATAAAAAGACTGAGGAGTCACTTCCATGCTGATGTGAACAGGAGAGGAGTAAAGATGGCAAGAGTCCTAACTACTGAAATCCCCCTCACTTCGCATGTTCCCAGCTAAGGCCCCAAAGGTGGAGGAATTGGTTGTTGGCAAGGCCCAGACATTAGGACCAAGTAATGTTAGTGGGAGCTCTTCACAATGATAGCACAGATTTCCTGAGTGCTTGCTAAGTGTCAGCTCTGCAGTAAGTGTTTTCCAGGGATTGGAGACATGACTCAGTGGTTTAAGAACACTAGCTGCTCTTCCAAAGGAACAGGGTTTGATTCCCAGCACCCACATGGTTGTAGCAGGTTTTTTGGAGGGCCACCAACCAACTCCCAAATCATGACACACAGACTTACTATTAGTTAAGAATGCTTGGCCTTAGCTTAGGCTCCATTCTTGCTAGCTCTTATAACTTATTTTAACCTGTTTCTCTTCACCTATGTTTTGCCTCGGGGGCTTTTTAACCTTTCTTTCATTCTGTATGTCCTACTCCATGTCTGTCTGTCTGATGGTGGTGGCTGGCAGCTGCCTTGCTGACTGGCCCTGGGCATCTCCCTCTTTTTCTCCCTCATCTCTTTATTCCCCTAGCCTAGATTCTTCCTCCTACTTATTCTCTCTGCCCACCAGCCCCGTCTATCTCTCTATTGCCTAGCTATTGGCCATTCAGCATTTTATTAGACCAATCAGGTACCTTAGGCAGGCAAAGTGAAACAGCAACACATCTTTACATAATCAAACAAATGCAGAATAAACAAATGCAACCCATCGTTACATAGTTGAACAAATGCACCATAAAGAAATATAACACATCTTTGCCTAGTTAAACAAATATCTACAACACATGGTGGCTCACAGCCATCTATAACTTCAGCCCTAAGGGCTCCCACACCCTCTTCTGTTCTTGGCAGGCACTGCACACATGTGGTGTACAGGCATACATGCAAGCAAAACACCCATACACATGAAAATAAAGGAATTTTACATATGTCTCAGGTCATCCTTATTGCAGCCCAAGAAGTTGATCCTGTTCATACATGTGTGTGTGCACGCACATGTGTGTGTGTGTGTGTGTGTGTGTGTGTGTGTGTGTGTGTTTTAGAAATGAGAAAATGAAGAGACTAAGACTTTTTTCCAAGGATCTAGGAGTTAGAGAGTGAATGATCTAGACTGAGAATCCAATGTACAACTATCACACTCTGTGAATCTTTGGCCCACACCACTCTTCACATAACTGTAGTTAATTGACAAGAAAATATATCAACTAAAATAAAGTCAAAAGCCACCGGTGGGCTTGCATGCCTTTCTGATGCTGCATGAATCCCGAGAGCCTGGCTTTTTCCAGTAGGGGTCCCCAGGTATCATTAAAAGCATAGGTCACAGACAAGATCTTTCTCTAAAGGGCTTTGGTTCCTCATTTATAAAATGTGAGGGCCGGACTAGCTATTCGCAGTGGTCCTTTCTGGTTCTTACAGTCTGTGATTCGAAGTAAGAATTGCCATCCTCAACGCCTGTAAATTTTAGCTCCTTTCCTCAGCCCTAAGAAGGGGAAAAAAGGAAGAATGGATGGCATGCTTGTGCAAATGTAAGTAATAGAGAATGGAGATGTTCCCCTTGTGGATTCTGAGGTGACATGCATGACTTGGGCAAAGAGGGAGAGTGCTTCATGCAGCACCAGAGGGGCACGCCTTCATCTCAGCTTGTCTTCCTGCAATAAAAATCCAACTGGGTTTTTCAAGTGAGTTGCCTGATATATCGCCCTATTCTTCCTCATCAGTCTCACATGATTCACCCAACATTAGAGAGAAATTTTTCTGTTTAAATTCCTTCTTACAACAGAGGTAAATATCTTACTTTTATAAAAATACATTTCCTAAAGATAAAATACAGTGCTACAATGCTGTTGCAAATGGATTTGCCATAAGTCAGGTACCCTCCTTCAAATAATAGACTATGAACCCAATCTATCTTGGAGAGTCAAGATGTAGAGAGCTTGCTCTTATTAAGGTGCTCTGTTATGAGGCCCAGTCACTGAGACAATGGATTGTTTTTCAACAGGGCTGTGGCTGCCACTGGAAGTCTTCAGCTTGAATGAAAAGGCAATTAAGAAAAGAACCTGGAACAAAGATCCAAACTAAATGCTCTTTTGTTTTTACCTCTAACATAATGAAAATGGCGTGTAGTCACCAGTTAGCTAAAACTAAATAGAAACTGTGAAATTAAGCAAGTAAGACCAACTTTATTTTCAAGGACACTCTTTCCTTCCAGTGTCACTTGACCCTTGCTTTTCTTTCTTGCAGAAGTTTCTGCTAAGGTGTCATAAGCAGAAGGTGTCAGAAGAGAGAAGGGATAGCACAGATTCCTATTTGAGGGCCTGCTACTACTCTATGACAAGTGGGCATTGAAGGGTGAAATGCAGTTCTTGCAGCTTTACTCTGGAGCCTTTGACTGTTCAAAACTCATAGCTCAATTTCCCTTCTTCCATAACCATGATAGGAAATCTTTAGTCTCCCAAGATGGTACTGCAGGGTATTGCATTGCAAGCCCCGCTATCAACCTATTGCTATACAAACCACAAAACATGGTAACCTAAAAACACAGAATTGTGGCACTGTGGATATGGCTTGGCAAAAATACCTGCTGTGCAAGCCTGAGGATGTGAGTTTGGATCCCTGGTTGCCACATTTAAAAATTAGGGAGGGAGATAGATAGATAGATAGATAGATAGATAGATAGATAGATAGACAGACAGACAGACATGAGGGGGAAGTGAAGAAAGCTGGGCAGAGCAGTGTGCTCCTATAATACCATCTGGGAGGCAGAGAGGTGGATCATGGAGTTTATTGGGCAGCTATCCTAGCTAAATTAATGAGTCCCAGACTTAGTGAGAGGTATTGCTTTAAAACCTAAATTAGGGAGGTGAAAAGATGACTTAGTGGTTGTGGGCACTTCCTTCCCTTCCCAAGAACCCAAGTTCAGTTCCTGATGCCACATCAAACAGCTTATAGCAGCCTATAACTCCAGTTCTGAGGGATCCAATGCCTCTCAGGGCATCTGCACAAGTGCACATACCCACATACACATACATGTGCACACACAAAAACACATAGTTAAAAATAATAAATTAATGGAGAGTAATTGAAGAAGACGATCAGTGTAGACCTCTGACCTCTACATGCATGCACATACACACACACACATATATATATATATATATATACACCCATACAAACACATACTCATATATAACACACAAGTGTATACAAACACAGAATTATCAGTGCATGGTTCCTTTGGGATAGGAATCTGGGCATGGCTTAGCAGGACCATCAACTTAAGTGTTAAATTAAGGCTCAGTTAAAGTTTATTGAAATAGGAGTCTCCTCCTAGCTCAGCCAGTAGTTATTGACAAACTCCAACAGCTTGAGGGTGGTAGGACTGAGAGCCTCAGGGCTTGCCTGGGTGTTGGCTCCATTCTTGGCCTTTCCAGCATGGCATCTGGTTTATCAAGCCAACAAGATCAACAGTCCATAGCTGATCTTCTGTAACTTAATCAAAGAACTGGCCTTGCGTGAGTTTCTATGTTCCTTTGAATAGAAGTAAATCATTAGTCAGTCCACATGGTCAATGCCTCTAAAGTCAGTTTTGAAGAGGGAGCCGTGCATCATAAGAATGTCTCATGATGGAAGTCATGGGGAATTTGCAAGCCTTACTGAATACTAACGTTTGTGCCATTTTTGTACATAACCCCATCCAATATGGTTCTTTCTAAGTTTCTTTGCTTGAGTATCCCAAAATAGCAAATTTTCTTTGCATTTAGCAGCTATAACATATAAAAATGTATCACTGAGCATTTTATAGTGGGCTCCAGGAGCCAAGAGAGATGACTTAAACAGACTCACCTGGCACATCTTCCAGGAGATACCCTGGTATCAAGACATGCTTGTGCTTTGAAAAATAATACGATTTTTAAAAAAAATGGTGACAATATTGGACACCTTGAAATTTATCACATGAAAATAATAAGATATATTCAGGATTACATTTTGCAGTGTTATTTTTCATAGGAAATTTCAAACTAGTAAAATATAAAATTATTGGACATAGTTTAAGATTATATATGTGTATGTTTAATACCCTGCAGCTGTAAAGACTATTGATTGTTGGTAGTAAAATGTTACCATTCCCTTTTGACCAAAGGAAGCCAAGTTAGTGAAAACCAGTTTCTTGTCCAGTGGTACAGCATCATAGCCTTTACATGAGGACTCTGGTCATCTAATCTAATTTAAATGAGAACCTTCTCCATACTGCTCCAAGGGATCCCCAACATACCTACTACTTCCAATGGATGGTGTAATATACTAATAGTCTTCTCTAATCCTGAGTAGCTGTAAATACATTATTAGTAAGTTCACAGATTTGACAAAGTTTGCTAATCTGAAAATATAGAGCAGTGCTTCTGGATATCCTTTGTGGACTCGGTGTAATCAGGAAGGTCCTTAAAAGTGAAATAGGGGCCGGGCGGTGGTGGCGCACGCCTTTAATCCCAGCACTTGGGAGGCAGAGCCAGGTGGATCTCTGTGAGTTCGAGGCCAGCCTGGTCTCCAAAGCGAGTTCCAGGAAAGGCGCAAAGCTACACAGAGAAACCCTGTCTCGAAAAACCAAAAAAAAAAAAAGTGAAATAGGGGATTGGGTGTGTTAATACATTCAGTATTTTATGAAAAATGCTTGTAATCCCAGCCCTGAGGATGCTGAAGCCATTGGGTCTCAAGTTCAAGACTGGCCTATGCTGTATAGTGAGAGGATCTCCCAAGGAACAAAGGAGATTTTCTAAAGAGGACAGAGACAGAGGAGAAGCAAACTCCCCCTAAGCTTTAATGCAGAGACAGCTGACATATGGTGTTGGCATCATGAGACTCATTTTGGACTACCAACCTCAAGACAATGAATTTGTAGATAGTTGTTGGACAAATCACAGGAAACTAACACTGAAAGGCAGTCATCTACATCCCTAAACACCTTCCATATTCCAGATCTTGCCAGGTATTGTGAAATAATGGGCTAGTTATTTATTGAGTAGAATATACCTGGAAGACACATTACAGACTACACATGCAGTATCTCACCTTAGATTTTAATGCAGAAGACAGTTCTAACCACTGCATTTGAACAGTATAACTCAGCATGTTATCTTGATATAGTTATATTATGCTTTGAGAAACCTCTCCAATTTGGTAACAAGGAGTATACTGAGTTCCTCTGCTTTCTTATAATTAATATGTATAGATCAGATGATTGATAATTAAATTGCTTTATGAACTTAAGATGTTATGCAAATGTATGGTGCTAAAGACATATGTAACTTATTTGTAGTGGGCAGAGAGATAGCTCAGTGGTTAAGAGCATACATATACTGCTCTTGAAGAGAACTTAGATGCATATCCCAGCAGCTTCATGGTTGCTTACAACTGCCTGTGACTCCAATTCCACTGGCTATGATGCCCTCCTCTGGACTCTGCAGACTCCTGCATGCACATGGTACATATACATGTATTCATATAAAATTTAAAATCTTAAAAAAAAACACATCATGATGGGGAAACTACAGAGACAACTAAACCAAACTAGTGGGAACTCATGAAATTTCGATTAGCAGCTATGGAGCCAGCATCTAGGCCCTCTGCGTAGCGAGACAGTTGTGTAGTTTGATCTGCTTAAGAGGCCCCCTGGCAGTAGGATCAGAATCCATCCCTGGTGCACAAGCAGGCTTTTTGGAGCCCATTACCTCATATGGGACACCTCCCTCAGCCTTGAGGCGGGGGGGGGGGGGGGGGGGGGGGCTTGGACCTGCCTCTACTAAATATATCTCTCCATGGGATGCCTTACCTTCTTGTAGGAGGGAATGGGGGAAGGGTTGGGAGGGGGAGGCTAGAGGGGTGGGAGGAGGGAAGAGGGGGAATCTTTGATTGGTATGTAAAATGAATAAGAAATTTTCTCAGTTAAAAAAAAAAGAATAAAAAACACAGGTGGGATAGCCAGGCGGTGGTGGCCCATGCCTTTAATCCCAGCACTCGCCGCGAGGCAGAGCCAGGCGGAGTTTGAGGCTCTGTGAGTTTGAGGCTAGCCCGGTCTACAGATCCAGTTCCTGGACAGGTTCCAAAGCTACACAGAGAAACTCTGTCTCAAAAACCAAAACCAAAACAAACAAACAAAAAGCCCCCAAACCAATCAACCAACCAAACCAACCAACCAACAAATAAAAAACCCCCACAAAACTCAATTTTGTAGCCTAGACATCCTCAGGATGGATTGATGAGAGGCTTGTCCCCCTTGTATGGTCTCCAAGCCTTGAAACGGTAGACAGTGAGTAAAGGTGCCGTCCAATTCCATGGTTACATATTCATCATCAAAATTCAGATTTGCTTATTGTTACTTTATTTATTACAACTTGCTACATAAATTACAATACCCAGGAGCCTGCCCACTGCTACATGTGTGCAGGGACTCAGCACATGGCATGTGGGTTCCGTTTCTTTGTGTGCCCTTTGTTTATTTGCATGAACCCAAGGATGCATTTTTAATTATGTGGGGACATCAGCTGAGAATACAAATGCTGTTAAAGGATCCCAAATTAGACAGCCAGGACAAGAGGCAACCTGGAGTTTTTTGAGAGCAATCTCAGAGCTTGGAGAATTCATAAACCAAGTAAACCTTCTGACATAACTATAAAATGTGGTATAAACCCTAGAAAAAAATGGCCATCTTGAAAGGGTAACAGCACTTTTACGAGAATTCCAGCCGCACCATGGCAACATCAACCCGTCAAAGCAAATGAAGGGCAGTAAAAGTAAAATTAAACATGATGAAGGGGACACCAGCTTGCTAACAGCTTTCCAAGCAGTAAAGCTTTCAAATGTTATCTCTTCATTGGTCTGTTCAATCACACATGCCTGCTACCAAGCTTTATCGCATTATGTATCTTTCTCATCACCAGAGCCTGCCTTGCTTGGATGGACTTGTCTGTCTGTTCACAAAGGAGGGGGTGAGGCTTTCCCCTTCCTGTCCTAGTACATCCTCTTGGTGCCCACGTTCCTCTTCTGTAATTCTCTGCCCCCTCCCTTCTCTCTTGCCCTTGTTTTGGTGTCCAAGTCTCTGCCATCAGCAAAGGTGGCTGTGCAGAAGAAGCTTGGGGGGTGTGTGTCTAAATATAGCTCAAAACCTCAGCCAGCACTCAGCATCCTATAAATAGGATCCAACCCTCCAACCCGATTCTGACTTTGTCCTCTTGCTTGCTCCAAAAATCATCTGTTATTCTTCATCAGGACTCTTATTCTCAATGAATCCTCCTTCCCTACCCCTGTTCTGACTCATGCAGTGAAGACTGGGGGTGTGTGTTTCAGTGTGAACTCACAGACTAGCTAACCCCCAGGCTTGATATGCTTCCCTGTTTGCAGGGACACAGAAATCTCAAGGTTACCTTTAGTTTCAGACCCACTCCACCACTAGGGAGCCCTTGGGACAAAACTCTGGCCCTTTCTTTCAATGTCTTAAACCTCTCCTTAACTCCGTTTCATATGTACATGTATGTGATGTTCACGTATGCCAAAGTCCTCTGCCTGTAGACTGCATGGGTCATCCAGTCTGCATGAAAAGCAACAGAGAAAATCAAATGACCAAATGGCTGACTTTGACTTCCCACAGCCCACACAGTGAGGAGAGAAGGGGAAAATAAAAGGCTGTGATAGCCTTCTATCCTTCTTATAAATAGTCAACAGGAGGTGAGCAAGAAAAGGAGAAATCTTGGGGAATGTTTATTTTCAGGTGTATTACTTTTGTTTCTGTTGCCTTTGTTTAACTCTGTGAAGCTGTGTTACTGTGCCTGTCTAAAACATCTGATGGTCTAATAAAGAGCTGAATGGCCAATAGCAAGGGAGGAGAAAGGATAGGGGTGGCTGGCAGGCAAAAAGAATTAATAGAAGGAGAAATCTGGGAGAAGAGAGATTAGGAGCAAGAGGAGGAGGAGGACATCAGGGGCCAGTCACTCAGCCACACAACCAGCAATGGAGTAAGAAAGAGAGGTATACAAAAATAGAGAAAGAAAAAAGCCCAGAGGCAAAAGACAGATGGGTTCATTTAAAGTTCAGAAAAGACAAATGGGTTAATTTAAAAGTTAAGAAATGCTGACAAGAAACAAGCCAAGCTAAGGCCGGACATTCATAATTAAGAATAAGCCTCCATGTGTGATTTCTTTGGGAGCTGGGTGGTGGGCCCCCCAAAAGAGCAAAACCAAACAACAACAGAGAAACCTTGAAACGAGTAGCAAGTGGCCATGCCAAGTGTGTCCGTATTTAGCTCCTTAACCCCAGTTTATTGTCTGTTAATGTTGTAACTGAATTGCTCTGAATTACAACTCTCTCTCTCTCTCTCTCTCTCTCTCTCTCTCTCTCTCTCTCTCTCTCTCTCTCTCTCTCTCTTTCATTAACTGGTATGTCAAGCCACCTCCCTTCCCTATGATCAGCCTTGAAGTATGTTCCCAGTTAAATCAGCTCTTGGAATTCACTCATTTGTCCAGCAGAACATGAACTTCCACTGTCTGCAGAGTGAGACTTCACATGCTCACACGCTTTTAAGCTCCGAGAAAGGTGTTGGACTTATCCGCTGGAGCTTAGGGGAGAATATTCCCAAACATGCTTAGAAAGTTCCCACCACCAGGCAGTGGTGGTGCACACCTTTAATTCCAGCACTCGGGAGGCAGAGGCAGGCAGATCTCTGTGAGTTCAAGGCTAACCTGGTCTACAGAGCGAGATCCAGGACAGGCACCAAAACTACACAGAGAAATCCTGTCTCCATAAACAAACAAAACAAAACAAAAAAGAAAGTTCCCACCATTACTCTACAAGCTTCTTTCTGGGTTGCCTCATAGAACGCATTCTTAGGTACTGGTCACACCATCCCTAGCCTCCACCAGGAACCTAGATATTTGTCTTTGTTGGCTTCCCATCTCTTATTCTGTCCTTACAGACTTACTAGGTGGTTTCTTACCTCCCATCTACAGTTGCTGCTTAAACAGGCATTAAAATCTTTAAGTACACTTTGAGCAAATTTCAATGTTTATTCCCCTTCTCCTGTTAGCTTGTCTTTAGTGACACACTTGCTCAGGTAGCCATATTGGTGAGACCTCATGGGTTTAGCTTCTGACATTGCTAAGAGACACAGTCTCACAGTAAACTTCCTGTTTCTCTGGCTCTCATAGTCTAGATATGAAGATCAAACACACTTGAAATAACTGGAGTGTGTGTGTGTGTGTGTGTGTGTGTGTGTGTGTGTGTGTGTGTGTGTGTGTTACTGGAGATGGAACTTAGAGCTGTGATCATGCTAGGCAAACATCTACTCCCAAGAGTTTATATCCTTTAGGAGTTGTTGATTTTTGAAGCAAGGTCTCTTTGTATTCAGGCTGACCTTGAATTCATCTTCCTGCCTCAGCCTCCCGTATGCTAGGATTGTATGTATGTGGCACCACACTTGGATACACTCCAAATAACTGGAATAACCTAATAAGTACTTATTTCATTCTCTCAGACATGTTTGCTCTTGGATTAAAAAGGACCTCAGACTCAATCTCCTCTATATTCTTCTCAAGGATCAATGGACCATGAGAGTTTGCTCATATTTGAGAAATATACTCCAGAGGAAAAGAATCATAGGTCTTTCTTGTATTCACTTAAATTATGAGGTTATATATATATATATATATATATATATATATATATATATATATATAAACATAAATCTACGATCCAATATTACCTAAGTCTGAAACTCAGATGTTTGGTTAGTAAACTTGGCTATATCACCAGACTTCATCCTGTCTCTGTCTCCCTCATGTAAGCTGAGAATATTAATACTATAACCATTTTCTTATTCTAAAAATCAAGTTGATTGGCATTTGCAAAACACTTCCGGTCAGGTGACTGGTATACTATGTATTTTGTAATGGTTACATTCATTGTCAACCTGACTGGATTTATAGTCACCATCAGACACTGCTGGGCATGTCTGTAAGGATGTTTCCAGAGAGGTTTAACTAAGGAGGAAGGACCCTTCATTGACTGGGCTCCCAGACTGAGTTTCCAAAGGAGAAGAGGAAGTAGTTGAGTCAGCAATGTCCCTCTGCAGCTTCCTTACTGTGGGTGCATATGACCGCTTGACTTACAGACCTGCTGACATGCTTCCTAAATCTATCCAAACAGCATCACCAACTGGGGATGACGCATTCAAATAAATGCCTGAGATTATGGGGAACATTTATCATTCAAACCCACCACAGTGCTATATGTGGTGAGCAAAAATTTCTACAATAGCATATACATAAAACTAGGAATGAAGTCTCTATGCATATAGCTCTTATTCAACTACAAACATATTTTGAAAACCACTCAGCTATAGATCAAAGTAATTGGAAAACTTATAATATTAATTCAATGTGATAAAGAATATTGGTTTTTCTGAGTCTAAATCATAGAAGTTGTGATTAATTTCATAAAGATTTAGCCTCAGATCTAGCTCCACACTGAATATGTTTCTATATCTCTAATTTTAATATCATTAAAGGAAGTCTATGTACATAAATAAAGTTTCTCAAATTCAGTGAATACCTTCAAGACTTTGTAATTTAGAATATCCAGATCTAGCTTTTTATCAGCATTCTACTGGAATGACAATTTGAAAGAATATCTTTATTTTTGAGAATCTTATATACATAAAATTTAATATGATCATATCTACTCCCCATACTTCCCCAATATCTCTTTCAACTTCATTTCTTTTCTTCCTTTCTTTTGCTAACCCACCAAGTCCAGTTAATATAGTTTATATGTACGATGTTGTGAGGGCCATCCACTGAAGCATAGACCATCTACCAGGGGCCACATCCTGAAGAGAGAATGACTCTCCCTCCCACAACAATTGACTGATGGCAGCTCCTCGGTAAAGGGTGGGGTCCATGATGCCAATTTTAATTAAAGATAATGTCACCATGAAAATATCCTCTAAGTTCCAGGCAGAAATCTGGAGGGCATTTGTAATTCCCCTTCTTTGTTCCCATTTTTGAGCTAAATTAATCTTCACGCACTTGCCTATGATTATGCCTTCTGCTTTTCACCAACTTTGTCCTTCAAGGTTAAACAACCATCTACTTTTATTCTGTTTTTCTGCCAAGCCTTCTAACTATTCCTGCTTTACTTGCATGATTCCCAGCTTTTCCTTACATAATTTCTCAAAAACTATGCAGTTGATTGTGCTGATAATTTAACGCTGCATGTCAAAGCTAAGAATCTTTGGATTAGTCAATTGTGTAGGACTTGAATTGTACCTCAGTAAAGCTGCTTAAACACTACACACACACACACACACACACACACACACACACACACACACACACACACACACACTGCCCACCTGACAGACCAATATAAGTGAGACTATTCCATTTTTCCAGTCTCTCTGCGGTCAACATGCTCATGTACTGTGTCAGCCATGCCAGTCTGCATTCATTACCTTTCACATAACCAGGACTTCATAGGCCTCAAGTTCTTTGCCCATTACCTTTTCTTTCTCTGGAATTTTCTTTCCATGAGGATGGATCCTCCTCATCTTTCAGGTGTTTGTGTGGAAGTTGCCTTCCCTGTGAAGCTTTCTCAGATCACTTGAATGCTGTTGCCCTGTCTCTTGGGTTCACTTTTGATTCTTCATCATACTGTATTGTCCGTTTTCTTCATATGACTTCTCACAATTCATAGTACAGATTTGTTTCTTTGCTTCCTGACTTTTTTTGTTACTTAGCTAAGAATGTTATCTTAAGGGCAGCCATCAGGTTGGATGCCTAGTATACCTATGAGTACCTAGTACCTCCTACAGTACATGACCCAAAATACGTACTTGAAATATTTGGAATAAAGGTATTATTCAAATCCATTATTGAAAGAGGTTATGATAAGATGGGCTCTTTATCATGCTAATTCCAAAATGTGCTTCAAGTTGGTGTATCCAGAGACATGGTAGTACATTTTGAGACGTAAACACACATCTGGAGAGATGACTTAGTGGCTAAGAGTACTTACTGCTCTTGCAGAGAACTCAGGTTCAGTTCCCAGCACCCACTTCAGGAGACTCACAATCACCTGTAACTACAGTTTCAAAGAATTTGACTCCCTCTTCTGGCCCCCTTGAGCATCTACATGCATGTGGTGCACATAAACTTACACACACACACACACACACACACACACACACACACGTTTAAACAAACTTTTAAAAATGCTACAAATTTACTCTTGGAAAGGTTGTAAATTCCACATGGGCCTCACTGAGAAAAATCAGAGTTCAGCTGGATGCACTCCCTGCTGTAAGTCTGAGAATAATTTACTCTCACCTGTTCTAGTCCTTAGAGGCTGCTCTTATTCCAGGCTCATGGTCGCATCCCTCTGGTCTCAAAGCCAGGAAAGGGAGCTGCATCCTTATCACAGTGCATCTCTCTTGTTCTCATTTGGCTGCATGCCCCCTCCTGACCACACAGTTTCTAACCGAAAGCGTTTAGCTTTAGAGGACATTGAATAAAGTGAGTGAAATCTTGAAAATACCATTTGCCTGATTTATGGCCCCTTCACACTCTCCTGTGTTTTAATGCCCATTGTGGCCCCAAATGAGTTCATGGGAAATTATCAAACACGGTTAATAAAGCAATGAGTGAAATTATTTATCTTCCCACATGCTTAATTTGCTTTTCTATGACACAATGTGAAGATTATATGGTGCCCTGATGGGTAGCTTTGTGTTAAGAAAAGGTATTTGAATATCCACCATTTGTCAAACCAGTAAGCCTTTGGTACAGGGTTGTGTTGCCAAAAGCATCACCAAAAATATTGTAATTCTGTTGTAATAAATAAGTGAATCATGGGAAAATTTTCTATTTTACTGATGCTATGTGAATAGATCTCACTTTATCATCACCAGTTAGTTTCAAAGTCAGAGCTAATAGAAAACACAGGTGAACATAACGTTTGTGGAATTGTTGCTTCTTAAGTTGACTAGACCTAGAAGACATCCATTCACTTACAAGTCTCATTCATCTTGTTACAGCCTTAGAATTATAATTGCTCTTACACTATATTTCTATGATAATTATTACAACTGAACATTTATATGCATAGTACATACATGTATACATATATGCGTGCACATATATAATCATATATAATTGCCTTCTATCATCTATTGTACAGTCAAATATGGTGACAGGCACTTGGCATGTATCATTCTCATTTTCATGATAAAAATGTAAAATTGACGTCACCACTATCATCATTGTTCTAAAAGGAAGAAACTAAGGCCAGTGGAGATGTTAGAAATAAGCACCCATTAAGTACTTTCGTGCCTGAGTTCTCTGAAGGAATCCTCCAGGCAGCCTTGCTTATCTCAGCACAGCTTTCCTCTGCCTGGATTCATCCTGCTTACTGTGACGAGTCATGGCCCATGCCCAGAACAAGAATGTCCAACCTAAAGGGAGGGCAGATAGTCGCCAAGGAACAGAGAGAAATATTTGGAGCTTCACACTGGAGCAGCAACTGGAGACAATCCAAGGCCCAGAGGAAAGGCAGATTGCCTGGAGTCATAACAAGCATTTCCATGATGCTGCTCATACGCCCAGCATCATCTTCAGCTTCATTCCTTGCTCAACCAGTCCTCACAAAAACTGCATGGGGGCTTTGGGGACTTAGGTCATCTCACAGACAATGTGAAACAGAGGCCCAGAAGCCCAGGAGAGATGCCTGAAGTCACAGAGTTAGGAAGTAACGGGCTAGGGTGCTGAAACCCACAGAAATTTAAGCACTTGGCTTCTCTGCAGGTACCAGTGGCTTCAACACACCTATTGTCTCACTGCATCCTATTCTTTCCCAGTTGCCAAGTGCCAATAAATCTCGGGTTCCTTCTAACCATGTTAACTGCCATAACGATTACATTGTGTTGTTCCATTGCAGTAACTATCTCCCAAGCGGCGATGAGCTGGTTGTCCCATCTGTGCCTCGCTGAAGCTGATGGGCCACAGGCATTCAGCTGCTCTCCCCTGCAGTCCATTTTTACTCATCCCCACTGCTCTAACTAGTCCCGGAGTTTTGCCTTCTGATGCAAGGTTTACAAGGGAGCCATAATCACACAATTACCCTCTACACGCAGTGCTGACAATGCAATTGTCTGTCAGCAAATGACCTGAGCAGTTCCTGCATGGGGTTGTCTGGACCACACTGAGCAAAATCAGGCTGTTCCTATGATGCCTCTCACCAGAGGAAAACAATAGGGCTGTGTTCGTCAGGATGCGAGGATGGTTTTGTCTGGCTTTCCTGCTCACATGCTGAGATCCAAACAGGAGCTGCAGAGAGAAGGAGAATTATCCAGAGACAAAATGCCTTTGTCCTATCTTTTTTTTTTTTTTCAAGAGAATTAAATCGTTTATTGATTACACATGATAATGGATGATACACAAGCTTCATTCCCATCTGTTATTTTATCTGATACCATTATTCAATTTTGATGTTGCATAGGGTGTGCCCACAACCATTTTATTGTAACCAAACTGTGACTTTGCTTGGATGACCCTTTCAATGGTAAAACTCATTAAAGTCACAACAGTAACTGGCAGTTTAACTACACCAAGGTTTTTGAAGACAATGCCTTCTCCACCCAAGCAATTATAAATAAATTCCAAATGGAACTTGGCACCACCCTGAAGGAATTCTAACTTCACACTGTTGGGGAGGTTTACCAAGATGGCTTCAGAGTAGACTAACTTTACACAGCACATTTAAAAAGAAAAAAAAAGAAAAAAAGAAAAAAGAAAAAAAAAGAAAAAAAAGACACATTTATTCAGCGTCATGATCAGACTATTACATTTAGCAATCAACAGCATGAAAAAAGGTCTACAGTAAAACCCTTTGTTGGAATGCTTTACACTTTCCACAGAACAGAAACTAAAATAACCTGTTATACAATTAGTCACAAATACAGTCCTGGAGTTTTTTGCCCATACACATGAGTATTGTCTAAAACATGTCTTCTTTGTAGCAGCTAGGCCCTGCCACCACTGTGCTTGGCTGAGTTCACAAATCTGCTGTAACCTGTAGCTTCCCTGTCACTTCTCTGGCTCTCCTCTCCTGCTAAGCTTTGTTTCCTGGCTGTAATTAGAACCTCCTGCCACTGCCATAGCTGCTGCTGCTGGAACCACCATAGCCACCTTGGTTTCGTGGTTTAGCGAAGTACTGGCCACCACCACCATAAGGGCCAGAACTTCTGCCTCCAAAGTTTCCTCCCTTCATTGGTCCAAAATTTGAAGACTGATTGTTATAATTGCCAAAATCATTGTAGCTTCCACCACCTCCAAAATTGCTTCCATCATTACCAAATCCATTATAGCCATCCCCACTGCCACCATATCCACCACCACCACGGCTGCCACCGAAGCCACCACGACCACTGAAGTTCCCCCCTCGACCAAAATTGTCATTGCCACCAAAACCGCCTCCACGACCACCACCAAAGTTTCCGGAACCACTTCGACCTCTTTGGCTGGATGAAGCACTAGCCATCTCCTGCTTTGACAGGGCTTTTCTGACTTCACAGTTGTGGCCATTCACAGTATGGTATTTCTGAATAACAATCTTGTCCACAGAGTCGTGGTCATCAAAAGTGACAAAAGCAAACCCTCTCTTTTTTCCACTGCCTCTGTCAGTCATGATCTCAATCACTTCAATCTTTCCATACTGCTCAAAATAATCTCGCAGGTGATGTTCTTCAGTGTCTTCTTTAATACCACCAACAAAGATCTTTTTCACAGTTAAGTGGGCACCCGGTCTCTGAGAATCTTCTCTCGACACGGCTCTCTTAGGTTCCACAACTCTTCCATCCACCTTGTGTGGTCTTGCATTCATAGCAGCATCCACTTCCTCCACAGTGGCGTATGTGACGAACCCAAAGCCCCTGGATCGCTTGGTGTTTGGATCTCTCATTACCACGCAGTCCGTGAGTGTTCCCCATTGCTCAAAATGGCTTCTCAGGCTCTCGTCGGTCGTTTCGAAGCTCAGCCCTCCAATGAAGAGCTTCCGCAGCTGTTCCGGCTCTTTGGGAGACTCTGACTTAGACATGACGGCAGGGAAACGAGAGCCTTCAGCGATGCTTCCTCGGGCGCGTCAACAGGCAGAAAGCTGTCCTATCTTTTTAACTAAAAAGAGTTGAACGTGTTTTGCAGAGGGTTCTTGAAAACCGATTAGAATAGGCTTTGCATATCTTCTCCTGAAGAGTGTGTTCCTAACGTAACCTAGCAGGTTTGTCTTCCAAATAAAAAAATGGAATGAAGTCATTTTATGTGGTCAGTGGAAGAAGGAAAGGATTGACTTCCTGTGCCATGGTTTGTTCAGCTAAGGCACAGAGTGCCCATGTGCCATTAGTGTTGACTAGGTAAGGAAGACTTTATCCCTTTCTACTATTAAAAAAAAATGAAGCCTTCTCCCCTAATCTATCAAACAGTCCCAGCATACAGAGAGGCTGAGGGTTCTCACAGGAAACATCCATGTTCTGCCTTGTAAGCCAACTTAGATTTTCTTATGAACTTGCCTTAGCCATATCTGTCTACTGTCATCCATTTATTAATCCATCCTATTTTCAAAGGCACTTCTTTTCTGAGACAGAGTTTCATGGATTCCAGGCTGGTTTTGAACTCACTATGTAGCTAACAATGACCATAAACTTCTGATTAGGTATGCCACACCAAACCTGCTCTATGGGATTCCGGATAGAAACCCCATAGATACAGGCATTTCTTTGTGCTTGCTGGGTGAGAACTCTGTCAAGTACACTTTAAATCGAAGATTTTGACACATTTTCCTCAAAGCATGTATTACTAATTAAATTGAATATTTATTTGTGTGTATCTCTTGCATTTTAGTTTTGAGGTAAAATTTACACATGGTGTTACATAGGAATTTTAAATGAGACTTTTCTGGGTCTTGATGCATGTATACACATCTGTGTACTCTAAACCCTTATTGAGATCTAGTATACGGCCATCACTCCATAAAATTCTCTCATACCACAGTTCACTCCATTCTTGTACCCATTTCCAAGAGGCAAATACTATTCCAGGTTTCCCCATTACAGGTGAGATATCTTTGGCCCAGTGTCTTAAAATGGATAGTAAAGTAGGTACTCTTGTGTAAGTTTTCTTTGGGAGACTTTTAATGACTGCTTCATTCTCCTTATGGGTTATAGGTCTGTTTAAATTGTTTCTCTAATTTTGGTTTGATTTTGGTATGTGTTATCTATCAAGAAATTTGTCATTTCGTTTAGATTTTTCCAATTTTTTGTATTATAGGTTGTTGAAATATGACCTAATGATTGTCTGAATTTCCTCAGTGACTGTTGTTATATCTCCCTTTTCATTTCTGAATTTCTTAATTTGGATATTCTCTGTCTTTTGTTTCATTGATTGATCTCTTTTTTTCTATTTTATTGATTTCATCCCTCAGTTTGATTATTTCCCGCCATCTGCGCCTCTTAGGTGTGTTTGCTTCTAAAAAGAAGTTCTAGAGCTTTCAAGTGTGCTATTCAGTCTCTAGTATGAAATTTCTCCAGATTATTTATGTGGGCACTTAATGCTGTGAACTTTCCTCTTAGCACATCTTTCATTGTGTCCCACATGTTTGGATATGTTGTGCATTCATTTTCACTGAATTCTCAGAAGTCTTTAATTTCTTTCTCTATGTCTTCCTTGACCCAGTGGTAATTTAGTTGAGAATTGTTCAGTTTCCATGAGTTTGTAGGCTATCTGTAGTTTGTGTTGTTGGTGAACTCCATCTTTAATCCATGGTGATCTGACAAGATACAGGGGGTTATTCCAATTTTTTGTATCTGTTAAGACTTGTTTTGTGACCAAGTATGTGTTCAATTTTGGAGAAGGTTCCATGGCATGGTGAGAAAAAGTTATATTCTTTTGTGTTTGGGTGAAATGTGTTTTAGATATCTGTTAGGTGCTTTTGAGTCATAACATCTATTAGTTCCAATATTCCTCTATCTAGTTTTTGTCTGGATAAATTGTCCATTGGCGAGAATAGGGTATTGAAGTCTCCCACAATTAATGTGAGGGGTTTGATATATAATTGTAGCTTTAGTAATGTTTCTTTTACAAATGTAGGTGCCCTTGTATTTGGGGCCTAGATGTTCAGAATTGAGACACCATCTTGGTATATTTTTCCTTTGATGAATATAAAATGTCCTTCTTCTTCCCTTTTGATTAATTTTTGTTTGAAGTCTATTTTGTTATATATTAGAATAGCTACACCAGCTTGCTTCTTTCGTCCATTTGATTGGAAAGTCTTTTTCCAACCCTTTACTTTGAAGTAATGTCTGTCTGTAATGTTGAGGTGTGAGGCAGAAGAAGGATGAATCCTGTGTTTGTATCCATTCTGCTAGCCTGTGTCTTTTTATTGGCCAATAGAGTTCATTGATATTGAGAGATATTAATGACTGGTGATTGCTAATTCCTGCTATTTTGTTGTTGTTGGTAGTGGTGGTAATAGTGGTGGTGGTGGTGGTGGTGGTGGTGGTGGTGTGTGTGTGTGTGTTTCCATGTGGTGTGGGATTATCTATTGCCTGTGTTTTTGTGGGTGTAGCTAACTTCCCTGGGTTGGAGTTTTCCTTTCAGTACCTTCTATAGAGCTGGGTTTGTGGATAGATATTGATTAAATTTGAATTTGTCATGAAATATCTTATTTTATCCAACTGTAGTTATTGAAAGTTTTGCTGGGTATCGTAGTCTCGGCTGGCATCCATGGTCTCTTAGAGTCTTCAAGAGGTCTGTACAGGCTCTTCTGGCTTATAGAGACTCCATTGAAAAATCAGGTGTAATTCTGATAAATCTGCCTTTATATGTTACTTGGCCTTTTTCCTTTGCAGCTTTTAGCATTTTTTCTTTGTTCTGTATGTTTAGTGTTTTGATTATTATGTGGCAAGGGGACTTTTCTTCTGGTCCAATCTATTTGGTGTTCTGTAAGTTTCTTGTACCTTTGTAGGTATATCCTTCTTTAGGTTGGGAAAAATTTCTTCTATGATTTTGTTGAATATATTTTCTTGGCCTTTGAGCAGTGATCTGTCTCCTTCTATTCCTATTATTCTTAGGTTTGCTCTTTTCCTGGATGCTTGTGTTAGGAACTTTTTAGATTTAACATTTTTTTGACCAATGAATCTATTTCCTCTATTGTAACTTCTCTCTCTTTCATCTCTTGTATTCTGTTGGTGATACTTGCATCTGTAGTTTCTGTTCCCTTACCCAGGTTTTCCAATTCCAGAATTCCCTCAGTTCATTTCTTTATTGCTTCTATTTTCATTTTCAGGTCTTGAACAATTTTATTTGTTTTTGTCAACTGTTTTTCTTGGTTTTCTTGACATTCTTTAAGAGAGGTTTATCAATTTCCTCCATTTTTTTTGGTTATCTTTTCCTCCATTTCTTTAAGGGATTTTCTATTTCCTCTTTAAGAACTTCTATCATCTTCATAAAGTTATTTTTAAGGTCATTTTCTTGTGCTTCAGCTGCGTTGGAATGTTCAGCTCTTGCTGGCACAGGATTGCTGGGTTCTGGTGGTGATAGATTGTCCTTTCTATTATTGTGTCTGTACACTGACATTTAGACATCTGGATTTGGGGTGATTATGGGTCTAGGTGTTGAATTTTGTGCTTGTCTTGGTTGGATAGGTGTTTTGTTCCTTGGTTTCTGTTTCCTCTCTGGTCTTCTGGCCCAAGTGGCCAAGGGTTCTAGTAGGGTGTCTCCATTAGAGTTTTAGGGGCCTTGGGTTCCTTGATCTGGTCTAGCCTCCAGTAAAACTATATCCAGCCAGACCTCCAGTATAGCCAGAGTCTTCTTCTGGGTTACCTAGGACCATCCTGGCCTCCAGTAGTGCTGCTAGGGCTGTTCTTTTGAATGGTGTGGACTGTATGTTGGCTTATAGCATCTGTACTTCCAATTGGTATGGACTATGTCCCTGCCCATGGAGTCTGCTAGAGTTCTAGGGAAGGGCCGCTTGTTGACTGGTGAGGGCAGTTGTGGCTGATGTAGTCTGCATCTCAATGGTGGAAGTCTGCTGGGGTTGGGGACAGGGTCCAGCAACAGCAGAGCCAGGGACAAGGTGGGGTGGTGTTGGCCTGGTGAAGGGTTGCAGCAGACAGAATTGGGGGGAGGGTACAGTTCTGTTGTTAGGCAGGTCACTCACCTATTGTGGCTTATGTGGCTTGAGTCTGCTTGGTGGAAGTCTTCTGGCATTGGGGGGAGGGCCACGCTACAGGACTAGGAACTTACTGGGATGGCATGGGCTTGGGAAATCTATACCATATGTTTTTTAATCCTTCCTTTGTTCATTAATACCTGGGGTACCTTCAGATGTGGCTACTGTGAGCAAAGCTTTTGTGAATATCTGTGTACACATCTTTGTGTGGACCTGTTTTCATTTCCCTTGAGTGAATTCTTTTTTTGTTTTTCTGTTTTTTTGTTTTTCATGACAGGGTTCCTCTGTGTAGCTTTGCGCCTTTCCTGGAACTCACTCTGTAGCTCAGGCTGGCCTCAAACTCAGAGATCTGCCTAGCTCTGCCTCCCTAGTGCTGGGATTAGAGTCGTACACCACCACCACCCAGCTCCCTTGAGTGAATTCTTAAAAGCAGGACTATTGACAGCAGGAGAGTTTGTATGTGGAGTTTCTAAGAATGCACGTGTTCTCATTGCAGAGTGGGTTTCCTCCCCCTTGACATGCTTGCTAGTAGTGTTTGAAAGACTGTTTTCTTCTCCGTCATCACCAAAGCTGAATATGGCCAGTCTTTTTTGTTATTTCAGTTGAAGTCTGTCCAGTCTTGGTGGACAGATACCTCCCTGAAGTATTAATTTACACCCAACTCAACTAATAAGATGATGTACTTTTTGTTCCCCCTGTACATATGACCACCTCTATATCTAATTTTGTTAAGTGTCTGTTCATTGCTTTGGGGCAGTTTTTACCTCTTAAGTGAGTGCTGAGTCAAACCTTAGCTCTCTTCCCAGGGAGACAGCATCATCCAGCACACTAGCTCATATGCATATTTGAAAGCCCTGGTTCATCCCGCATCTCCACCCCTCTGCCCAGACAGACCTGAAGAGATGATCGTTTTTGAATAAATGCTAGTTATACTCTTCAGTGACTGGGTGCTACCAACAGGCAGCAAGGATAGACAGCTTGTTAGGAAGGCCTGCTCCCTTGTGAGATGTTTGCAGAATGATTGATTTACAATAAAGTGGTTCCTGGTGGGTGCATGCAGGTGGAACTGATGCGGATCGATTCCAGGGGTGCTAACTAATCAACTGTTTAAACCGGCGGGAGGAGTGCTCAGTGACAGACACTGTGCCACCATCATTTTCCCTGTGAGATTACAAATTAACTTGTTCTGGTGTGCTGGGCTGTGTGACAACCTGAGGCAACCTCAGAGGTGGAGAGGATAGGGCAGGTCAGCTGTGGCCTCCCGAGGAGGAGCCACCTTCCCTATCAGGCTGGGTCTGGGCTCACTGTGCCTGAGGGAAAAGACCTCACCATTGAATGGGGTGGGGAATTTTCTTCATTGAAACTCCTTCCACTGCGTTATGGAAGCAGCTAGGCTTCAATGGGCTCGCAGCTCTTATCCTCTCTCTTTTGGTTGACCCCTCTCTCTTCTCTTCTCCTTTTGTAAATGGGATCAACACAGAGGGAACCAATCCCTGCATTTGGAGAGAAAGCCCTATCTTCAAGGGCAAAACCCTTGGTTTGAGGAGGATTGCTATTATTTTGTTCTTTCTCTTTATGGTGAGATTAAAGTACACTATGCTTTCAGCTTCCAAATCTTATCTTTTATAATATCCACTGCAAGAGTGTTCTGGAAACTTGTTGCAGCCATGGTCAAGTGGCAAGGAAAGGTGTGAAGAGTAATGAAAGTGGACCTGGGGGAGTAATCACAACTAAGAGTGCTAAACTTGCCAGTCTGCCAGGGAACAAACCCTGGCCCATTGCATAGCTGCGAGGTACATTACCTTATCCTTAAGGTAGCTCAGTGAAAGGCACTGTACTGACTCTTTACATAGGAGAAAGTAGAAATTCAATGTCATTCTCTAGAAGATTCTGAAAGAGGGAAGATCTGACCTCAAACAAAGGCCTTTGTATTGTAACATGTCCAGTGACAGCCTTGGAAGACTGAATTAGCAAGCCAGGTTTTACACACACACACACACACACACACACACACACACACACACACACACACACACACACGCTTTATGAACAGTCTGCAATGGAAGTCTAGTGTCAGAAGAAGAATCTGAAACTGTTCCAATTAACACTTCCAAAGAATATGCTCCTTCACCACTTGATGCTGCTAAGTTCCGTCCAGAGATAAAGTGGGGTTAACACTACAACAGTGAAATCAGTATGGCCTCTGGGATAAACAAGTCACAAACGAAGTACAAAACACACTGTGGTATCTTATACACAAAACAGAATGCGGGACGCATTCAAACTGATAGAGAAGAGATGGATTCAAAAGCACATGACTCTAGAGTAACTGGAAAACTATTGTGGAAACTCTGACAGATGCCAGGCTTTAGGACAAATATTAAATATGTCAATGCAGAAACCAAAATTCTAACATCTTCAAACTATTTAGGGAACTCTTCAAGACTTTGAAGCAGGGTGACTGTAGGCAGAAAAGCAAAGGAAAAATCGACAAACGAGAAACATCCACAATGTTAATGCATAAAATAATACAAAGATTAAAACTCAAACCAATTATAATAGGAATATTTACAACTAGGATGCTGAAGGGTTAGTACCACTTAATATATAAGATGTTCCATAGATAAGAAAAATGGGAACCTCAGTGGGTACATTAAGACTAAGTTATGAAGAATTAAGTTATAATGGAGGAAATGAAAATGCAAAATTACCTTTTATTTGCAAATTCACCAGTAAACAAATGATTAAAAATTGAGATGAGGTGTCATTTTTCATTGATCAAATTAGCAAAGATGTGAATATGATAATACTTAGCATTACCAATTGCATGATAAAACACACAATCTCCTGTGCATAAAGATGAAGGTTATGTTGTGCAATTTCTGGCCATTCTGTCATGTTCCTTTCACTGATTCCTCCAGCCTTAGCTCAAGCTACCTTTGTCTTTGTTTCTGTTCTAGGGCGAGGGGGGATATATTTTCCGTGAGTATCACACATTTTATAAAACTGACATGCTATGTATCATACTAATGGGACACCCCTTCACACGTATTTTAAATACTCAGAGAGTTCCTAGAGTTCTCATCGTAAGAGAGTTTCTCCTCTAACTAAAACTGATCATGTGTTTCTAAAAACACAGAGAGGTGATTGGATGCCCAGGAAATCCTCCAGTCTCAGTTCAAGGTAGCCCAATACTTCCCCGATGGGACTCCATGGGGGATAGAATGGTTGCAAATCCTGTGTGTTAGCAAGAGGAAGGTTCCCTAGGCATCTAGAGTTCTTTCTCTCTTGACTGTACTTATCAATAGAATGTGTAGACTACACCCATTGGTTTTAGTCTTCCTTATCAAAGGTAATCTGTTTCTCATTGAAGTCCATGGTACTGCACGTGTGGGAAGCAAAGCCATAATGGATCGATAGCAAAACTGTGAGAGAGCAAGATGTGGTTCTGTGAGCATAGATTCCTAATGGTTGGTCTTTTGATATAAGAGCCTTCAAATACAATCTCTGATATTAGAAAATTTAGATACTATAAGAGAGGTGACATTTGTTTCTCCCTAGAAGGCAAAGGCAAAGCCCCCTCCCCCATGATGGTTTGCAGCAAAATGTAGATTAATAGATTAGCTGCAATTTGCATGGAGATTTCTACTTGACCATATTTAAAATAACAATACCAGAAATAATTAGAAATGATGAAATAAAAACTTATATTATGTGTTGCCAACACAGTGGACCAAGGCCATATTCAGAGACAACTTAAACCTGCCACAGAAACTAAATTTCTAAATTTCTCCTGTCTCACTATTTTCGTTTAAAAAATGAGATTTGATGTTTTAATGCTGATCTCAATAATGATATTTTTGTCTTTGTTACCAAAAGTAAACAGTTTGTGGGTCGAAATTTCTTTTAACTGAGTTATTTTAATGGAATGTAGAGTTTCCTATTCTCACAGAGTATGTCAGTGTCAGATCTTTGCTAGCCAATGGCTGTTAACCTCAACCGGTGGAAAAAAATAAAATTCAAGGTCAAATAACTCTTTAGTAATTGAAGGAAGCAGATGAGCTGGAGCTAATTATGAAACAATTAGTCAAAGCCTATGCAAATAAGTAAGAGATGAATAGTATATTATTGTATCTCATTAAATGAGTCATTCATCGATCACTGTATCCTTATCAGCCCAGGTACCACCTGAGCCATGCTAGAAAGTTATGAACATGTAGATGGTAATTCATAAATAACATTATAGGTGCCGATTACTTTGTATTTGTTAATAGTACATATCTCACAATGCATGTAGTAGCCACAGAGAAAACAGAGTATGACTATCAACACTACTTTTAATATTCTGTGAGTCATATGGGGAAATGCCATTTGTAATTGTTTATTCAAAAAATACCTATATTTTTCTGTTACTGTTCCAACATTCTTACATGTCCAAGTGGAGAGTAAGACACTTCATAAGCATGGAACGAAGGAGACAATAGATTCAATGGTAGAAATCAAGCTGAGCTGCAATTATGAGAGGGAGGGTGGTGGCAGGGAGGGGGGTTTTAATTTGGAGGGATGCCCAATGAAAAGACGATTGTTGACCTGATTCCTGAATTGTCCAACTGTGTGATAATGGATAATAAAGGCTGGGGAGGCTGCAGAAGGGAAAAGTCCTAAAATGCCCTTGATGGTGATGTGTTGGATGTCACAAGAAGCTTCTTACCTGCAGAGTGTGGTGAAAGGCTTGAGAAAACGTGCTTGAGATTTGACAGTGAACAGATGACCATTTGCCTAGTGCGCAGTCACCATTCAGGGGCAAGAACCATCAGAGCAACATGGGAAGTCTTAAGTGCAGAAGCGTTGTTATATGACTTTAAGAGTCTTTCAACACAGCTCCTGCATGTAAGGCTCAGGCGTCACACCAGAAGAGGGGTTGAAAGACTGTAAGAGCTAGAGGGACAGAATGTTTGTATGAGACTTCATTTCCCAGCTATGTTGGAGAAGCTACACTCATCAAAGACTGTAAGAGCTGGAGAGACAGAATGTTTGTATGAGACTTCATTTCCCAGCTATGTTGGAGAAGCTACACTCATCAAAGACTGCAAGAGCTGGAGAGACAGAGTGTTTGTATGAGACTTCATTTCCCAGCTATGTTGGAGAAGCTACACTCATCGACATGGCTGCATAGACAAGACATGAACAGGATGACACCGATAGCCATGCTAATATGGAAGGGCGAAATCTCATGGAGCCTCAGCCCTAGACAGAGGACTGTACTTGACTAAGGAACACTGAGAGAGGAAGAAATAGTTTTCCCCAGGGAAGAGCCCTCAAACTGGTTATGTAGTACCGAGTATTCATCTCTAAAATCATATATATGTTGGGGGGGGTTGTAACATACAGACTCAACACATTATAATCACATACATAACTAATAATAATAATAATAATAATAATAATAATAATAATAATAATAATAATAATAAAAACAATTGTAGGAGTCCAGGCAGGAAATGATGCTGGCTCACACTAGGGAAGAAGCTGAGCACTGACAATGCACCTGTTAGAATAATACATTTGCAAGGCAAATCTCAAGGGGCTTGATAACACAGGTGAAGTTAAGTGTGATGATAATGGAGGAATCAAAGATGACTTCACAGTTGGGATCTGGTGTGTCTCAGTTAAGGTTTTTATTGCTGTGAAAAGACACCATGACCACAGCAACTCTTATAATTTAGTTGGTGTGGTTCACATACAGTTCAGAGGTTCAGTCCGTTATCATCATGACAGGGAGCACATGGTGATATGCAGGCAGATGTGGTAATGGAGCAGCCGAGACTCTTACATCTTGCAGGCAACAGAAAGTGGATCAACAGTCACACTGAGGGAAGCTTGAGCAAAAGAGACCTCAAAGCCTGCCCCCACAGAGACATACTTCCTCCAACAAGGCCACACCTCCTAATAATGCCACTCCCTTTGGGGACCATTTTTCTTCAGATCACCACAGGAGTGAATTTGGTGAAAGCTAGTAGTTTTAAATATGCATTAAAAAGATGCACTAAGATTAAGGGTTGGGGTGGAAAGATGGCTTACCAGTTAAGAGTGCTTACTGTTCTTGCCCAAGACTTGGGTTTGGCTCCTAGTACTCACATATAGCCCACCATCTCCTGTAACTTTAGTTACAGGGATCTGACCCCCTCTTCTGCCCTCCCAGGGTGCCTGAACACAAGTGGTAGGTACATACACATAAAGAGAAAAAAAGAAGAACATAAATCTGTCTTAAAAGAAAAAGATGAAGTCTACAGTTCCTACGGGCTGCTATGCCAAGCTTTTGGTCAACACTTAGATTCAAAGAAACTCTGAGCAGAGATGAACAGAGTCAGGATCCATGATGGCATTGCCTGAGAAGGTAAACCTGGCTGTGTCTAAAAGCCAGAGACATGGGGTCTTTTTTTTCATGTGAGTCAATACACTCCCTGTTCCCATGAGAGAGTTTGATTTGGGCTTTGATTAATTGCAAAAGACAATTGACAGGAAAAAGTTAAAATAACTTAAGTTAAAATAACTTCATGTTTTACACGGAGAATCAGGGTTGAGAGAGAAGTGATTTGCCTCACATTTCATGAGTCTTTAGTAGTTATTATTTGATTCAGCATGTCTGGCTATTTACTTATACCATGAAGTCAGGAAAAATATGATAAAATAGAGTTTTTGGATTTTACTCTATCTTTTCAATTAGTTTCATATAGAATCTAAAATAGATGACGAGAATAAGGATTATTAATGCATTATAAAGATATCTGAATCTACATCTCTGAGAACATCCTTTAAGAGATGCAGTCCATGGGTTGTTAGACACTTGGTCATGAGCAGACATCAAAAACTGCCTAGAATCTTTAAATGGACTGTTTCTACCCTACCATTGTATAGGCTAAAGCTAGAAAGTGTTGCTCTTATTCCTTTGAGTTAGAGAGACCATGTTTTGTATCTATGCAGGTGGTGTGGAACTGTGTACCCTGCTCATTTCTGTCTCTAAGTAGGGTGTATGAGTTTGACAAGGAAGGGCAAAAAAAAAAAAAGGATATAAAATCACTATCAAGATTCATGCTGAGGAAAGTCTCCTTGAGAACCACATAGAGACAGGAGCACAAGAGGGGTTTCTTCCTAGGTAGAAAGAGGTGATAATTAAACATAATTTGTAGAAGAAAATTAATAGTGATGGGCTTGAATCCTTTATAGCAAATGTAAATTTCAAAGCAATTTTGTGTGGAGAGTAAAAAGCTGTAATATATGGCTGAGTGGTATATGCTGACAGTAATGGTCCTCTTGTGCTGTGAGTTATTAAAGACTTTCATCTCGTCATTTTCAATAATGAAAGAAAGGCATTTTGGGGCATTTTCTGAGATATGTCTCTGGTGTTGATTTAGCTTGTATGATCAGTGGGTTATCTCCACATCTTTATGGAAAAGGTTAAATTTACTAGGGATGTGGAGAAGTACGGTGTAAGACGCATGCTATTTCAGGAATACATACAACTTTCTTCTGATACTAGCAACCTATAATCCTGGCAAGTCATTTGATCTCTCCAGGGCTGAGTCTCCACATCTTGTCCAAGGATCTTGTGTACAGCCATTTCTAACTCCAATAATCTCTCATTCCTTCCTGTGATGAAAACATCCATTTGCAATAAGCTTTTTCTTACCCTTTGCAGGGAGATCACTATGAAAATAATTCAGAGATATTTTGCTTCTAGTCAGTTTTCTTTTCTGTTCCCTCCAAGACTGCATCTCCTCTACTGAACAGAGTTTGTGGGTTGTGAAGGACCATAGCCAGATTACAGTGCCTGATGCTCATGCTTTCACAAAAAAGCTACAGAGGGAAAATATGCCTGGAAACCAATAGTTCTGGTTAATTGGTTCATAAAATAAATGACTGGGGGCAGGTGTCTGGGCTCTTCTTAAATATTCCTAGCTTCTAGGACTAGACCACAAGGATTTAGCTGAGAGAAGCAAGAGATCATATGAATTTGTGATCATTTGCTGTAACTATTAAACATTGGAGGTTGTTAAATGGGGGGCTAAATGTTAATAGATTTAGAGACCTCAGTAAATAATGTGTTTTAATACATAGGTAACCAGAGTTATCCTAAAATAACATGACACATTTGTTCAGATGAATTAACCAATATCGGCCCATTATTGCTAGCTACAGTCCAAACACAATTTGAAGTTAGTCATTATTTAACCTAATATCCTTTAATTTCCTTGCATTTTATTTTCTTTTATACACTTTTAATTAAAATATAATTATATCAGTTTCCCCTCCCCTCTACCCCTCCCTAGACACTCCCAAGTCTTTCAAATCCTTTCATGTATCCCCTTATTCTCAAATTGATGGCCTCTTCTCCCCAGTTAGCACTACTGTTTGCGTGTATATGTATATATAAATACAACCCGCTGAGACTGTTTTTGTGTTTGTGAGTATATGATTTCAGAACTGACTACTCTGTATTGGATGGCCAATTAGAGGACTCGTGCCTGGGCGAAGCTAACTGTCCCTCTCTGGGCCGTCATCGGTTGTTTGTAGTTCCTTGTTCAAAGGTATGACCCATGAGATTTCTCCCTTTCTGCATTAGCATATCTATTAATATACCATCATTTAGATATTGTTTATGGAGCCATTTTAGGAGAGATTGTTACATAGCAAATTTCCTGGTATTCCGACTCTAACAATCTTTCCAGCCCCTCTTCATCAGTGTTCTCTGAGCTTCTGTGAACAGAGGAGCTGTGATGTAGATGCATCCACTGGGACTGGGCTTCCCACCGTTTGTGGACTTCTGCATTGTTTCCAGTTGGGGGTTTCTGTGATGGTCTCCATTTACTGTAAAGACAAGCTTTCTTTTTTTTTTATATTTATTTTATAATTAATTTAATTTTACATAGCAGCAACAGATTCCACTGTCCTCCCTCCTCCTGTCCTCCCTCCTCCCGCCCTCCTACCCGGCCCTGTCCTCCCTCCAATCCACCTCCCATTCCCACCTCATCCAGGGAAAGGACTTCCCTGGGGAGTCAGCTTAGCCTGGTAGATTCAGTCAGGGCAGGTCCAGTTTCCTCCTCCCTACACCCAGACTGGGCAAAGTGTTCCAACATAGGTCCCAAGCTCCAAAGCTAATCAACTGTCTCACTTATCCAGAGGGCCTGATCCCGGGTGGATCTCTGGGAGTCCAATTAGCGAGAATGAGGAGGGTTTATATGAGTGAGAATTGTTGAGACCAAGGTTGGACAAAGCACAGGGACAAATAGCCAAACAAATGGAAACACATGAACTATGAACCACTGGCTGAGGGGTCACCAACTGGATCAGGCCCTCTGAATGGGTGAGACAGTTGATTGACTTGATCTGTTTGGGAGGCATCCAGGCAGTGGGACTGGGTCCTGTGCTCATTGCATGAGTTGGCTGTTTGAAACCTGGGGCCTATGCAGGATCGCTTGGCTCGGCCTGGGAGGAGGGGACTGGACCTACCTGGACTAAGTCTACCAGGTTGATCTCAGTCCGAGGGGGAGGCTTTGCCCTGGAGGAGGTGGGAATGGGGGGTGGGCTGGGGGAAAGGTGAGGGGGATGGGAGGGGGGAGAACAAGGGAATCCGTGGCTGATATGTAGAACTGAATTATATTGCAAAATAAAAATAAAAATTAAAAAAAAAACTTTAGCAAACCCCCCATTAAAACTGTTCTATAAAGTAAGTAGAAAGAGGTTTTTATTTTAGTAAATGTTTCATTTCAGTTAAAAAAAAAAAAAAGAAAAAAGAAATGGGCCTTAGAGCTAAACAGAGAATTCTCAACAGAGGAAGCTCAAATGGCTGAAAGACATTTAAGGAATTGCTCAACATCCTTAGTCATCAGGGAAATGCAAATCAAAATGACTCTGAGATACCACCTTACACCCATCAGAATGGCTAAGATCAAAAACAGTGAAGACAGCTTATTCTGGAGAGGATATGGAGCAAGGGGAACTCTCCTCCACTGTTGGTAGGAATGCAAGCTTGTACAGTCACTTTGGAAATCAAGACAAGCTTTCTTGATGAGGGGTGGTAGCTATGCTTATCGTGGGTGTATGGGTAAGATTTAAAATATACTTAGAAATTATGCCGATCTAACAAAGTAGTTGCAGTAGATTCTTCTCTAAGTCCATGACCTCACTTATCGCAGAAAATGGCTAGGTTTCTTGTACTAGGTATGGTTCCTTTCTGTTTAATTGGCCTTAAGACCAATTAGACAACTGTTGGTTACCACCTACATGTGAATGTCACTTATCACAACTTTTTGGCCATCTTGTCATGTTCGTCATTGTTGTGGTTCATAGGTGTCACGATCTGGGTAGGACTAGTAATTGCTTCCCTCCCTTTGCAGGTTACAGGGGATGTTATGGTACAACAGAAGTTAGACCACAGGAAGGAAGCTTTGAGGAAAGATTCAGCTCCAACCGTCCAAGTCCTGTGTCCTCTGTGGGCAACATCTTAAGTATTACAGACTTCCTTTAACCTCTGAGAGGCAAGCCAGGACAAGAGCCACAGTCTATATTGTTTGGGCAGTCACTTGGACTACACTTACTAACCATTCAAAAGACAATTTCTTTTGTCTGGTTCTAAGGTTTTTGTTAGTCTATGATTCTTGTGGGGAACGTTGTCAGCCTTAATGGTGTAACTTCCTTTAAGTTTGTGTGTGTGTGTGTGTGTGTGTGTGTGTGTGTGTGTGTGTGTGTATGTGTGTATGTGCATGTGTGCATAAACTTATATGTATTGTATATGATTTTATATAAATATAAAATAATAAGATTCATTGAGGCTTTGTGAAACAGTTATGGTGCTGTTTGCTTCTCCTCTATCCTTCTCCTTCTGTATTGACCTTTCTCCCCCATCCCTGTCGGAGCCTGCTCCTGATTTTCCATCTCCTGCTTCCTATCACCTGTATCCTTCTATTTTCCTCTCAGACTTGTACCACATAGTCCTTGATTTTTTTATACAAAGTTCCAATCTATTTCCTATCTCTACATTTTCTTCACCCTTTCCAGGGTATCATATCTGTCAGAACCATGTAGGAGGTGGTATTTTTAGTCCGGTTCTTTCATTCAGCATTTGATTTAAAATTTACTCACATGGTTGTTTGGATTGAAAGTTCACTCATTTTTATTGCCAACCTTGTTCTATTGGTCATGCTTGGATCTTAATGGATACAGAATTTCATTTCGGAGAGATGAACAAAGTTCTGGAGACAGATGGGGTTGATGGATGCAAAAACATGAATGTCACTGAGCTGTGTTCCTAAAAATGACGAAGATGACAAATGTTACTATCAGGTGTTCTTAATCATAATTTAAAAGTGTTTAGTCTAAAATATGAAAACCTGAAACTCCAACTACCAAACAGTCCTGCAAACTGGCCTTTTACTTTGCATTTCCACCAACCATGAATGAAGGAGTTCCTGTTGCTCCAGAGCTCCCTCAGCTTTCTATATGGTTGGGTTTGTTCAGTTTTGTTGTTTGTTGGAGATACTCCAATAGGTCTGAACAATTGTCTCACTCTTGTCTTTGCTTTGGTTTCTAAGGCAGAGTCTTGCTGTGTATCTCAGGCTGACACTGAAATCATTGCATAGCATAGGTTAGCCTGCAACTCACAGCAATCCACCTGCTTCAGCTTCTGTACTCTTGGGAATACCTGTGTGCACCACCACACACCTGTTCCTAATGGCAAGAGCAGTTTCCTTTCACTCACATTCTGATTTGCTACCTGCATATTTTGCATATTCCTGCTCATGATGCATTTACAGGTTGGGTTGTTCTCTTACTGATGAGTTGTCAGAGTTCTTTGCATGTTCTGCATACTGGCCTTTGATTCACTATGAACTATGTAAGTACTTTATGAGAAGTTAATGTACATCTTGTTTAATTCTATTAACAATATTTTTACAGAGCATGTTTTTAAATTTAATAGTATTCAGTTTGTTAATTTTATCTTTCACAAATCATGCTTTTTAAAATCTAAAATATCATTAACAAATACAAAATTATTATAAGCTCTTTTTTTCCCCTATAGAGTTTACATTTAGGTCTATATGTATTTGGTGTTAATGTTTATGTAAACTATAAGGTCTGCATATGTGTGTATGCACACACACACACACACACACACACACACACACACAGAGAGAGAGAGAGAGAGAGAGAGAGAGAGAGAGAGAGAGAGAGAGAGAGAGCTGGCTGAGCATTGGCTGCAAATGCATGTGACCAGCTGCCTTAAGCCCATGATTCCTGGACTTCCCCATTGTGGTGGACTATACCATGGAACAGAGAGCCACAGCTACCCTTGTTGCTGTTCTTAAGTTGCTTTCATTGGGTTATGTTGTCACATCAAGAGACAAGTAACTAATATACTCTAATTTCTTGAATGGAGGTCAAAGTAATACCCTGTCTTGAAATTGGTTAATGAGAACCCTCTTGTTTCTTTTGAGTCTTCAGTAATGTTCAGTTATTACCCTCTGCTTTCCCCTGTACAAACTGGGAAACCCCATCTGCCTAACTAAACCCCCCAACCCTGCCCTCACTAAAAACAACTTCTAACAAAGGAATGGCATCAAAAGCCCAGTTCTGCATTTCTGGCAGCTGGTGCAACCCACCTTTCTGACATGACTAGCCCACCCAAGTGCCTGCCCAGGGACTTGACTTTTGACCATACTTGGGCACAGTCCCAGCTCCTGGATGACACATCATCTCCCCTCACCTAAGATCTATAAAACCTCTCTGCCTTAGCTCTGGCACAGGACTTCTCTGGCCCCATTCTCTGGTACCACTGAACCCACCTAGGAGTTGCTCCCAAAAACGTGTTATACTTTTCCAATTTGACTTGATCTGGCTTACTGCATCAGTGGAGAAACTTATTATCTGGGGCAGAAAACCTATTAAGTACCGTGTAGCTAATTTAGATTCTTTGATTTTCTACATACATTTTAGAATCTGTAATGACTTTGATTAAGTCTGACTCGAGCCCTATAATGCATGTATTTTATTGTGGTTTGAATATGAAATGTCTCCACAGGCTCACAGATTAAATGCTTGGTCCCAAATTATAGTAATATTTTGGGAAAGGCTCTGGAAACTCTGGGATGTGGGATCTAGATGAACACTGTGGACATTCCTTGAGGGATCTTGTCCTATGCCCTGGTCTGGATCTTTTTCTCTGCTTCATCATAAGGTGGAAAGCACCTCACCACCATGAAGCTCTGTCCACACTCTCATAGGGTTAATCTACACACAGCATCCTCTGAGACCAAGATCACACATAGCCTTTCCTTCCCTTGGGTGTTTATGCCAGACCCTTCCCCATAGCAACAAGAGCAACAATACATATTTGGTATATGTTTTCATTTATTTAGATGCTTTTTAAACCATTTTTTCTAGTGCTCTATGTATAGATTTTTGGCATACTTTGTTAGTTTATATCTTCCATTTTTTGGTGGTGTTAAATATAACACTAAAAATGGTTGCATTACAATTGTTCTATTGCTGATGTAAAGGAATATAATCATATATATTTTGCATATAATGTCACCTGGATGTACTCATTTCTTGATGCCAAGATGTTTCTTTTTTGGCAGATGTGTGCTGGTTTTATAAATACTAGAGATTTCAACATTGACATCACACATCGTCTGTGAACAAAGGAAGTCCCACTCCCCCCCCCCAATCTGCTGTATTATTTTCCTCTTGTTTTGTTTCACTATCTATGATCCCATTATAGTGTTGAATAGTTTTAGTCTTGGGAGACACTCTGGCTTTGTTCCCAAACCTAAGAAGAAAGTACTCAGTGTCTGATCATGTTACTGATCAGGGTTCATTCATGCATCTTTTCCTAGAATAAGAAAGTTTTCTTCATTCAAGTTGTTTCTTCAAGCCATAAATGAATGCTTAACTTTCTACTTTCTGTATGTATTTGTTAGGTCTCAGAAAGTGGATATATCCAGAAATGGCAGTCTTGCCCCTCAATCGGCGACTATAGGATTTCTGGCAATTAGGTAATTCTGGCAATTAAATAAAAGCCAGAATTTCTCAGGAACTTGCAAAACAAGTTCCTGTCAGCCAAAAGGGGTCAATTTCCTTGCCTCTGGCAGAAAGAACATTTGACTGTCTATTGACATATGCCTGTGGTTGCACATCAAAGCTCATGCTGGCCTCCAGGCTCCTATAGTCCCTATTCATAAGTACTCCTTATATATTACAAAGCCCCCAAGCTAGCATCCTAGCTCTTCTTATCTCCTTCTCTACCTTAAACTCCCAGGTCTGTTCCAGTTCACAAGGTTCCCTCCCCACAGCCATGCATTCTCCTTATAACCCACTATTCTCTACTATTTCCTCTCTTGCTATCCCCCACCCCACTGTCCTCATCCCTAGCAGATAGTCCTGGTCGTGTCCAGTCTGCTTCTTTTTCCTCTTTGATCTGGACTTTTCTAGATGCCTCTGGACATTTTCTCTGTCTTTTTCACAATAAAAATCTTTCACTAGTGGAGCAGCCTTGTTGGTGCTTCCTTTTCTGTGCCCCTCATATGCACCATTGGTGTGAGCTTACTATCAGTATTGTTTGAAAATACAGTGAATTGTATTGATTAATCAATGATACTGAATCAGCCTTAACTAAGTAGTGATATGTCACCCTTTTTATTTCTGAAGTCTACTGACTAGTATTCTGCTAAGAACCTTCTTTGTCTTTGAGATGAAGTAATGAACAGTTTTCTTTCTTATGGTGCCTTTACTTGGCTTTTGTGTTACACTTATGTAGGCCTTATAAAATGACCTGAGAGGTCATGCCTTTTCTTGTCTTGTCTTAAAGAGATTGTAGATAAGCTACATCCTTTCTTCATGAAATAATCGGTGGTGGAAGTTACCAGTGCAGCCATCTGAATTTGGTCGTTTTAGTTTTAAACCAGAAACTCAATTTCTTTACTGATCAGTGCATGCTGTTCAAGACATTGGTCCATTTTGTCTAAACCATCAAATATCTTGCCACAGATTTTGATGAGACATTCTTACTGTCCTCCATAAAGACAGTCAGCAATGAGCTCTGTTATTCCCAGTGTTACTAATCTGTATCTATTCTTCTTTTCACTGGGCTCAGCCTATTTATAGGCTAATCATTTTATTATCTTTCCAAAGAAAACATTTTGTGCTTTGTTTATGTCTTGTTTCCCTAGTTTAACTTTTGTCGATTTCTACTTTGGGTTTGGCCATATCCGTTTTCTGTTGGCCCTAGGTTTAATTATTGTCTTCTCCTAATTTTCTTAGGTGAATATTTAGGTTATTGAACTTAAATCTTTCTTCTAGTTCATACTATATATTTCCCTCTAAATGCCAGAATTTTGATAGGCTGTGTTGTCACAATGTTTAAAGTGTGAAATATTTAAACTTTCTTTGGAAACGTCTCTTGTTATTTAGACACATGCCCTTTTATACCCAAATGTTTGGGCACCTTCCAGCTATCTGTTACTGTTTTTTAGTGTTAAGTTTCTAGTGTAACTTCTGTTGTAGTGTAAGCATGTGCTTTGGATAACTTTGATTCCTTTAAACACTGTAAGCTGGAGCCAGAGAGATGGCTCAGTAGTTAAGAGCACTTGTTGCTTTTACTGAGACCTTACCTTCATTTCTTAGCCCCACAAGGCAGCTCACAACCATGTGTAACTCCAGTTTCAGGGTATCTGGTGACCTCTTCTGACATTTATGGGCACCAAGTGAGTGTGTAGTATGCATATGTACATGCAAGCAAAAACATTAATACACACAAATAAAATAAATCTAGAACAATTTTTTTAAAATACAAGCTATGTCAACATCTATTGGCAAATGCACCATGTATACTTAGAGAGTGAGTGATCTGTTTCTTTTTGATGGATTATGCTCTGCAATGTCAGTTTGATCAAATTGATTGTGTTGTTCTGGAGGTTTTACTGACTGTCAGAAGGCTTCATCTGTCAGTTACTTACAGAGGTGTGTGTAAGTCTCCAGATATAGGGGTTGATTTGTCTACTGTCCTTTTCTGTTCTGTTATCACCTTGGATATCTTGAAAGTCTGTTACATACATGGTTGTGGGTGTTATGTCTCCCTGGATAATTAACCTCCCTCTACCTCCCTCTGTCTGTATGTAAAGCCCCGCTTTATCCTTCAGAATTGTTCCTGATTACAAGTCTACTTTATCTAAAGTGGAAAAAGCAACTCTAGTTTTCTTTTGAGTCATGTTAGGATTTTCCACCCTTTACTGTGTCTCTACTTGCAACTAACAGGACACATAGATTTCTAATAATTAGGTTTGTTCTTTGCTTCTTTTTAACCTGTTTCTGCCTTTCCCAGTTTTGCATTTTATGTAATTTTTAGAGTAGCATTTGTATTCTCCTTTGACATGTCCTAAGTGATTGCCTCAAGGTTTACTATGTATGTACATGTTAAAATAATCAAAATCTACTTCAAAAACTACTATAGTTCTTCAAGTACAGTATAGGAGTTTTATGACAATATCTTCCCAATTCATTAATTCTCCTTGAGGAAATTTTGGTGATGTGTTTTACTACCCACATAACTCAGTTTCATAATGTATTTAGGCTATTATTCCTTTTAAAAGCAGTTTGCTTTGGGAAGAATTAAGAGTAATAAAGGATCCAGATTTCTAACTTATAAAATTTTCCAACTGTCAGAGGAATTTGCAATACTTTTTTTAGGACTCTTCTACTGACAGCGGTTTCCTTAGTCACTTCCTTGCCCCTCTGTGGGGAGTTGCTTTTCTTTTCATTTGAAGGACACTTTTATTAGATACGGAATTCTTTGGGTTCCTTTTTGGCAGTACCTTCAATACTCCATGGTACCATCTTCTGGCGTGAATCCTGCTGAGGGGTCTGCTGTGAGCCCATCTTGGTGCTCTACTGTCAAGGTCTCCCTCCCCTCTCTGGTTTGTCTCCAGCTGTGTCTTCTTTTCACTTTCTGCAGTTGTATACAATATGTCTTGGATGGAGTTTGTTTATTTGTTTGTTTGTTTTTCATCCTGCTTAATGTTTTTTGAGCTTCTGCAATCTGTGATTTGGTCTCTCTTCTTAAGTGTAGTGATGCCTCACCCATTGCTACTCAGAACATTTCTTCTACCCCACACTCTCTTCTCTTTCTGCTCCTCTGATTACAGCTAAACATCTCTCTACAGTTCTTAGATTAAGTCCTGCTATAATCTCCCCCACCCCTCTCAATCTGGAAAAGTTGCCATTGGCTTGCCCTCAAGTTCACTGATTTGTTTTTCACAACACTGTTGAGTTTCCCAGATCCTCTGGTGAAATCATTGTCTCTGCCACCACTTTTGATTCCAGGCATCTTTCTTCTCTGTTTACCACCTGTTGTTCTGCTGAAGATTTGTTGGTGTGGTGTTGAATGGGAGAGAAGGAGGCCCAGGATCATTAAACACAGATCATGACTTATAGAGGGGTCATTTTGATGATCCTAGAGATCAGAACAAAATTGTTATAGTGTATAATGAACATTGACAAAAAATTAACTTGAAATCAAATGTATAATGTGCTAAAGATGTCTCTCATAGTACTCACCTATGCTGTATCACATGACTTCATTGTAGGTGTGGTTCTGAACATGCAAACATACACTCTTTGCACAGCACATACCACATCATACCACAGAACATCAATTAAAGCTGACAGCAACATTTGGCCCAGATGTGCGACTATTGCATATTGTGAAGAGCAGTCTAGTTTTGTCTACACACAAGACTTTCTGCTCTGATAAAAGTGCCGTGGTTTCATTACAGAAAACAAAGACTTTGTTCTTCTCCCACTGTCCTTCCTGGGAATGTAAGTATCAAATTAATATATCTTAGGATTTGTTATGTTAAAATATTTGATTTAGAATATTTGTTGTTTGAATCATTGGCTGGAACTTTACAAAGTTTGTTAAATGAATGTTGATTCGGGATTAAGACAGAATGTCTAGCAGTTTCTGAAATGGTCCTTTATGCAGAAGGTGATCTCAGCACTGATGAGCATACAGTCAAGATTCTGTTGGGCTATGAGTGATCTTCAAGATGCACCTTGTCTTGTAGCATCAAATATTCAGTTGAGATGTAAGGCTTCACATAAAAACAGAAAAGCACACACATCTCATTGTTTGTGAATTTGCTTTTCTATTTACTGAGTAGTTAACTGTATGTGTATGCTGAAGAACTGTTTTAAAAGAAATTTCTTTATGATTTATCATCATTAAAGCTTGATTATAGACCTATTTTATATACACACATCCAGAACTGTGTAGAAAGTTTCTTGGGCAAAATGGGTTACAGGTGGAAAAAGTTTTAAGAGGCCTTGTCCTGGGGACCTCTGTCTCAGGATGTAGCTTTTGATGTTTGTTAGTTTGTTTTCTTCCTCCCAGTATCACCCCCATCACCACTGACTCCTCCCCATCACCACTGACTCCTCCCCATCACCACTGACTCCTCCCCATCACCACTGACTCCTCCCCATCACCACTGACTCCTCCCCATCACCACTCACTCCTCCCCCATCACCACTCACTCCTCCCCATCACCACTCACTCCTCCCCATCACCACTGACTCCTCTCCCATCACCACTGACTCCTCCCCATCACCACTGACTCCTCCCCTATCACCACTGACTCCTCCCCTATCAGCACTGACTCCTCTCCCATCACCACTGACTCCTCCCCATCACCACTGACTCCTCTCCCATCACCACTGACTCCTCCCCATCACCACTGACTCCTCCCCCATCACCACTGCTCTTCCCCCATCACCACTGACTCCTCCCCCATCTCCACTGACTCCTCCCTTATCAGCACTGACTCCTCCCCCATCACCACTGACTCCTCTCCCATCACCACTGACTCTTCTCCCATCACCACTGACTCCTCCCCATCACCACTGACTCCTCCCCTATCAACCCTGACTCCTCTCCCATCAACACTGACTCCTCCCCTATCAGTACTGACTCCTCCCTCATCACCACTGACTCCTCTCCCATCACCACTCACGCCTCCCCCATCACCACTGACTCCTCCCCTATCAGCACTGACCCCTCCCCCATCACCACTGACTCCTCCCCCATCAGCACTGACTCCTCCCCCATCACCACTGACTCCTCCCCATCACCTCTGACTCCTCTCCCATCACCAGTGACTCCTCCCTCATCACCACTGACTCCTCCCCATCACCACTGACTCCTCCCCATCACCACTGACTCCTCTCCCATCAACACTGACTCCTCCTCATCACCACTGACTCTTCCCCATCACCACTGACTCTTCCCCCATCAACACTGACTCCTCCCCATCACCACTGACTCCTCCCCATCACCACTGACTCCTCCCCTATCAACCCTGACTCCTCTCCCATCAACACTGACTCCTCCCCATCACCACTGACTCCTCCCCATCACCACTGACTCTTCCCCCATCAACACTGACTCCTCCCCAATCACCACTGACTCCTCCCCCATCACCACTGACTCCTCCCCCATCACCACTGACTCCTCCCCATCAACTCTGACTCCTCCCCTATCAACCCTGACTCCTCCCCTATCAACCCTGACTCCTGCTCCCATGACCAGTGACTCCTGCTCCCCATTATCATGGACTCCTGCCCCCGTCAGCAAAGCTCCAGAACTGGATCTTAGGTACACTCATCTTTTCAGATTTTTGGAGTGGAATTACTCTATGACCTGTTTTCTAGTGGACTGAGAGCAGTTCAATTGTAATGATGACTTCTGAGCTCCTTGGGTGTCTAAAATGGAAAATGCCAGTCTGATAATTTTAATGAAAAAATGTGGATGTGCTCTGTTTCAACCCCAGAGACCTTCACATAGGACAAATAGAAAGATGAATTAATTGAACGGTAAAACAAGTTCACATAGTACACAAGCATTTGAAGTCAATAAATACACAAGGCAATCCCAGATGATTTTGCTAAAAGATGAAGATGACATTTCAGAGCAGAGTTAGTGTAGAGGTGAAGTGGTGGCCCTTGGGAAGGTACATCCATCATTATGTACTTGGTGAACATTTTTGAAAGCATGTTGGGTCTTGTACTAAAATCTTAGAAATACAAAAAAAGAGAGAAATATCTAAGGAAATAAGGACTGAATCTAAAGGCCTGTTGAAGCATGGGAAAATCATATACACTCAGCAAGCCGTTGAAGAAGTATCTCCCCTGTGTCCTTCTCACTTGGCAAGTATCACAAATGAAATGTGTTGGTTCATTGAACTATAACCCATAGTTTAAACTTGTTCCATATGAGAATGTCTAACTAGAACTGTGTCTAGTAAATGGGTAAATGCGTCTTCAGCGAAAACTGTAATATTACAATGTCACATTGTAGAGAGTATTCACTTAATGTTTATTTCTGTGGGAGTGCCTGTGTGTGTGAAGGGGTGTGTGTGTGTGTGTGTGTGTGTGTGTGTGTTTTGTGGTATGGGTGCTTTGATGAAAAAGTCATTACATAATAAAGGGGATGAGGTCTGTGTCCAGAAATTGGTGTACTGCTTTTCCAAGAGCTGTTACGGCAAACACCATTAACTACGCAATCCCTCTGTGAGTTAATTCTATCATTCATTATAGTTTTGATTTCTTTTCAATCCTGGAACTAGTTAATTAGGAACTCTACTTCCTTCAGAGCACTTTAATTTTTCTTCCCTTTGTCCCTAACCTCCACCAAAGCCCATGTGGCAACCTCCTGAAATTTTAATTCACATTATTATTAAAATTCTTCATAATAAATCATTATTTAGATCTAACCACAAGTGGTCCTCACTTCTTTGCTAACTATTTCCTCACGCATGCTCCTGCTCTCTTCTGAATTCAATTTTTTTTCTCATAGTGTGCGTCATCTTCTTTTAGTGAGTCAGTGTTTGCCATAGTTTATAATGAACAGACTTCTAAATCTAAACTCAACTTTCAATATTACTTGTGGGTATAGAGTTCTAGGGTTGAAATGTTTTCTTCAGCACTTTCAAGAGATGATTCCATTACAACATGGAGTATAGTTGTATTGGCGACAAATTGGGCAGTAGTTCATTTTTTTGGAAATAGGTTGTGAACAAGGATAACAGAACTGGAAGTGCATTGGAAAGATGATCCCAGAAACACTAGTCATCAGTGGGACCAGAAGGGAAGACGAAAGTTGGCATTCTCCAGATAGTCACGATGTGGGAAAATGGGGATGATTTCCCTGAACAAAAATGGGACAGCCTGCTCCCTCAAAATTATCCCACTTTCATGGAGAGAGAGTAGGAGTATTGACACTGTACCCCTTTGCCACTTGTGGGCTTCGAGCTGTCTTTTGGTGGTGCCAAGTCTTGTTTTCTTCACATTTATGATGACAGAGTAGCTTGGAGGACCCATAGCAATTGGTGCAGGTGGCCACATCAGTTTCCTAGTATGAATTACCATTTCTCTTTACTGTTAATTAAAGTGTGTCTATGCCAGTGTAGCCCTGGGGGTGCCGTGTGTACTTTCTTCTTGCTTTATGATCCCTTACAACTTATGAATATGTGTCTTTCTTTAATTCTTAGAAACTACCAGTCAGTTTTTTGAATATCAATTTTCTGTTATTTCCTCTGTTGCTTACTCTGAGCTATCTACTAGCCTGTACATGTTTGGAATTGGTCATACTTGACATTCTTCATATATTCTGCATCCAATTATGTGTGACTTACAAACATTCTCTGTGTGTATTGTTAGTCTTTTAATAGAAATAGAATAATCAAGTGCAGAGGTTCTTAACTTCTATGAAATCTAGCTTAGCTATCTAATGTCAAACCTTAAATTTTCTGTAGCTTTATAATGTCTTTTAAGTCAAAAAGTTCAATCCAACTTTATTCATTTTCTCAGAGTTGTTTTAACAATTCTAGAACTTTCATATTTCAATTGGAATTTTAGAAAATCATCTTTGAAAATTTCTACCACAGTACTTTATGGAAGTTTGATTGTAATTGTGTTATATATGTAGTTTAATTTGAAGATAACCACAGCTAAATGGCAAGATGGGAGGTCCATGAATATAGTAAGCTTCTCTATTTATTTGTGTCTCTACCTTTCTCTTGGCTGAGAACTTACCTCCCTCCTTAATGAAAAACCTGCTCCTTGATATCATTCCTTAAGCTGAAAGATAAGTGCTTTCATACCTTTTAGTAAAATGCTTGCCTTGGAAGAATGAGGATCTAGTTTTAATCCCCAGAACCCAGTTGGAAAGGCCTGGGCACATAGTTATGTGTCCCTATAATTACAGTGCTGGAGTTTAAAAAAAAACACAAACAGATATCTGGGGCCCACTGGTCAGCCAATATGGCTTTATTAGTGTTTTCCATGATATTGAGAATTACAAGTTTCATGTTCCAAAAAAAAAGAATAATGTTATATATGTTGATTTTTTTCAACAAAGTTTCCATCCCAGTCAAAATTATGGCTCTTTTTTAAAAAAAAATTATGATGAATTTTATAGAAAGAAACAAATGGTTTAAAACAATGTTATGAAAATGTTGACCATTGTAGTATACAGTCACAAACTATCAAATAAAAAATGTTATAGCCAGGCAGTGGTGGATCATGACTTTAATCCTAGCACTCCATCGGCACAGACTAACTGATATCTATGAGTCCAAGACCAGCCTGATCTACAGAGTGAGTTCCAGGATGGCCATGGCTACACAGAGAAACCCTGTCTTGAAAACAAAAACAAACAAACAAACAAACAAACCAAAGAAGCGAAAGAGAGAAAAAGAAAATTTTATAATGGATTTCATCCAAATTAATAAATAATTTCAAAATAAAAAAGTCCCATGTTCACTTGAAATTTAGAAAGCTCATGTTTATAATGAATAAAGAACTGTTAGATCGAAATGCAATAAAGGACAAGTAACTTGAATGGATTCTTCATCAAAGATTGTATATAACCAAATGAGCTCATAAAAAGATAGTAAACATTTCTACAAAATACAAATGGATATTAAAACCAGAATTAAACACCACCACACACCCAGAAGAGCAGCTTTCATAGAAAGAGCAGTTTTGTACTGGCAGGGTTATGAAGTGGAATTATCACAGACTTACATAACAGATTTGAAAAGCACTTGGTGCTTTTTTTTTTAAACACAATTAAACATACTGTTACCGCTCAACCCAGCATTCCCCATGTTGAGTAGTAATTATGAAATATGAAAACATGCCTATCAAAAGACTTGCACACAAATATTCATATCTAGTTAATCATTGTAACTACAGTCTGGAAACAGAACAGGGGCATGTGGAATTGTTAGTGGATAAACATATCGTGTGACATCAACTCAAGGAGCTCTACTCAGCTGTGCGGAAGGTATTTAATCAGTGGAGTGATAAAACCAAAATGCATTGTGTGAAGTGAAAGGAGCCTGATACAGAAACCACTGATTCTGCAATTCCATTGAAATAAGATTCTGGAAATGACAATAATAGCTAGTCATTTAGTGGATGTTTGGGGTTTGGGTAGGGACTGGATTGGTAGAAAAGGAGCAAGAGGGGATTTTTCTTGGGGGGGGATTAGAATATTCTATTGGATAATGGAATTATGGTAGATCTTAGTCATTGTTGTTACAGTAGTCTTTCTTCTCTCCCTTTCTCCCTTCATCTCTCCCTCCCTTGTAGCTGGAGAGTTTTCTCTCCAGGTCCCGCCAAGCCCCAGCAGTCCCACAGCCCACTTATAAAATAAACACACAGACACTTATATTATCTAAACTGTTTGGCTTAATGGCTCAGGCTTCTAGCTATCTAGTTCTTACATCTTAAATTAATCCATTTCTATAAATCTATACCTTGCCACGTGGCTCGTGGCTTACCGGCATCTTCATATGCTGTTTGTCATGGTGGTGGCTGGCACTGTCTCCCTCCACCTTCCTGTTCTCTCAATTCTCCTCTCTGTTAGTCCCACCTATACTTCCTGCCTGGCTACTGGCCAATCAGTGTTTTATTTATTGACCAATCAGAGCAACACATTTGACATACAGACCATCCCACAGCACTCCCTCCCTCCCTCCCTCCCTTCTTTCCTCCCTCCCTCCCTTTCTTTCTTTCATTCCTTTGTTCTTTTTTTCTCCCTACTTTTTTAATCATCTGTGTATCTACCTACCTACTTCCCAGACACCCATAGATATTTATACCAGGATCATATAATTGTAATTTTCAAGTTGATGATTTTCTTTTGTATGTAAAATATACCTTATAAAGCTAATAATAGAAAGTAAATATTTGAACCATGTGTGCTTATACACGGCAGCAACCCAAACACTCTAGAAGTTGAGGCAGGAGGATTGTGAGTTGGACGCCAGCCTAGATTACACAGTTATAAGACAGCTTCTCACTTCATAGTGAGACCTTGTGTCAAAAAGTGTGTGTGTGTGGTCGGGGTGGGGATATGGGTACCAGGATGGCAGGCAGGCAGGGAGGGAAGTTCAGAAAAATAAAAACCCAGCTGTCCTTTAGAGGAAAATACTGAGTGAGGTAACAGGCCAGTTAGAAGAGTTTCATTGCAAGACACTCAAAGGTCACTCTTGGGAGACTAAGACTTTTATTTTATTTCCATTTCTTAAGTTTAACTATTAATTTCTCCTATACTGCAAAAGATCTTTAGTATTTCTTTCAGTTTTGATATTAAAAAAGCAATCAATTTTAGTGTTTTCATCATGTTATTCCTATGAGTGGACAGGGTGAGGTGTTTGGTCAAACTGAGGCAGACCGTTCCTCTCCCTCCTCTGTGCCCCTCCAACATAGACTCCCCTTGGCTCCAAGGCTAATTGCCCTAACTGGCCTGGCCACCACCACACTGAGCTCAGGTAGGAACCTTTGTGAGCCTCCTCCTTAGTTGACCTTTGCAGTGGCTTAGGTCTAAAAGCCATCTAGCTATAAAGGGTTATAAAAAGCTATAACACAAGAGGACTTGTGGACTCGAGATATCTTTAAACATTAGAGTGCTGGAAAGCCAGAGGTGAGGGAAATCACTCCAGGCCCTCCTCATTAGCTTGCCTTGCACGTCTTGATGGCTTCATTGCCAACACAGTCACACAGAAGTATTTAAAAGTTGGCTTCCAGTGGTAGGATCTCTACCCCACACCTTTTATGGCTTTTCCATCCTCCATAACTGTCATGTTCAACATTTGCAGCCCTCCTGAAGAGAGGAGAAAATATGTGGTGTATATAATCTATGATGGCTGAACCCTCTTTCCATCACTCACAGGCTTGAAGGGGAATGAGAGTCTGAGCTATCCTCACTTTCTCATTCACAGAGATAAAAACATAGAAATGTCAGCCCCACACTTAGGCAAGATATACATACTAAGCATGGCAGAGGACAGTAAATTGCCCCAGGATCTTCTTATACTCTTTCAATGATAAAATGCTGAGATTGAAGGACACAACACAAGTCTGAAATAAAAGAACTATTTTGCCAAATTACTCTCTCTATTGGTTTGTATGTACAAAATGTTTGTCATTGTTTGAAGAGTCCAATAGCCACAGGGCCACAGAGACTATCCAAACACATCTCCTGCATTTGCAATGGACAACTTTACTGGTTCAAGAGCATCCTTGGAACAGGACCACAAACCATCTAACAGACAGCTCTACAAAATGTGTGATTTTGAGTTTTTCCTTCACCTTGATTTCCTCAGCACCAATGCAGGCTTCATGACCCTACCTGTATTATTGCCTGTGCACTCTGCCTGTTCCTGGACCTAAGCTTACCATCACCTTGTCAGCCTCTGAAAACCATACCAAACAAGCATGGCCTCAGTTAAGAGAAGGCTTCTTTCACCAAAGGTCCTCTCTACTAACTTGCAATTTCATAGGCATTGGTGAAGTTACTGTGTTAAAACCCCATGTTAGAGAAATCCCGTGATATTTGTTGCTCAACATTTTTTTTCCTCTAACTCTTCAAAGAATTATCTTACACAATTCTGAAGCTAATTTGAATCTCTTATACACATCAGCCCTCTTTTATATTATCCTTGCAAAGCAGTAAAGGAACTCTGCAGTTTACTTTCTTTTGGAAGATCATATCAGGATGGCTGCTTGCGTGGACCCTTGTTCATGGCAGAAGCATCTTTCATCCTTACTGAGGGTCTTAGATCCATACAGGAGCCTTCAGGACTGTTAAAATGATTAAAAGCTGCATTTAGTAGTTGCTCTAGTAGCATCTTGACAAACATTTTCATTTTATATCTCTCAAGCAAGCCCATAAAACAGCATGATCTAAAAATTCTTAACAAACATATTAATAAAAAATTTAAACATGCATGGATTGCTGATGCTGTTTTGAGTTAATTACACGGTGCTGTTGCCTTGTGTACACCTTAATTAGATTAAATATTGATCAGCACACTTGCCATTGATATTTAATTAGCACACAATAACTGTCTTGTTATATCTGGATGTAACTTTAAATTAACTTAAAAGTCTAACTTGAAATGATAAGTTATGGAACGATATATAACACATAAAAAGGGCTGGGAAACTCAGCCGAAGAAATAAAGTAGAAGTCAAAATGAAGCCTCATCTACTCTAAGGGTTTAAAGCAGTGGTCTCCACCTGTGGGTTCCAAGCCCTTTGAGCCTTGCCTAAAGACCATCTGCCTATCAGATATTCACATTACGATTCATAAAAATAGCAAAACTACATTTATGACGTAGCAATGAAGATAATTGTGCAGGGAGGCGGTGCCACACACCTTTAATCCCAGCACTCGGGAGGCAGAGGCAGGTGGATCTCTGTGAGTTCGAGGCCAGCCTGGTCTACAGAAAGAGTTCCAGGATAGGCTCCAAAAGCTACTCTGTCTCAAAAAAACAAACAATAAAAAAGAAAGAAAGAAAATAATTGTATGGCTGGGGTCACTACAGCGTGAGGAACTGTAGTAAGGGGTTACAGCGTTAGGAAGGTTGAGAACCACTGGCTTAAAGTAATTAGATAGACTAGCAACCCACAGTAGTTTCCACCTACTTTCTTTTGCTTGTAGTGTCGATTGTACTAAGTCCATTCATCACTCTGTATTAAAGACAGGGCTCTGAAATATTGTGTTATTCCCCAGGATTATTGTCTTTGTTTATTTCAAAAAGAACTGAGGTTTTAAACAGCACCATGGCTTTCCTAGCCTGTGATTAAGGCTGTTTATTTTCTGGCTGATGAGCTGAGCACCATTTCTTTGGGGAGATGCTGTAATTTTCCCAGGATCTGGAAAATAATTCATAGCACTTTTATGTTGTCATTAACTGTCACATCTCTTGAGTTAAATATGAGTCCTGTCATTGGGAAGTCAGAAAGCGGCTCCTAAATTTCTCAATTTCATTAGCAATTGATTCAAATCATTTCCTGAAAATTGTCTGAATTGACATGAATTGCGGTGGTTCCTCAGCTCGGTGATTAATTAACCAAGCCATCAGGTTCACATTAACCTATTTATCAATCTTACGATTTCCTGCTTTTCAGAAAAAAATTAAAAAGCACTCTTATGATACTTTGAGTTTTGAGAAAAATTAAAATGGGACTAGAAAAAAAACAAAAACAAAAACAAGGCAATCTGTCCTTCCTAATCCGGAAGTGCCATGATGCTACTAAATTCTGTAAACTCAGATGGAGAAAAGAGATGCAGAGTCAACTCATCCCTCTCAAGCCTGAATGCCTTTAGAAAACCGAGTGGATAACTGAACGAAATAATCTGTTGTTTTTCTACTACCTTAAAAGTTGTGTTAGCCCATAAACACGGAGGTATGTTGTTATTGTTAGTTTTAGTTATATGAGCTTAAGAGTCGTCTGTTGACTTTCCATTAAGAAAAAGCTTCTGGGGCTCAGGGCAGCTCAGTCACTAAAGTGCCTGTTCTGCAAGTCTGAGGACCTGAGTTCTGATCCCCAGACCTTACTTAAAAGAAAGAAAATGAAAGCAGAGTGTGGGGGCTGGGAGGTGGAAACAGAAAGGTCCCTGGGCCTTGCTGGCTGCATCAGTGAACTGCAAGTTCAATGAGAAAGCCTGACTCAAATGATGGAGAGGAGCTTTGGAAGACACCTGCCGTCAGTCCCTGACCTTCACGCGCACTTACCCCTGCACGCATGTCTGCACACATACACACATACACACATATGCACAAGCTTGTGAATAGAACTTCAGAGTCTCCAAAGGAAAAGTACAGTTGGCATCCTGGAAGTCACATTGGTCACTGTGTTGCCATTTGCATTTGAAATACTATTTTCAATTAAAGGCCGTGTTGTCGGGATCTCTTTTGAGCTATTATTTATACCAAGGACCCACAGTCAACTGCATCAACCCAGAATGACAGTCTCAGCCCTTCCAAGCTTGGGCCACACCAAAAGCCATTTGTTAGCCGAGAAAACAGCCAGCAAAGCACCAAGCTGTTTGCTGCTTTAAGTTCCCTCAGATTTCCCTGGATTCAATTAATAATCGGTTCTTTTCCAAATAAATGAGTAGCCAACCGAATTCAGCCCCTTTTCTTTGTAAAATTGCTCTGTGTATAACCACAGAATAAATGTCTCATTCGACACAAATTCCCCTGTTATTATTTGCAGCAAGCTGGGGTTTCTCTTTTTAAAACTAACTGCATTTTGAGTGCCAGGCCTCCTCTGGTGATGAGGAACAGAGTCTGAGCCACACAGAAGCAACCTCACATGAGGGATTAGAGGGGACACAGGATTTGGTAAATCTCTTCCCTCCATTCTCTGCCTCTGGTGTCCTGGGGAGGAAAAGAATCCAAAGACCTGGGGTCCAAATTGACGGCAGCATTTCCATGGCTTCTTCTGTTCAGCCAGGAAGGTCAGAGCGATGAAGAGAAATGAATTTTTCCCTCACCCCCTTTCTTCTCGTCCTCAGAAAAATATGTGGCTGGTTTTTCCCATGCTGTCTTGTACAGAAGAGGCCTTGCTTAAGTTGAGGGAGGACCACAGAGCAACCTCCCCAAGAACAGTTTCCAAGGGAAATCTCCCCTTGGATAGTCATAGAAGGACCCCTCAGTGAGGGAAAAAGGAGTCTGATCTTTGAAGTCTCACTGTAGAGTACTAAAGCTCTGAGAATCCCTTCCCAATGAATGTGCCATGGTCCTCTGTGCATGTAAAGAGTAAGACCCAAAGGAAAGCAACTTCTCCATAACAAAACTGTTTTTCAATTCTTACTCTTATAATTATTTTAATTAATAAATAATAATTGCATATGTTTATGTGGTATGGTGATATATATATATATAGTTCACATACATACATATACACATATATGAAGAATTGATTCAGACTCAATGACATATCCATCACTGCATACACTTATTATTTCCTTAAACTTAAAAAAAATTCATAACAGAGCTAGGTTGATGGTTTAGTGTGTAAATCACCAGATGTGTACATGTGAAGACCTGAGTTTGGTTGCTCATCAACTATGGCAGCATGTGCCTGTAACCATAAAGATAGGGGAGGAGATAGGCAGAAGAACCCAGGAATTCGCTGATTGGCCAGTATTGCCAAGTTTGGGATCTCTAGGTGCAGTGGGAGATCCTGTTTCAAAAGTAAGGTGGAGAGCTATAGAGGAAGAAACTTAACGTTGACCTCTGACCTCCACGAATGCAGGCATGGGTGAGTATGCTGGCATACATAAGTGTGTGTGTGTTCACGAACACACAACGCCCCACAAATTTACCTCTATATTGACAACCTACTAGAAAAAGAGAAAGCATAACTAAACAGACAAGCCCACAAAAGACGTCAATACTTTCTCTCTAAAGGAGGTCTTTCACATAATGCAATGAAGAATCAGGGGAAATTCTTAAGTTCATAGTCTGAAACATGTGTTCGATTATGGAATGCCCACTTTTTTTTTTTCAGTTCTCTGGTTACCTTATGCACAGCAAAACTGTATCCATTTTTTTTTCTTTTTTACTTAAAGAGGTCATTTGTCCGGTGTGACCATTTAAAAACCTGACAGGACTCTCGTAACCCTGTGGCAGTGTTTCTTCTCTTTCTTCATTTTCCATAAAACTTGAAGATAACAGAGAAGCCCAGGTCTCCCTGAGCCTCTCTGGGGTCCTTACATCCTTCATTTTAATCTCTATGGTGCTAGAGTCCCACCCTGTAGGAAGACAAAGCCTTGTACAGAGGAAAAAATAACCCACAAGACAGACACATTATAGGTACCAAAAATGAATGACCAAGTCCATGCTACAGCCTTGGCACATTGCCAATTATATTACTAAAGAGAAAGAAAAATCTCTCTCCCGTACATCATATTCTCTTCCTACTATTTTGTTATAAAGCATCGTTATCCCAAGCACTTTCTTGAATATGCCATGCTTTCAAGCTCCTGGGCTAGCACGGTGAGGATGGAAAAGGGATTGCATTTGCAAATGTCAGCCCCTGTCATCCATCTCCCCTCATTCCAACAATACACATTCGAGGTTCAGCAATCGGAGTTATATATTTTTCCTTAATGTTGTTGTAAGGTAATGGTTCTCTTATCTGAAATTCATCAGCCTGCTATAAATTTAAACTCCATTACTGCCAATAGAGAAAAGCTAAGCACCAAGCCACTTTCAATAAATTTGCACTTATGCAATTGAACTGATACGGCCTCCCAGGAAAAGGTGAAACTCGTCTTGAGATATTTAAGTCCATCTGAGTCACTGCTTCATCTGGTGTTAAATTGGATCCATCGAGAGATGCAGGGGCAGCGCTTGTCAGTCTTGAGTTATAAGAAGAGATTTCAGCTCCCCCCACCCCCCAAAAAATTCTGTTTCCAGCATTCATTATTAGACGCATAATGGTGAGGAACCACTGGATTTCTCTGTTACTCGGCACAACTAAATGCTACAAATGGAAACTCTGATGATTGAGTATGAGTATTTGTATGAATGATGTTAATCAGGATCACACCAGCCCAAACCCTGGGGATTCCTCATGTCCAGTTACAAAGCTGTGAGTGAGCATGTGCATACACTCAAAGCCAAGAGAATAATCACTAACATGCACATGAGACCTCACGCATGTACCAAGAATATAGCTTTCAGGCCTGAAAGCATCCAGGCTACCATTGCTTACCGTCTTTTATTTCTGACGAGGAAAATGAAGTTCTAGGTATGAAGTGACCACCCTCCCCCTGTCTCAGTGTGTGACAGATATGTCTTGGTGTCAGGGCATAGCTCCTGCCCTGTGGTTTTGGTAGCTGAAGTTCAAGATGCATCTAATTCAGTAGCCTCGAGAGGATGGCTAAGACCCTTTGTTGGAAGAGCTCAGAGCTTATGGGATAGCTCAGTCAGCAAAGTGCTTGCCCTGCAAGTGTAAGGTCTTGAGTTTGATCTCCAGAACCTGTTTTTTTCCTTCCTTCCTTCCTTCCTTCCTTCCTTCCTTCCTTCCTTCCTTCCTTCCTTCCTTCCTTCCTTGTTTGTTTTAACTAAACTCCAGGTGTTATGGCATGTGCTTGCAGTCCTGCACTAGGAGGCAAAGACCCTGGAGCTCACTAGCCATTGAGTGAGCCTGGGCTATTTGGTGATCTCTAGGCTAGAAAAAAGCCAGTCTCAACAAAACAACAGCAAGGTGCCTGAGAAACAATAGCCAAGGTAGTCCCCTGACCTCCATGTCCACATACATGTACTCACACATTCATCTGTATAGACATATTTGCCTGTATACTAATGCATGCACACAGAACACCCCCACTACTGGCAGGCAGACAGACAGACAGACAGACAGACACACACACACACACACACACACACACACACACACACGCACACACACAGAAAGTATACCTTAATTGAGCTGAAAGGAGAGAATGAGCTATGCAGAGTCACTGCTGTGGCCTTAGAGGGGAGGCCTCCTGAGGCCACTCATCTGAAAGCATTTCAGCTTTGGAAAGGAAGGGAACTGGCCAATTAGACTTGATGATTTGGCCAGCAGGGGACAGCGTGACCGACCAACAACTAAGCTATTAAGGAGCAGGTTTGGGGGTTGCAGAAATTTAAGATGAGTTCTATTTATTGTTGAGGAAATTCTCACATCTCTCTGTGGACTTGGCATGGGAATTTTATCTTCCTGGGCATAATGAGGATGCTACAAATTTCAGGAACTTAGCTGTCTCACACACACACACACACACACACACACACACACACACACACACACACACACACACGTGCACACAGTTGCCTCTCCAAGCTCTACTCCTATCCCCCCAGCCTTGGTACCCACGCTAAGGCCAGAACTAGCGCTGCACACCAGTCACAAGAACTGAACAACATTTGACTTAATTGGATGATATACATTATTCATGAACCTTGAGTCTATGAGGCTTTTGGCATTCATGGGGAGGGGCGTGAAATAAGGCATTAGTTTTCTTGGTACAAAACATTCCATATTAAACTTCCGTTGGCAACCCACTTTTAAAGTGAGAAATTAGAAATGCTTTAAAGCAAAGTTAAGGACTGTGAGGTAGCTGGGGAAACAGCAGAGGCTTGAAGGAGGAAGGAGGGAGAGGTGAGATTTTCCAAACTCTGGGTGTAGCAGAAGAGAGTTGACTGATGAAAGGAACATGTTGATAAGGACCAACATTTTTGTGGATATACATACAATTATTTATTTATATTGTATATACTGTATGACTATATGGGAATGTAGATTATACTTATCACATATTTTATAAACGCAGGCACATATCTCCTCAAGATTTATTTCAAATCACTGTGTTTGGAGATTTTTCACACCATTTCATATTTGTACAAGCTAAAAAGCATCATCGAGAGACACAGCAAACCTATTTCGGGGCTATGTAGTGTCCATTTTCACTTCTCTTAGTATAAACTTCAAACTTATCAGAATCATGTGCAGATTTCAGGTTCAACTCCACACTTTCCTTTCCATAATGTGTCGTGATTCCTTGGATCAAGATTATCTAAAGCAATCTCCTTATTTTAGAGGTGAGGAAGCTGAGGCACCAGGAGAAATCTGGAGTCCCTCAAGTGTCTGTGGGTGAGAGATTGAGGAGCTGGGATCTATTATACTACCCTCACTGTATAATCACTGATCACTGGAGAAACTCATGCGTTATGAAGTCAAACAAGTATGAGTCCCAACAGCACAAAGCCTGGGGTCCTGAGCAAGTGTCTTGGTTGGTGAGTCCCAATGCTTCAGTGGGCACAGGTTCCTGCTGCTAAGTCTGAGGACCTGATTTCCATTCCCAGGCCCCCATGGTAAAAGGGAGTAACTGATACTCACAAATTGTTCTTGTACCTCCACACATGTGTTCACATGCACATGTGTGTGCACACACAGAGTAAGTAAAAATAAAGAAGTTGACTTCTTCCTATTTTTGTTTCTTCAGTTGTAAAACGATGACAAATTATATACTTTTGTCATGGATATTTATAGACGATAAGATTAACTCCAGCTTGTTGTAGAACAGGGCTGGACATATGGTAGACCTTTATCAGCATTGACAGGCTTATCTGTTTTTCATTGGTATTATAGAGTCTGAATACATACCCTATTGGGATATTCTTGCTGTCACCATCTAGGTGGTACATAGTAGGGGCATTCGACTAAATTAATTCTATGTTAGACACTAAGTTCTTTAGATCAAATGTAACTTTCCATTCTATTATTGTATTTCCCAGGCATAATTCAGTCAGTATGTGGTCATTAATGATGTGAGTCATGTTTTTACATGCTCTCTTTTCACATGCCCCTGTTCAATAACGCCATCAGAACCAGTGTCAATTCTGAGTTTTTATGGTGCAGAAACATTGTGTGTATGAGAATATTGACATGGTAAGTTCCCCTTAGAAACAGTGGTTGAGGTTCGTAAGACCGAGCAGGTGTCAAGATTCCCATTTCATAGAGTATGAGTCAGTGTTGCAAGGAAATGGTGGGGAGCCAGCACTCCAACCAGCACAGGCTTAGGGTTGGAAAAGAATCTTCACATAGCCATCCTCTATTCACCTAGCAGGCATTCCCAGCCGCCCTTTCCTCTCAAGCAGACTCTAGGCCCATTGTTTTGGTTGAACTTTCAGAGGAGCAGAATGAATAGGCTGCCAGGTTGTTGAGTATTTCATCAGAGAAGTCCCCAAAGCTGGAATGAAGTGATTGCCTGTCACCCAGGGTATGAAGCATGGCCCAAGAGGCTCCTCACAAGAGTGAAAGAAATTTCTTTGAAGTTTTCCCATTAAAATTCATGTCCATTTACATTCAACTTTAAGGTATGTGCCTGTTTATTTTAATGCACATTCGCCCCTTAAATCTTAGTAAAACAGGCATTCTGAGAAAATGTTCCATGTTTGTCCTGCATGTTAGGATACCCAGGCTCACAGCTGTGCAGCTCTGATTAGGAAGAGTGGTTGGAGGGGCTCTCTTTGCTTAGGCTACTCCCCAGACCTCAGGTCAAGCCAAAGTGTACGCTGCATCTCTGGTCTATTATCACCAGGGCACAGCTGATGGGCCTCCGTGAGGGCGTGTCTGCTGACAACCTTCCGACCCATCTGTCAATTTTCCTTAGGGAACCACTGAGGCCGCTCGCTTCCCTTCTGAAGCCTTAAGAGCTGAACTCATTTCTCTTCTGTCCAAGTGTATTAATTTGTGCCTCTGTAATGAGATACAGAAGAGAAAAGGAGAGAAGAGTGATTGGGCACGATGAGTTATGGAGCCTGCCTTCTCATCAGCGATGTAAAACAGCCCGGCTCTATTTACTGCTGCTGTCAGCAAGATCGATAAATAACACTTCAATGACACAGCGAGGCAACGTGTACACTTACAGAAACCAAGGGAGCCAGGAGGAGAAGCAAATGGCATCCCTCTTCTCCTCTTGCTTTGCTGGGAGTCACCTTTTCAGGGGCAAAGGATGGGTGCCAGAATTTGATTTGTGTTTCGATTTGTATTTCAGCCAAGGGGGATGGACCCCACCCCTGCCCGCAAAAAGCTCCAGAATAGTCATAGGTTAAGAGGAGAGAACATAAGGGGAACCCAAATCCCTATGACGCCCCTCTCTGTGGTCACACCCCCATGTGAGCCTATGAGCTCACACCTGACCCAAGTGGGCAGCAGACCCATCTTCTACGGTGACTTGGAGAAGGTATTTGCTTCTTGGTTTCACTTTAGAGAGTGTCCAGGGATGAGTTGGAGCCCAAAGAATGCACAAAAGCCCGCTGAATGGCTGAGAGGATGCTGATCCCTAAGAAATCCCTGCCCAGACCTACTGGTTAGGATGGTTAATGAGGAAGAGATGGGTGGCATCCTGGAAGGCTCCACAGTACTGCCAACAAGAGGCGCCATCACAGGAGTCTCATGCTTTGGGGCATACGACCTCCATGGAACTTCTGATGGGCATTCAGCTGGCATTGGGTATTCCAAACATGGGAGACAGAGACATGCCTCTGCTCTGTGGACAGCTGTGCGATAAGCCTTCCCTGAAAGATGAGCAAGGAAACTATTTCATCTTTGAGGAATAAAATATTTCCATCTGTTTTATTTGCATTACTTTTCCTGATTTTCTTGACAGTTTGCTAGCATATGCATTTGGGCTAAAAGCTATCAGTGTTTGAGGGTGGTGTATATCTCTTACACATCACAGAGTCTTGGTGGTATTTTTAGAAATTTGTGCAGAAACCAATTGTAGTAGTTCCGGGAGTATTTGGGAGAGAGAAGGAAAGAGAAGCAGCATAGTCATTAAGGACAGGTGATGAGTAATGGCGAGTAGAGAGAGGGGGAGATGGCTACAAGAACAGCTTGGGAGCAAAGAGAAGGCAGGCAGGGACTGGGAAACAGGAAGAGGAGAGGGCCATTAGTAAGATTGTTCAGCAAACTTTCACTCTTACCAACTCTGTTTTCAAATTTATAAACACTGCTAACTGGGTGGAAAACCACATTAAAAAAACAGGAGCTCTTCTTCGAACACCGTGTCCAAAAAAGTGCCATGATACAGAATGATGTGGGGCACATATTCTAATTCCACCATCACTCAGGGAAGCCCAGTGAAACCCCCTTGCTTTCATATCAGAATGAAAAGGAAAATTCCCTGTTAGGACTGGGTGTTTACTAGATGCAATGTATTGTTGAAAGCACCTTATGGGTATTGACATTTCTAACCCTCAAACCATATGCCAAGTCTATGTAATTGGGCCCGTTACCACCTCTTTTTTTAAAATCAGAAATCCCAGAAGTTAACGGACTGTCTAGGGCAGTGGTTCTCAACCTCCCTAATACTGCACCGCATTAATTTGGTTCATGTTGTGCTGACCCCTAACCATAAAATTATTTTATTGCTACTTCATAACTGTAGTTTTGCTACTGTTATGAATTGTAAATATATGATATGCAGGATATATGAATTGTAATGTAAATCTATGATGCGCAGAATATCTGATATATTACCTCTAATGGGGTAGTGACCCACAGGTTAAGAACCAGGTGATCTAGGGCCACATGACCAGGAATACAGGAGGCAGAATTTGACTCCAGGATTTGATCTGGCTTCACAGCCTGGGGGTTTGGCCACCTGGGATTGGCCTCATACACACTGATGTGGCTCATTTATTCAGTAGATACCTCTAAAACATCTGTAGGTCTCTGTCAATTGCCTGCCACAAAAGATAAAGCTAAACAATAACAACAAAAATCCCAACCAACCAATAAAAAACCAAAAACCAAAACGCCACACTGCGACCTGAAGCAGAGGTTAATGAGACCCGACACTAACTGCTCACTGTTTGGGTGTTGGTCTCCACACCCCTAAAGTGCTGATACAGAGGCAGGAGGAGCATGGATGGATGTGAAAGGAACACTGTTCTGGGCAGGAAAATTGAGACTCACATGACGGAAAGGTTTCCAGGTGAAAAGGCAGGGGGAGATGTCTCTAGGCATCCAGAAGACAGACAGATGGGACCATGGGCCACAGGTGATGCTGAGTAAGTGTACTCAGAGTTCAGAACCAGCCAGGGAAAGGACGTGGTACAGAAGAAGCAACGGATCTTTGGAGGTTATAAGCCTTAGTCAAGTCACAGCAAATACAAAGAAGAAGAAAGACCATTTTCTAAAGTGCTGGGAAGTGAATCACCACTTGATTTTTCTTCTGCCAAGAAATATGCTTCACACAATATTTTAAGCTATCTGGTCATTAATTTGGAGAGACAGAATACTGGGACTCAAGGAAAGATGGGGTAAAGTGTTCAAATTCTTGTCCACAGCAAGCACCGCTGGAACAAGAGACTAGTCTTCAAAGGAGACTACTTGGTTTCCCAGGACCCGGTGAGATTTAACCCTCATCAGATGTTGATAGGAGGACCCTCAGCATCTACTTCATCTCTCCTCTCAACCCTATATATGTCAGGCCTCCAGCTTGTTAACCACTGATTTGGCCATCATCAGTTCCCACTTCAGCTGACTGTCCCATTCATCTTGACTTAATACATTACCATGCCAACGTACGGTGGTCCATAGGTGTTCTTCTATTATGTTCAAGTAGCACATTGGGGCATGTTTCAATTTAAAGTGACACACTAATCTAACTTTCCCCATCCTTTAATTTGACTCTGTGGTAACACTGCCTGGGATAACAGGCAACATGCAGTCTATTAGCAACTTTTCAGTGAATCACTATTAGAAACTGTCATCTTAGCATCCATTTAACACACTCTCCTATGGGCTAGCGGAATCTTGCCTGTGTGTTTGGATTTGGTTCCTGACATCTTGTGTACCAAGCACCTCTGAAATGTGCACACAGTCTTCCCTGAAAATATGTATAAGATGTGTGGTCAAAAAATTAAACGAAGATGACATGGCTGATTCTCCTCCAATATGCATAATCTCATTGCATTTTTAACTGAGTGACAACGTAGTATTTTGAAGAAGAGTTGGGGATAATAATCAGCTTTTGTGTTTCTTATATTCCTTTTGTAAGATTTTTTTTTCATATTTGGAGGTAGGGTCTCACTATTTAACCTTGATTGGACTAGATTTCACCACATAGACTAAGCTGTCTTCAAACCCACAGAAATATGCCTGCCTCTGCCTCCTGAATGCTGGGATTAAAAGCATGTGCCACCATTCCTAGCTAATTTTACTTGTGTGTGTGTGTGTGTGTGTGTGTGTGTGTGTGTGTGTGTGTGTGTGTGTGTGTGTTTGTGAGAGAGAGAGAGACAGAGAGACAGAGACATCAACAAAGAGAGATAGAGAGAGACATACATAGAGAGAGACAGAGCCAAAGAGAGATAGACACACACACACACACAGAGAGAGAGAGAGAGAGAGAGAGAGAGAGAGAGAGAGAGAGAGAGAGAGAGTCACATGTGTGAAGATGCCTGTGGAGACCAGAAGAGGGCATCAGGCCCTCTGGAGCTGGAGTTAAGCTGTGAACCGCCCAGTGTAAGTTCTGAAAAACAAACTTGTGTCCTCTGGAAGAATAGCATCATTTAGCCACTGAGCCTCCAATTTTTCCAAGCCCTGATGCTCTTTTCTGAGAGGAAGAGATGGGACAGACTGCCACTGGCCACCAGACCACAGAAGAGAAATCTTCCATGACCTTTGTATGATTAAAGTAGTAGCTATGGTTTTGGTGGAACCCAAGAAGTCCAAAACCGTAGTGCTAGCATATGCACTTGAGTCAATGGCAAAGTGGATATTTGAGAAACGTGTCTAAAAGCACTCCTAATTCAGTTAGCCACAAGAGCACTTCATGTATTTGAAAAAGAAATTTGTAGTACATTCACAGGTGTATATATATACACATACATATCCATGTGATAGGAGCAGTATATCCATGTATTCCCATGATCATTTCTGTATTTTTGCCCTACTTCCCATCTTTCCAGGATCATCTCTATGCACGATTCACTCTAGATACATACACGTATAATGTATTGATAGAAGGGAAAACTGGATTTCAGTTTCTCCATGTTAATGCTGAACCGCTCTTTTCAACTCTTTTCACAATTGTCCTTCAACAGGCTTAGATGACAGCCTGATTTATATACCTACAAACTCATCAGCTGCCTGGGATCTGGCTTTTTGTAGCATTTCTGCATCCCTCCTGGCAAAGTCCATCTTGGGGTTCTTCCTCTGCGAGACAATGTCCTTCTCAGAGAAGGTCTCTGTTGGTGGTTAGAAAGATGGCTGCTGGCATCTCCAGGCTTCCCTCTAATGGTTTGTGATCTAAAAAGATGATAAACATTCCTCCGTTTAGTGTCATATGTGGAACTTCAAAAAAAAGATTTCTCGCTAGCTACTTTTGGGTCAAATTCTGCATGGCCAGTTCTTATTACTGAACCTGGTGATACTTTAATCCAACCACGGTGATTTGGCTATAGCCTAGGCAAGGGGAGTAGATGGAGCTCCTTGATTCTAACTCTATCAGAACTACTTGGACTGTGTGTGTGCCTGTGTGAGTGGTGTTGGAGATTGAGAAGGGTGAGAAGCAAGGGATCTCAATCATCTCTCCCAATTTCTCTATACTTGGGATTCACCCGTCCTTTACTGACCTACCCAGGCCTCACCCACACTCTCCCCATAAACATCCTCTAAGTAACTGCTGAAGAGATTCAGGACTTTCTTAGGGAGGCCATGAGTCAGCCAGGACCTGAGAGAGACAACACTTTCAAGACCAACAAGCCTAAAAATAGACAACAATGGTCTTCACTCAAGAATCTTAGAAAAAGTAGCAAGATAGTCTGTGACAGGTATTGAGGATCCATGCTTAAGCTCTTTAGGCAACAGTTTCATGGTCAGTGCAGTGGACATGCAGATCCTGGAGTCTCTCAAGATCCATCCCACTTCTTTCCTGAGGAAAATAATCCTACTTTTAAAAAGAATACCAAAGTGAGGTGATGTTTAAAACCTCCAGTCTTCTTTGCAGAAATATGTGCCCAATGAGTGATAAGTGGAAACTGTTAGGAGCAAAGAAATGGAATCCTAGCAAAGGGAGCTTATTAGTCCACTTTATGTTACTGTAACAAAATGCCCAAAGTTGAGAACTGGTAAATGAAAGAGGTTTATTTAGCTACAGTTAGATGTTTCAAGAGTCTGTAGTTGGTGATGGGGTTCTTGCTGACAGGCTCTCAAGGCAGTGCAGTGGGTCTTCTCCTTGCTTTCCTTCTCATGAAGCCACCATGATTTAATTGGAGGACTCAGCCACAGTGACCTTACCTAGTCCTCATCTCCCCAAACCACCTCAATCCCCATAAACACCGTAGTCGGATTAAGTTTCAATACAGTGAGGATTAAAATTTTCAATACTTGAATTATTGGGGACACACTCAAAGTCTTTCTAAACTCCCTTTTCTATCTGTCATTGGAGTATGCTGTCTTCGGCCTCAGCAGTTATCTTGGGTCCGTGAGGGAAAACCAAAGAGCTAAAGCTTTGCTTCTGACACCCCTCGAGCTATTCAAACTGCACTAACAACTACTTTCTTCTGAACTTCTTGCTGTTCAAGCAAACCATGCAATATAGAATTGCATGAAGGTTTTTTGTTTTGTTTTGTTTTGCCTTTTTATCATTAAAGGCCATCTATGCAAAGCACTCCCTGCACACTGATCTAAGACACTTCAATGCTGTTGTTTTGTTTACATTAGCAGGTGTCCGTGGAAGGCTTCCCTCTAGGTGTGTTACAGCCGCCACCTGGCTGACAATGTGTGTAAACTGAGGTTGATTTATAAGATACACCCAGTTGCAGAGACGTTAGGAAGGGAAAGCCGTTTATCTGAGAACCAGTGGTCTAGGATAACGATAGCGGCTCTCATTTGCAGGCTACCACGTACGCTCATGTGTAATGGTGCCTAGCACATTGTGGGCTACAAGGATCTTTCCTCCCAGTGTTCTTATTGTGGTGCTAGGGTGTGTCTGGACACCTAAGAGGCAAAATGTCTTTAGACAACAGACAGTTTAAGTTCCGAGAGGTGTCCACCATAAACACTCTTTTCTTCACCACAAGGGACCCCCAAACATGAATTTTGGAAATGCGGCAAATACGGTCCGTGTCTCTTATACCTGTCATTCAGGTTGTCTCTTCAGACTAGGTCTAATTATTCGGCTGGAATTCATCTTATTGGGACAAACCAGTTCATTGAAATATTAAGTGTTCTCTCCATGTCACATGCACCCACCCGGGTCTGGTAGGAATGCGGCGTTTCCATGACAATGCCGTACATTTAGTCAGCTGCACCTCAGAGTAAACAGTAATCCTTCAGAAAAACAAGAAGGTCATTACAGCAACTTGTCAAATCAATGCAGAGGGTGTCAGGGCCGATTAAGGCATCTTCTCTGGAAGCTGACACAGTGTCAATAGTCCTGGACCACCACTGCACAGGCAGATGATTGAAGTGAAGTGCCCATCAGTCAGGGCGTTGGGGTGGACTAACGATTCCCCGCGCTGCCTATTAGAGCTACATGACAACTCAATCCTGCTTGCTGGCAAAGAGAGAGAGCAGGAGAGACAGGGAAGGGGGGAAATAGTGACCTTGTTGCTTTGTTTGAAGCTGAATTAAATTGACAAGAACAGCTAATCTTTACCTTGGGCAATTAGCAGAAATAAGGCCCACAACAAAGGTACCCAAGGTTTTAACATCTATGCAAAGGCTCTGAGGTGGTTATGACATGGAAGCTCTCCTTGGGTACTCGGGTACCAGCCACATAGTGATTCTGGGCTCAGCCCACTCCAGATGATTTGTGGGCAATCCCATTAACACCTTGGCACAGCAGCCTGCAAGGAAACGGTACTCTGAATAAATATGCCTCTCTTCCATCTACCCGGAAGTCACTCTTCCCAGTGGCCCAGGCTGATTATTTTAGACTTATGAATCTGGACAGAGGAAAGTCATAAAAACACAGGGCTTTTAATATATTTCCCTGAAGAATATTTTTTGCTGTATTTTAAATCTTCTATACCCATGCTTCTACAGCAATTAGCCCCTCAAGCTATCCAATAGTTCAGCAAAAAAGGCATGCCTGTGGCAGTGAACAGAATCAGGGAAGGAAATGAGCAGTTTGAGCGTCTTGAACAGAAATTATACATTCTTTCCTATTTATGGGAATCTTCTATCTTTGGTCCTATGAAAGACATAGAAACATGTATGTTTTTTTTTCTACTAGAAAAAAATATGGGTTAATGATGTCAAGGACAAAAAAAATTTACATTTATGTAAAAGGTATATTTAATATTTACTGAGAACAAGTCAATGACCCAACATGGGGTCATGATTTTTTTTTCTGTAAAAAGCCAGATACACAGTATTTCAAGTTTATTTGGATCATATCAACTCTACCATTGTAACATGAAGAATATTAACATCTTAGTGAATGGGAATGGGTTGTGACTCAAGAAAAACATTATTTACAAAACAGTGGGACACTGGATTTCAACTACTATGTTCAGTTTACAGACCCCTGGCCGCAGTCATTCTAAGCAACCAGCAGCAGCTGTCGTGAAGGGCCTTCTGGATGTCATGCTGAGGCCTAGCTATGACGAAAAATGAAGGATCTGGTAGAGTTCCCAAGCTCGAACTTTCAGTATGATGGTTAAGACAGGTGTGTGGGCACAGGGTGATAGGCCAATAGATTAGCAGCTATGATCAAAAGAACAATGAAAAAAGAGACTATGACAGAAAGCAGATTTGGGAGCCGTACATTCACAGTGATAAGGGAACTCCAGGGAAGGATGGTGGATAAGGCACTGTGGAGTCAGGGTCGTCAGAGACTTGGTTTTTTATTTTATGTATGTGGAGGTGGGGGATAAAGATAAGTAGAAAGGGTTAGGAGGAAAGAATAGAGGCGCAGAGGTTGGAGAGAGGAGTGGTAAGGTACACTTAATTCAAACAAAGGGGTTTGTACGGAAAAGCAAAGGTTTGGTTTAATAGTCTATTGGCAACAATAAGCAATTAAGCAGAGGCCTTTATGCCCAGGAAAATACAATCATCTAGCTGTTTGGAGACAAGCAGAGTGGGCACAGACTGTTATCATAGTTCCAGGCAATAAAATAAAATAAAAATTTGCATTATGATTGGTCAAGGAATAGAGAGGAGGACAAAGATGTAAGAAATGTTTTATAAATAGAATCTGTCAAGTGTCTGCTCTTAGGGATAGGGCAGCTATGGCTGGAGGGTTGCCACAGCATCTCTTCCAAGAAACTTGATCTTGAGGGAATGTAGGACCTTGAGAAGAATTTGAACAGTGCTAACCAGGGCAACAGAGCCAAGGGGGAAATGTAGTCTAAAAGGATAGCCAAGAATATCACCATGGAAACCGTCTCTAAGAGCCAAGTGTGGAAAATGATCCAAAGGTAAGAGTGAGGTCATAGAGCAGTGAGGTGAGAAACCCAAGAGATTTAGTGGAGGTCAAAAAGAAGAGCTGGACATAGAATTAGAACAAATTATTCAAGGCCGAGGTGAGCAGGGCATGGCCCTTCTCTCTGCTTGGATGTAGGGATGGGGAGAGCAGATACACACTGTGAGTTTATACAAATTCAGATATTGATAACACCAGAAATTATTCTCAGATTTTCAGCTGAGCATGTCAAAGCAGGGTGTTGTTAACTATGGTAGCAAGGGCAGAAGATGATGCGGGAAGAACAGTACTGAGTTTCTGAATGGCATGATGAGGTAGGAGCATCTACATGCTAACAAGTGCTTCTTCATTGGATGGAGTGGAGTTTGGTGCTGAGATCATCATGGGATGTCAATATTTCACAATAGTGAAAAGTTTTGAGAATGGATGAAAAACACTCAAAAAGAAGGCTTCCCTGGGGGGAATTAGGCAGCACTAGCATCCTTTGAAGAACACTGGGGGAAGTATGGTGAGAGAAGCAATACATCAAAAGAGACAGATGAAGGCTGGTTCATCAGTCCAGAGGAAATCCAGAGAGTTGAATGTTCCCAGAATGTGTGGATGACTGAGGTAATGGATACAGGGAGTGACTTCAGAATGAAACCAGCAAAACAGACAAGGCTGATTGTGAGCAGTCCTAGGTTCAAGGAGCAGCATGGATAAAGTGTAGATGATTCAGGGGCAAGGACTGATGAGAAATGCAGTCAAGACTTTCAATAACCAAAGGGGAGATGAAAGGGATATAACACAAGAGGATAATTTGCAAGTGACTTTCAGAGCTGGAGAATTGGTTCAGCAGGTCAGAGCACTGGCTGCTTTTGCAGAGGACCCAGCTTCGGCTCCCGGCATCCACATGTAAATGCAGTTCTAGGGAATTTGACGTCTTCTTGTGGCCTATAAGGGCATACCACTCATGTGGTGCACATACATACACACAGGCAAAACACTCGTACACAGAAAAGGAAGATAAAGAAATCTTAAACAGAAAGAGAGGTAAGAATGAGTTCCCTTCATATTGTTACAGATACATGAAACCAAAGAAGGCCTGGACTGTGACAAAATTAGGAGGCACAAAAAGATTATAGTAGTGTTTTCTAAGTCAGTCTATAGACCAGGATGTCCTGTGGGTTCTTATTAACTGCTATCTTGGCCCCCATGCCAGACCTTCAAAATTAGTGTTTCTTCCTGAGGGGATCTGAGTAACTAACAAGTAATTCTATCTTCAGGGTGATTTGAAGATTAGCTTTAAAAAGTGTGCAGTACTTGAGATCTTAGCGATAGGCCTCAAATTTGACTTTGGGCTGAGGAAGTTGAAAACATCAATGTCTGGGTGCCATTCCAGGAGATGCTAATTTAATTGGTCTGAGGGGTGAGGACCCTAACATGGGATTTTAATGTGCAGGCATGCTTGAGATGTTGATGTGGGTAGATGGAACACAGATGGTTTTGTGCCTCCATGACCTCCTTTAGAGTATGTATTTATATATGTACACATGTATGTACAGAACACTTTTGATCTTTAAACAGAAAAAAGTACTGCCATTAGTAACAACATGGATGAAGCAATAATATGCAAAGTGAAATAAATAGACAGATAAATACTGCATGATCTCAGATGTAGGCTCTAAAAAGAGGGTACTATATAGAAATAGAGAGCACTATGATGGCTACCTGAATGGAAAGCAGGGGTAGGAGAGGGTGGTAGAGGCATGCAGAGATACATTTGTAATTAGGTGGTGGGAATAATTCCAGTGATAAAGTGTATAGAATTAAAAAAGACTTGTACTAATACTGTATTGTATGTTGGAGGTTTGCTAAGGAGGTTGATGGAACAGATTGTAGCTATTGTCTATAATTAAGAAAACTTAGATGGGGGTAAGTGTGACATGGCTTCAGGTGAACTATGTGACTATTGGTAAGTCACTATTCCATTTGCCAACTTGGGAAACCTCAACTCCACAAACTACAGCGTTAAAGATGGCCAGCTCGGGTAGAGAGGACACAAGTATTTTTGAAGCTGAATGGGCTGAAGTACAAGGTTGAAGTCGGCATTCAGTAGGGTAAAGAACTCAGGAGTCTCTATTTGTTAAGCCCAGCCCAATCCACTCATTTGCTGTGCGCTGTAATCATGGCTCAGTTGGTCCAACACTGGGAACTTCAACATTTTCATCTTTTAAATGAGATATTATGATCACCTTAGAAATAAGTGGGCAGTAAGCGATGTCAAAGACTTGAGGAAAATCCACAGGATGAGGAAGTAATGAGAAATTTTTCAGCTTGGTCCATAAGGTGGCTACTCACTGGCAACAAGTCTAAATAAAAGGTTGAAGGCAAGAGCCAAATTATAATGTGTTGCAAGGAAAAAAAATCTCCTGAAGTAGTGATTTTTCTGAGAAGTTCAGTGAGGAAAAACAGATATTTTAGGGTAAAAATAGGCAAATGCTTTGCCATGGAGTACTTACAGAACTGTTGTGAAGGATGAATTAAAACACTGGTCCTGGTGGACACATAGGTATCCAAGAAAAGCAAGCTGATATTTCTGTCCTAGGGCATGGTCCGAACACATCAACAATACCACATTTTTTTGGATGCCAGTCACTGGTTTGGCAAAGTGGAATATTATCATTTGCCTTAAAGGTTTGGAGATTATGCTGAATAAATGAAAACTGTTGATAATGGCCTAAGGGGGAAAAATGGAATCTGCAGCAGGATTCGCATGAAGTCATGGAGGAAAGCTGTGTCTATTAAACAAGGCTGTTACTATTTGCATCATCCTTACTGCTACAGACACGTCTATTTATCACCATCCTTTAAACTTCTGGCCACTCAAAGCTTGTTTGTTGAATGCTTGTGTAGTCTGCATTGTTGGGCTGTGTGCCACATCTGTTTGTGTGACGGATCTACTCAGCCAAACAGAACAAAATGCTGGCAGGGATGAAGGAGGAGAGAGTAAGAGTGAGAGAAGCCATTCCAGAAAACTCTAAATAAGAAAGCACAAGAGAACATCAGAAATAACAACCGTCCTTACTGGTCCACAGTCCTGATAGGTTTGTGTCTGAGTTCTGACTAGATAGTGCACTTGACATTCGAGAGAACATTGCCACCGGCACTCTGCTGTATGGAAGGACAGGGTTCTAGAGAAGGTCTGGAATGGGGTGTTCCTGGATGAAGTGTGGTATACTGGGCAACTAGGAAAAGCATTCTAACTTCAGTCTCAGGGACAAGCCTAGTTATGTCTACAAATGGAGCAGAAATAACCTTCAAAGCAATGAAGTTTTCATACTGTGGGAAGGAAGGGTTGATGGAGTACTTGCTCTTTTATTTGTGTGTGCGTGCGTGCATGCGTGTGTGTGTGTGTGTGTGTGTGCATGCGTGTGTGTGTGTGTGTGTGTGTGTGTGTGTGTGTGTGTGTCGCAGCAAATGCATGGAGATCAGAGGACCATTTGCAGAAGTGAGTTCTCTCCTTCCATCCTGTGGGTTTCAGGGGTAGAACTCAGGTTGTCAGAGGTGGCAGCAAGTACCTTCCCTCACTGAGCCAGCAGACGTGCCATGGAGCACTTGCTTTTAAATATCTTCATTAGGGCAACTGGTGCACAGAGGCATGGGCTCAGTTATTTGTGGTCACTTTTAGTTGACAGGATTAGAAAGAGTGGATGGAAGCCAAAAGCAGAGGAGAGAAACATCAGTTCAACAGAAGGATGCGTGCACCCACGGGTACCAAAGTCAACAGGCTTCTGGGTAAATAGTGGGTTTTTTGTTTATAAAGAAGATGAATAGCTGGGGATCATGTGGAAGGATTTAGACATCCATAAATCTTTAGGTTTTTTTTTAATTACTTTCATGTCTTGAAAAGTTAGGAGAAGCTGAGCAGTGGTAGCGCATGCCTATATTCCAGCACTCAGGAGGCAGAGCCTGGCAGATCTCTGTGAGTTCGAGGCCAGCCTGGCCTACCGAGTGATCCAGGATAGGCAACAAATCTACACAGAGAAACCCTGTCTCAACCCCGGCCCCACTACCAAAAAAGAAAAAAAAGAGAGAGAAAGAAAAAGAAAAGAAAAGTTAGCAGCATGTATAACAAGGACCAGATAAATTGACCTCTCCATTTTGTGATCCAGGATTGAATTGATCCAAGATCTTTCTGGTCCTACAGGTAACAAGACACTATAGCAAAAATGTTATAAGACACATTGTTGCGGAGGTGGGGAAGAGGCCCTAATTTATATTTACTGTGTCCTGCCATGCTAGGAAATATATACAGACTTTTTATAGTTTACCTCACTTACTTCTCACTCCAGAGTGATGAATGAAAGCTGTAATGCCGATTTGCTGGATGAAGATAATGAAAGGCTGTGCTAGTTAAGCCATGCGACCGCACAGCTACAAAACCAGAAAAATTTGAAACCAGATATATCTTATCCTGCAATCTGGGCTCCTAACTACAACCTTCTACTGCCCTCAGGATCTCATCCGAGGTGGCTGCTGGATTTGGAGTGAGCTTCCCATAGAGTCACAAACATTTTATCTTTGATTATAAAATGGAAGAATGTTTTTTTTTTTGTTTGTTTGTTTTTTTTTTTTTTTTTTTTTTGCAATGGTCTACATGAACTTCTAGGTGGCTGAGAACAATGGCAGCAAATTAGGTCCACATCTTCCCAAATATCCTGTAAAAACAATAGAGAACAGCCAAAAATAAAACTACACGAACACTGTCACTTAATGGTAAGATTTACCAAACTTCAAAATAGCTGTAGAGAGAAAACATACCAAATGCCAGTGAGCTATCACTCATGCTTTCCCTGAAAGCTTTTTGCAGTGAAAGAGAAGTTTGAGAAGAACTATAAAAGGTAGGAAGAAGGAAAGGTAGGAAGGAAGGATGGGGAATAAAGATGGACATAAATTTGTCGCCATCCATTGCTGGGAAGATAAGGATAAAGCTACTCAGACTCTCAGTTGATAGCTCTGATTACTGATGGCAAGAAATGTTCTTCAAAGTAACACGATTTATAATAGCTTTCTTCAGAGCGCGTAGCTTCTTAGGAAATTGTCTTAGCTACTTCACTTTGCTGCAACAAGAACACCGCGACCCAGGCAACGTATGAAAGAAAATGTTTAATTGGGCCTGTGGTTCCAGAGGGTTGGTTTTCATGATGGTGGAGCAAAGGCATGTTGGCAGAGCAGTTGAAAGTTTACAACTTGATCCATAAATAGGAGGCACAGAGAGAGAGAGAGAGAGAGAGAGAGAGAGAGAGAGAGAGAGAGAGAGAGAGAACACTTTGGGAATGGTATTCAAACATATGAGCCTATGAGGAAGTTCTCATTAAGACCCCAGAGGCAAAGACTAAGGTGTGGGGAGTCCGTAGAGAGATAGATGATTAAAGAATAAAACAAACAAAAAGGAAAATGTTAGGTTCTTTAAGACAAAACAAAACAAAATGCTCCCAAACCATGATTTCTGAGTCATCCTTCCCATATTTTGTATACACACACACACACACACACACACACACACACACAGAGAGAGAGAGAGAGAGAGAGAGAGAGAGAGAGAGAGAGAGAGAGAGAGAGAATTTTTAAGTCTATTCCTTTTAATTAGATTTATTTATTATATTTTATGAGTTTTTTTTTTCCAAGACAGGGTTTCTTTGTGTATCCCTGGCTATCCTGGAACTCGTTCTATAGACCAGGCTGGCCTTGAACTTAGAGATCCACTTGCCTCTGCCTCAGAGTGCTGGGAGTAAAGAAGTACACCACCACCAACAACCTGCCTTTTTGAGTGTTTTACCTACATGTATTTATATATATATCATGTGTGTGTTTGGTGTCCACAAAGGTTACAAGGGGACATGAGACCCCCTGGAACTGAAGTTACAGATGGTTGTGTGCTTCCATGTGGGTGCTGGGAATCAATTCCCAGTCCTCAGCAAGAGTAAGAATTGCTCCTAACCGCTGAACCATCTCTACAGCTCCACCCTGCAAATAAATTCACTAGAGAAATTGGATTTTGTCACACTAAACAGAAAAGGGCAGCACTAAGGTAGAAATATGTTAAATATCAAAAACTCTTTAATGAATGAAAGTCAATTAGAGAATACTGAAAAGTGTCACTAAAAATCAGAAACTATGAGTCAGTACATTCTAGCTAATGAAAATTCTCCAAATTAAGAAGACATTAGGCATAAGAGATAACCATAAGATGACACTGAAAGTTAATTAGAAATTTGGAGATATTAAAAAAAGTCAACTGATGCACAAATCTTAAAAAATAAATATAAAAATCAAGAAAGAAAAAATAATCAGATGTCAACTGAATGAGGTGAAGGAAAATGGAAACTCAAAATATTTTAGAAATGGAGACAAAATTATAAGATGCTCAGGGACATTTACTCAAACAAAATTCTACCAGAGTCATTGAATAAATTTACTAACAAGGAAAGAAGTGAGATAAAGAGAAGGAAAAAAAGTCATAGCAAAAGAGTTGAGAATGGGAGACAAAAAAAGAGATAGCAGATGTATAATTGGAGACTTTGACCAAAAAAAAAAAAGTGAAATAACAACAGACTTAATATTGAAAACTTTAGTTCAGTAGAACCTTACAGAAATAATGGGGAATTTGTATTCATATGTTGAAAGGGTTGGCTCATCAAGTTTTTGGAAAATTAACCCAGAATGTTCATTACTGACATATATTTAGCATGCTTATTTTGTTTAATTCTGTGTATGTGTGTATCTGAGAGTTGGGGTATGAGCATATGAGTTCAGGTAACCACAGAGGCCAGAAGAGGGCACCAAATCTCCTGGAGTCAAATAATGTGGGTGCTGGTTTGAAGAAGTAGTATGTGCTTTTAACTGCTGAGACATCTCTTTAACTCCATTGAAAAATATCCTATAAAAGTATTAGACATCAAACATAAAAGAAAAATCCCCTCTAATCTTTCAAAAAATCGAATCACTTACAATGACCAAAATGTTGACTGGAATCAGATATCTCAGCACAGCGAAGGACACACATTTTAAAGATTTCAGAGAAAGGAATTCCAACAAGAGGTCTTTCAAGCACAAGATACAAGAGAAACATTTCTAAACAGAGCAGAGTTTAGTGAAGTCTATAACAATACTTCTCAGAAATATACAGAGAAACTTCATGTGGCTGGTAGCTCACCCAAAACCATGGTAAAGAAGAGAGAAAAACTGATTGTGTTTGCACTACACCATATAGGATAAGAAGAGGATCAATGATGACTATACAAATACTGTTTACTGTATCAAGCTAAAATTAATCCACAATGGGCAGGTGAGATGGCCCAGCAGGTAATGGCACTTGCCATGGAGCCTGACTTGAATTTGATTCATGGTCCCATGTAGAAGAAGGAGAGAACTGACTCCCACAAGTTGTTCTCTGACCTCTATATGTGCACCACAACATGCACATACTACACATACACAAAAAAAATGTAATCAATGAAAAAATACAACTAAGTAAATGTGAGAAAAAATAAGCGATTAAGGGCATTAGAATATATACACAAAAAGACAACTACCGATGAAAACAAAAAACTTTTCTAGGTGTTACAATATTTTAAAAAATCAAAGAATATGAATCAAGGAAGCAAATTAGCAAAGATAGTACAATATGATCCATGCCTATAAACTATGATGGTGACAAAGACATCACCTTGAAAAATTCTTACAAGGTGGCTCACAAAGTAAGATGCACATACACCCACATACATACACATATGTATACACTATACACACATACATATGCACACATGTACACACATACCTACACACATGCATATACACACTACATATTATATGCAGTGATTACACACACATATACACATACACACCTGCACACACTACATAATATATACAATGATGACATACACACACACACACATCATCATATCATCATATCAATAATAATAATAATGAGCTCTGGAGTGTTTCAAAACCAGAACTACATAGTATATACACAGACAACATACCTACACACACATGAACACCTCATGTTATATATGGCAATGACAAGGGCTACCAATTTTTCTAAAACACCCATGAAGAAACCATCACAAAATTGATTTTACATTAGAGTCAGCTAGATCACAAAGAAATTTGGAGTAAGTTTCATATGAGATAATCATTTTTGATTTATTTGTTTATGTACTTATTTATTTACTTTGTGATCGTGTTTTGCTGTGTAACTGGGACTGACTTTGACCTCTGAGCTCAATTGTTCTTTATGTCTCTACCTCCCAAGCAGTGGGATCTACAGGCACAGGCCCCCATGCCCAGCTAAGCACTGCTTAATTGTTATGCAAAATTGTACACTTTGATATCTGCAAGAAGATGAAAAACTTTTAAAATCCTTCCATTTGGATTTTTTAAAAAAAAATCACATAAATGAAAATACACATGTCAAGTATGAAATTTGTAAAGAGTTAATATTTCTTTTCATTTTTCTTTATTAAGAAATTTTCTACTCTACATACCACTTACAGATCCCACCTCCTCCCTCCTCCCTCCTCCCACCCCCCAGTCCTCTCTCCCAAGCCACCCCACATCCCCGCATCCCCCAAATCGAGGTTTCCCATGGGGAGTCAGCAGAGTCTGGCACACTGAGCCTAGGCAGATCCAAGCCCCTTCCCACTGCACTAAGGCTGCGCAGGGCGTCACACCACAGGCACCGGATTCCCAGAAGCCTGCCCATGCACCAGGGACAGATCCCGATCCCCCTGCCTGGGTGTCCCCCAAACAGTTCGAGCAAAACAACCGTCTTCCATATCCAGAGGGCCTAGTCCAGTCCCATGGGGGCTCCACAGCCACCAATCCACAGGTCATGCGCTTCCACTAGTGTGGCCGGTCATCTCTGCACGTCCTCCCATCATGATCTTGACATCCCCCACCTGCAGAAAACCTCCTCTCTCTCATTGATTGGATTCCTGGCGCCTGGCTGTGGATCACTGCATCTGCTTCCATCAGTCACTGGACAAAGGCTCTATGATGACAGCTAGGTTATTCGCTAGACCAGTCACCAGAGTAGACCAGTCCAGGCACCCTCTGGACCACTGCCAGCAGTCTAAGGTGGGGTCATCCTTGTGGATTCCTGAGAGCTCCCCCAGCACCCTGCCTCTTCCTAGTCCCATGATGTCCTCATCTATCATGATATCTCCCTCCCTGTCCTCCCACTTTGTCCCTGTTCCAGCTCAACCCTCCCATTTCCCGATGTTCTCATGCCCCACTCCTTGCCCTCTGCCACACCCCCACACCCAGTTCGCTCTTGTAGATCTCAGTCACTTCGTGTAAAGAGTTAATATTAATGAAAACTCTGATGATCAGAAACTATGGAAATGTTTACATATAGGACAGGAGGGGTCAGTTACATTTGGGAATACAGATGAAAGAATGACCTTAAAGAGCGTCCATATTCACTCCATGAGAATCTCTTCAAAAACACAATGAAGAAACCTGAAGGAACAAAGCAGACTACAAATAACTTAAAAACAGAGAAATGACTGCATCCGGGAAGGATTAAGAGCCAGCTGTCTCTCTGAGGCAAGTGGGAAGGCCAACCATTGTGGGTAGGAGAGATGCTCAGAGGGGTACCTGCTCATGCTAGAGCACCCAGCCTCGTCAAGCTAATGCTATGAAGTTTAAAGCTATAAAGCCTTAAAAAGCTACAGGAGCAACAGAACCTAAACCCAAGCCAGGTGTGAACTAGTTTGACTGGAGACTCTCTAGTGACTCAGGAGAAGTGTGACTATTTCCAGGAATAAATCCGGCCACTGCTGCTTTCCCTCTCTCCAAAAGACAAGATGCTAAAATGCAGGAAAATGCAGCCCACTGGCAAGAAACAATGCAGTGTGAAGAACCAGAGTGGAGGTGACCCAGAGGGTAGAGCCATCACACAGAAAGCTAGCACAGCTACCTTTCAAGTTCTAAAGGCTCCAGAGCAAAAACACTGGACAAATCCCCAAACAATGAACAGAGGGATCAAGAGTCACATGGATACAGGGCACCATGGTACAAGACTGGCATCTTAGCATTCAGAAAGCCACACAGCCCGGCCTCAAGTTCCAGGCTAGCCTGAGCCAAGCAGTGTAGGCCTGCCGTCCTTATCTGGACATTGAATTTCCACCTCTTGAGATTCTTCATACTTGCCAAGCTCTTTAAATGCACTTGTTACTCATGATCATAGGTGTCAGGGGTCCCTTCATCAGAGCTCATGGTGTGTAGTAATTCTTATTCTGTAATCTGTTCTGTGATGGTGATTTAGGAGAAGGGGACTGACTGATTGACAGAGGTCTAAATTAACGGGTGGAGGGTAGACTTTCTAGAGAAACAAAGAATACAAGTATACTAATTTTCTACTTCTTTATATATATTGCTCAAATTTAACAGTAGGCCCAGCAATTGTTTAGGGCTTAGTCAAACAAATATTTTGTTGTTTGTTTGTTTGTTTGTTTCAGGGGAAAGGAGAGTTTACCACTGAAAGTTTAAAATTCTTCTCACATCATGGTGACACACACCTTTAATCCCAGAATTTATGAGGCAGGGTCAGGTGCCTCTCTGCAAATTTGAAGCTAGCTTGATCTATATAGCAAGTTTCAGGTCAACATGGGCTACATAGTGAGACCCTGTCTCAAAACAAAATGCAAAAGAAAACAACAACAAAATAAGTAAATGTAACTTTTACTTGATTTTATTATTATTAATTTCTCCACATTGTAACTGCTCATTGCCACCACATGGTTGGTCCTCCCATATTCCTACCTCTGGGGCACCATTGCATGATAGCCCATGCATCCTTCTCTCATTATCTCGAGGACTGTGCTTTGGAATAATTTGATAGACACCTGTTCCTTCTAAGATGCTGTACTTTAGTTGAAAGAAGAGAGAATGCTCGACTGATTTATCTCTATATCCCAAATTCTCAATGCACAATACACTCTCAATAATTATTTAGTAAAAGAAGGATGTTCCAAAAATGCATTCATTTAAAAAGCAACTAGGGTCCTTACATAAACACTCCTGGCAAAGGTTGAAAACACATTATGTAAAATGAGGCAGAGTTTCTGTCCTGCCTGTTCTCAAATACCCAGTAGCTGCTTCCTAAATTACCACACAGAGGCTTATATTAATTATTAATACTTGGCCAATGGCTTAGGCTTACCATTAACTAGCACTTACATTTAAGTGAACCCATTCCTATTAACTATTTATTGCCATGTGGTCCGTGGCTTACTGGTCCTCTAGCATCCTGCTTCTTGGGCAGCTCCCGGTGTCTTCCTGGACTCCATCCATCTTCCTCTGATTCCCTAATTTGATTCTTCAACACAACCTTATCTTGCCTTGCCATAAGCCAAAATAGCTTTATTATCAACCAATTAGAGCAACACACATACACACGATACAGAAGTATACCATCCCACAGAAAGAATGCTCTACTGATTTATCTCTATATCCCAAATTCTCAATGTACAATACACTCTCAATAATTGTTTAGGAAAAGGAGGATGTTCAATAAATGTGTTCATTTAAAAAACAACTAAGGTCCCTATATAAACATTCCTGGCAAAGGTTGAAAACACAACTTTCACATTGTCCATCTCTCAAGACTCTCAGTCAGAGTTCATGTGGACTTGTAGCTAGGTAGATGAGATGGTCTCAACCAGAGTGCTGAGTCCCCACATCTGCTCAGTGAACACCATAGATGTGGAAGGTGGAAAAGAATTCAAAGTTGGCGATTGAAAAGTCTGGGTTTACACTACCGATCTGCTACTTACTGCAAACGTATGAAATGATTAGAAATCTATTCAGCTTCAGTATACTCCCTGTTGAGTGGACCTCCTCCCTGTACCACACACAGTTCTTGTGATATAAACATTAAGTAACTCTGTTGTGGTTACATGGCATAGAGTCTGGGACTTGGTCATTTGGTTCACATCTCATATGCTCTTTTTCTGCATGCTAATAATACTCAAACTCCCAGCTTCATCTCTACCCCATTATAAAACCCAGAGGGCATCTTCTGTGTAGTGTGACATTTCCCTTACCATAGGAAACATCCATTATAACTCAGCTGTGGCTGTTGTAAATATTTTTCATCAGCTGCAAGAAGATGCAGTCCTTTAACTTCAAGGTCTTGTTGCTGTCAGGACTATCCAAGGGAGCCTGGTGGGTGGCTGACAGAATAACTGGAGAGCAGTGTCTTAAACCCCTGCTGGAGGGCTGTATAACACCAGTTGGGGACCACAGAGTCCAACAACAACAATTAGCCAGCATCATTTTCTCTTCTTTCAGTAGATACTTAATTGGCATCAGTTAATCAACTTGACCAGATTCCAGTAATCACAACTTATTTTCCAATTTGACAGGATATGCTCAGAGGAAAAGAAAAAGAGAGCACACAGGGGGATAGATGTAGCAACAGATAATCAACATTTTTAATTGAATTCGAGGTTTGAGCTTAAGCCTCTCATTGGAGTGTCTATATTGAATCTATCATTAGCAGAATAATTCTATTTTCTTTTTCTCATTACTTTAAATTGGCCAGCAAAAGACAAGTAGAATTCCAGACACACATACGTATTGGGGAAAATAACTGAGCTGATTGAAGTGAGAGTTTAATCCTGCACTGCCTAATAGTCTCTTTTACAATGTAGAAAAATGTCCAGTTCTACATGCTATGGCAACTACTAGAAACATGTGCTTATTGAGCACTGGAAGTGTGGCTGGTATCATTGGAGAACTGAAATAATTTTAATTCGTTTTATGATAAATTAATTTCAGTAGGCGCATGTGGCTATCGACTATGAGGAACAATACAGGTAGCAAGCCACTGTAAGAGTCACTCTCACTAAATGTTCTCAGGGTTTTCGTGTTGAGCCTGCCTTGCTGGAAGGGCAGCCTGACTCCACACCACAAATGCCCGTGTGTGCTCCTGTCCAGCCTGAGCTTCTCTGAGTTGTCTGTAAGTTGCTTCCAGTGGATACTATCTCTGGCTTCCTGGTGTCTACCTTGTAAGCTGTCCTCTCATTTATGAAGGTACTGGGCCTTGACTTCTTTTATTCTTCTCTTCACTACACTTCTTTCCTTTCTGGCTGATAGTTTTTACTACTTTCCTGCTGGTCGTCTGTCATTTCCTATATAAATCTGAAGTGGTTTCAGTAGATAACACTTTGAAGCAAGTGCATTAGACACAGCTAAGCAAAGAATCAGTGAACTGAAGGACCTATCCACGGAAATCTTCCAAACTGAAAGAACACAGAGAAAAACAAATTACATCAAGTGGGAATCCAGAACTATAGGGGAACTAGAACAGGTGTAAGTATATGCACCCCCAAAAGTTCTGAGATTGTCACATGGGATAAATCCCATGAAACCTAGACCTGGGCACATCCTATCCAAATTGTACCAAAAGACAAAAGGAAATCTTGAAAGGAGCCATGGATTGAGGAGAACACACTACCCACAAAGGAATAGGTTAAGAATTACTTGGTGTTTTTCTCCAGAAACAATACAAGAAAGAAAAAATACAAGTGAAGTGAGATATTTAAAAATTTGGAAAATAAAAATCACATCAGCCCAAAATTCTTAAACCTGCAAAATTACCCTTCAAAGTAAAAGAAAGACAGACTTCTTTAGACAAAGAGAAACTGCGGGAGCTTTTTACGAAGCCTGCCTTAAAAGATGTGCTTTAAAAGGTAATGATATAAATCACAAACTCAAATATACATTTATGAAAGGACTATATTGGGAAAGATATAAATGAGGGTAAAATTAAATAGTTATATGATTTGAATATGAGGTATCCACAACAGGTTCATGTATTAAATGTGTGATCTCCAGCTGGTGGCATCCTTTGGGAAGGTTTGAAAAATTTTAGGATATGGAGTTTAGCTAGAGGAAGTAGGTCACTGGAGACAAGAATTTAAAGTCATAACTGGTCCTGCCTTGTGATTCCTGTCCCCCACAAGGCTTTGAAATAAGAAGACTCCATATCATATGCTCCCACCTCCATGATGATCTACCCAAGGACATGAAGACAAGCAGGGATAGATTGGACACTCTGAAAAGAGAAGCCTCGTGCATCTTACTGCCTTTAAATTATTCTCACTGATAGTTTGTTCAGAGATACCCAAAATAATTCAACCTTTCATTTTTTATTCTTAATTGATCTAATGTATTATAGTTTATTTGAAATAATGACTTAATCCACATGATAAGTAATAATTGACTGTGGGTACATGAAATGGATGCCAACAAAGTTAGATGATGGAGAGACACTGTAAAGATCTGTAAGGAATCTTTACCACTTCTGAAGTGCTATGGTGTTATTTAACATGATATAACACTATAATGATGTGGTGTTATTATATTAATTACAAATCTATGTTCAAACCTAATGGCACTACAAATCTCTATATATTTATTTTATATACATTTTTACTAATTCTTAGAAAATCTCGTACAATGTATCTTGACCATATTCACCTTCATTTGGAATATCTTGCCATGCTAGTCATTGTTGTGGTTCGTTGGCATTACAGGTGAACACAGCTAATGACTCCTTTTCTCCTTTGGCAGCTTGGCTCCTCCTTGCAGGGCTCCTTCTAAAACTGTAAGGGCTGGTCCTCAGAGAAGTAACTTAACAAGTTAGAACCAGACTGACTTCTCCAAGTCTTGGCCCAAAAATGTGTGATCTCTTAAGCAATTGGACTTTACCTTCCTTTTCTGGAAGGTACCAAGGGCAACAGTAGTAGCCTATATTGTTTAGAGCATCTCTTGTACTCCCCTGACCAACAACTCAGAAGGAGGTAAGGAGGTGTCCCATACCCTGCACTGGGACTTTTTGTTACCCCAACTGGTGTAACTTCAGTATTACGGTCTTTCTCTTCCCATATATATTACATATGTATGTTTTTTGTATGTGTGTGTAATTTTAAGTATCCATTAAATAATATAGTTCCATATGACTTTTTCATACATTTTTGTGCTGTTTCTCCATCCTTCTCAACCCTCACCAGATAAAGACCCCTACACCTGTTTTTCCTATTTCTCTCTTCATAACAAATGTGTCCCATCATTCCCCTCTCTAGTACACCTGCTTCCACCCCTGCTATCATTCCTTTTTAATTTCCTGGAATCTTCATTACAAGATATGCACTTGCCTCTAAAGATTTATAGCTAGAATCCATAAATAAGAGAAGACGTGCAGGATTTGTCTTTCTGAGTCTGGGTTACCTTGCTCAGTGTATTTTCTAGTTCTATTCATAATTGATATATTAAGAGAGCAAGAAATATGGGATCACAAAATGTTCAATTAAAAGTAGAAGAGGGTAAAAGTGATTGAAAGTAAAAGAAGGAATAATCAAAAGCAGTGGATGGACAACCGTTAGAAGTACAATAAATGTTAAACAGTTACATCAGTAACTACCTTAGATAGAGAGGCTCTCAGGATAGTAATTGAAGCACAAAGATTGTCAGAGTGTATTGGGAAGGGAAAGACCCAACTATACATAAAGTGTAAGATATACACCTAAACATCAAAATGCAGAGAGATTAGAAGTAAGACAATGGAGGATACACCAGGCTAGCACCCATGGGACACAAGCTGGGGAGGTGATACTGATTTCACACAAAGACAACTTCATATCAAAGAAAATTATCAGCAATGATGAGAAATATTACTTTCAGGAAAAAACTCAACTTGCCAAGAATTTAACAGTAATTACGTTAACAATCATTAACAATAAGACATCAGAAAATATGAGGCAAAAAAGGAGACAGATTTAGTATGTTAGCTGAAAATTTCTGCAGAAGTCCAAGAGTAACAGACCCACAGTCAACCATCTAAGTGTAGGTAGACAAAACGACACCATCCATCAATTGACTCTGGATGGCTTATATGTATTATTTTCCCCATCATTAATACAGTGTCATGCTTCTGAAGCTCTTGTGGAACAGTGGCCAATATAACCAATAGTCTAGGGAATTAAGTAATTTAAACCATTTAAAAATGCAGAAGTCGCCGGGCGGTGGTGGCGCACGCCTTTAATCCCAGCACTCGGGAGGCAGAGCCAGGCGGATCTCTGTGAGTTCGAGGCCAGCCTGGTCTCCAAAGCGAGTTCCAGGAAAGGCGCAAAGCTACACAGAGAAACCCTGTCTCGAAAAACCAAAAAAAAAAAAAAAAAAAAAAAAAATGCAGAAGTCATACAGTGTGTGAGACCTCAGTGGAATTAGAGCAAACATCAGTAGTAAAACCATGGTTGAAAATTTTCAAAATACAGAAGACTAAACAGCATATTTCCAAATGAATTATGAGTTAACTAAGAAAGTGTACTTATCTTTGAGCTATCATAAATGGGTGTTAAATTTTATCAAATGCTTATCGTACCCTGTTGATATGGTCATGTAAAGTTTTCTTTACCTGTTTTATAGTGGGTTTTGTTACTTGACTTGGGAATGGTGAAACATCCTTGACTTCTTGGTATACATATGACTAGGGTATTGTATATAATTCTATTTCTACATGATCAGATATAGTTGGCTAATATTCCATTGAGGACTTTTACAGTTGTATTTTATAGTTTTATGTTCCTATATCCATCTATTTTTTATTTAGAGTACTTTTAACTCATATGTTTCCTAGTACTTCTATTTTCTGAAAAATATTAAATAATCGGCATAGCATCTTAATTAAATATTTTATGTATTCACCAATAAAGCTGTCTGTGCCTGGTGCTTTCTCTTTTAACAGGTGGCTTATTATCAGCCAATTTCTGTAATAGAGATAAGTCTGACAGGGTTATCTGGCTTTACTTGTATGATTTTCAATGAATTGGTCCATTTCATCTAAGCTATTCAATAGATGAGCATAGAATTGTTAATGTTGTATTGTTAGCCTTTTAATGTTCATGGGGTCAGTAGTGAGGGATTTTCCTTCATTTCTGACATTAACAATTTGCATCTTCCTTTTTGCCCTTGGTTAGGTCTGGTTAATGGACTATTTTATTGATTTTTTTCAAAAGAAACAGCTTTTGTTCATTGATTTTTTTTTCCCCTACCGATTTTAAGTTTTCAATTTCATTGATTTCTGTTATAACCTTTAATCCTTGCTTTCTTACTTTGGATTTAATATGTTCATTTTATCATTTTCTAAGGTAGAAGCTATGGCTATCGAATTTAATCTTTGTTCTTCTAACATGTGTATTTGTAAGGTCAAAGAAGAGTTCTTCTGCCAGCCATGATCAGTGCTCTATCTCGTCCCTCTGTTATGGCATTTGCTGTATGGTTAAGTATATTAGCACATGAGAGAAGCCAGTGCCATTTAGAAGCAGTCAAAGATAAGATTGACTCATCACAGGGCATGGAATCTTTTCCACTGGAGGCTCTTTCCTGGTCACCACAACCCAAAAAGACCTCTTGGAGACTGTCATTCCACTGTCCTGAAATTAATTCCCCAGCATGTTCATATTTTCTCAATAATTCTGAAGTCAGTGTAGCTGAGTGAGTAAGAAGAAAGCTCTGGAATCAAGTGACATGGGTTTGTCGCCTGTCCTACTATTGACTTGCAGAGTGATCCTGGACATCGCATCTTGACTTTCTCATTTGTACAATGTGGCTAAATTATAGTACATGGTGATGTAAAGATCAGATTCAGTAAATTCATATAAGACATATGTAATGTTGCCTGGACCACTGAACTTTTGCCCAAATATCATGAGCAGCCCTGATTTATGTATGTTTCCACTGAGTATATGACCTGACAGTTTGCCAAACTAAGGTCCTGCCATTCTTTTCATGTGGCATCCTTCGTGTTGACAGCTACTATCTCAGAAAACACTGTGGAAATACTCTCCAGGAATTGGGCATATAATTTTTTGGATTGCCACTCTTCAGACTTCCTTGAAATGAGCATTATCTACACATATTCACCAAACTCCATGCTCTTTAAAGATGCACAAAACAGTTACAAAAGGCTCTGATAAGTCCTGCAGCGTGTGCGTGAACGCATGTGCACACGCGCATAACACACACACTTCTTAATGATAGGGTTTTCTAAATTCATTTGAGTAAACAATGTCTGCCCCCCTTCAATTACAAATAGTTAACATGGTTTACAATGTCTGATAATTGAAAAATGCTTGGGGCAATGCTGGACCCAAACCCAATTCCCTCTGTGCTGCTGGCATCCTTGGACTTTCTACCACTGTCCACACAGTCAAACAGGATTCTTGGTCTTTTCCCAGTACCTCTGTATGTATGGGGTCAATTTTTCTCCTGAAGAGCGAGCTCTGGGAGAGAATAACACTGCTGTGTCACCCTCTGAGGGATACGATTTGTTCCTTGCTGTTGTAGTATTCTCTGCATCAGAAAGTATAACAGAAATGTAAAATGTTGGCTAGTTAGGGCTGGGTGGGGCTGCTCAGTATCCCATGTAGAGTGCTGGTGGATCCAAAACCATGTGACATGACAGAGGAGATACTTGGCAAGAATACCTAGAGGGCAACATGCGAAGGGAGGAAAGGTGAGAGGAAGCCAATCTACCAGGGACTGGCTCATTCCCAATTCTCTTTGGAATAACCCCCCACCACCACCACCAAGGATGGGCAAACCCTGGGCAAAGTCTGCCTAAGGAAGCAAAAGCAGTGAGTATTAACAAAGCAATGGCATTAGCACAGAGAAAGAGGATAGTCACCATTTGTTCTCGGGCCCATGTGGCTGGTTGCCTTTCAAAGGGTATCCTTGTCTCAAGGATTGGATCCAGGGTTCAGAGCTAGTAAATCTATACCAGACATGCACCCCCCAAGAGACTGTCAAAAAGAATTAGAGTCCCTCTGAGTTGGAAAGTGACACCTCTCCTGGTGGCAGGCACTTATCTTGCTCAATGCCATGTCAATGTGACCACACACCAGTGAGTCTCACATTCGACAGAGGAAAGGCATTATCCCTATCCCACCCAGGAAGACACGACTCACTGCCTCATATGAGTCAGAGGAGGTCAGACCCATATGGATACCATTTGTGGAACGTTTATATGAGAACTATGAAATTTGACTTGGTAGACTGGCGGAAATAAAAA